>NC_059158.1:80628753-80961492 GCF_019923935.1 Bubalus bubalis
ATCGAAGTCCTACCCTTCATGTAACTTTCAGAAGCTCTAAAATAAAAGCCAATGAGTCCATTTTACTTTTCTTTCCTCCCTAATACAGGAAGGCAATGATCTTGGGGGCTCATCCCGTCTCTCCCTGCATTAACTTTGAATTTGTAAAATAAGGGACTTAGAAGAACATAATCTCTAATGCCCTATTTTTTCATATTTTTATGAAATCTAAATCCATTTACACACTAATGGATTGCAGAATAGAAAGCAGATGACCTGAAATAAGTGCTTTAAAAATCATTTTCTATTTTTTCCTAAGTTTATTTTTCAGAACTTTCTTGAACCCAAAAGTATGGCTTAATGAGCCATAAATAAAATTCAAACCACAAAACTTTGTGTTGCTTGTAAACAAATCCACAATGACCAAGATGTTTCAAAGCACTTTCCTTATTTCCATAAAAACTACTAATTTGCAAAACCATATGACTAAATAACATCACTAAAGCCCTTTGAAACTGTAAAGCTTTCTAAGACCAGCCCAGGAAAAACAAAGCAGGAAGAAACAAACATGGTCTTTAAAAATTTCAGTTAAGAAATGTGATCATGATACCCAGGAAACAAACATATTTCAATGCTACATAATTTAATAATTTTAAAGCTTTTACCTAGAAGATAAAGCAAGACTGAAATCACATAACTTAAATGTTTCTGAAGCAAAGTTAATGATATTTATAGGTGAAATATCAATTCAATTGGTAAAATGATGTCTTCCTATGTTCAGTTTGATTTAATCCACAGCAACTTGCCAGTATTTTGGAATCTCACACCTGAACCATCCTACTGAAGCAGTATCTATTATGAGAGCAATGCATAAAGACTGCTACCAGCAGCAATGATTGCTCAGTATTATTAAGACCTTAACTGTGTTCAAGGCACTAAACAAAGTGATTTATGTGCATTATCTCATTTAATCCTCCCAATAACCCAATATATTATGAAGCACTATGCCTGATTTCAGAGAAGGCAATGGCACCCCACTCCAGTACTTTTGCCTAGAAAATCCCATGGATGGAGGAGCCTGGTAGGCTGCAGTCCATGGGGTCGCTAGAGTCGGACATGACTAAGCGACTTCACTTTCACTTTTCACTTTCATGCATTGGAGAAGGAAATGGCAACCCACTCCAGTGTTCTTGCCTGGAGAATCCCAGGGATGGGGAAGCCTGGTGGGCTGCCGTCTATGGGGTCGCACAGAGTCGGACACGACTAAAGTGACTCAGCAGTAGCAGTATGCCTGATTTTACAGATTACAAAACAGAGGCCCAGAGATATTAACTCAATCCCCATTATTATACATACTAACTAAACTCAGATTAAGCAAATCAAAGATCACTGTTGTCAACATTTTTTAATCTCCTAGTAAAAGATATTAACACTTTCTCCTTCAAAGTGTTAGTATTTATAAAACCCTGCTGTACAACACTTCGTACTTATATTCCCATTTATATCAACAGGTCAACATAGTCTCAGTATACTATGGAAAACCTATAAATGTGGATGATATTCTTATCTTTTGATCCCAGCTTAAAGTTGCTCTACATTGACCTTGATTATGAACTCACTGGACCAATTGTTTCAATGAGGGGTGGGCAATGTAGGGAGAACCTCTAGAACAAAAACATAACATGGTTTCTATTTTCAGAGACAAACACAACGTAGGAAAGAAGGACGAATCTGATGGCATGGAGCTGCTATATGTGTGAAACAGGATGTAAAGACAAGGGGTTGAGGCAGTCAGAGAGTTTTAATGAAGGAAGTAGAACAACATAATCACCATGGGAACTATCATTTATTGAGCACCTTCTACATGTAAAACACAGTGGTAGTTGTTTTATATTCACATTCCTCCCACTAACCTTCAAAGAGATGTACTATTTTCTACATATGCCAGTGAGACTAGAAAGATTAAATAATTTGCCTAAGACCACATGATCAACAAGAGGTAAAGCTGGGATTTGAACATTGCTCTGTCCAATTCCAGAGCATAGGTCAGGTTTTGACATATGGAAATAAGAATGGGGCAGAGACAACTTTTTTTTGTTAATTATTTTTTTATTGAAGGATAATTGCTTTACAGAATTTTGCTGTTTTCTGTCAAACCTCAACATGACTCAGCCATAGGTATCCCATTGTTCATTGCAGCACTATTTACAATAGCTAGAACATGGAAGCAACCTAGATGTCCACTGACAGATGAATGATAGAGAAGTTGTGGTATACATACACAATGGAATACTACTCAGCCATAAAAAGGAACACATTTGAGTCAGTTCTAATGAGATGGATGAACCTAGAACCTACCATACAGAGTGAACTGAGTCAGAAAGAGAAAGATAAATACTGTATTCTAACACATATATATGGAATCTAGAAAAATGATACTGAAGAATTTATTTACAGGGCAACAATGGAGAGACAACTTTTTATTCGCATTTCCATTCTCTCCTTCTTTAGAAACAGAATCCTCAAATTGTTGCTGGGGACATGGATGCCAGTTAACACCTACTTTCCTTCCCATCTCTTTGGAGGCAAGATGTGGCCATGTGCTGGTACTTCAATCAGTGGAACACCAGCTAAAAGATGGAGGCAACTTCCTAAAAGAGAATGTATACAAGCTCCACTTCCCCTGGTTCCTCTCCCTCTGGGTGGAATGTGGACTTAGTGGTGGGAGCCAGGAACCCATCTAAGGTCATGAGATGAAAGCTGCATGTGGAGAATGGGTTGGGGGGAGAGAGAGGTTTCTAACACCATGGGGTTGTGATATCAGCCCTGTAATCATTATATTTTGTTATTACATAAGAAAGAAATAGTTTCTGACTTAGGTCACTGTCATTTCATACTGGTATTCCGCAGGGCTTTGTATCTGAGAGAATTCATCGTATACAGCAACACAGGATAAGAGGCAGAAGCAGTAATAAACATAAGTGTATTTGGTAAAAAAAAAAAATTAAGGCCAAGGGTATATTTGATAAATAGCAGGAAATATTCTTAGATATATAGAAAGGTCAGGTTGTGAAGGGTTTCCTTGATCAGACTATGGATGTACCTTTCAGTAAACAAGAACAACTGAAGATTTTGAGCAAGGGTTTGTAGATTGACTGATTCATTACCTCTTCCATTCAGCAAATATATGTTGATTTTCTATCCTGTATGATACAGGAAGAACTGATTTTAAAGAGGGGGAGGGTGTGGGGAGGGGGGAGGGAGGGGGGTTCAGGATGGGGGGCACGGGTGTACCTGTGGCGGATTCATTTTGATGTTTGGCGGAACTAATACAATATTGTAAAGTTTAAAAAAAAAAAAAAAAAGAGTAACCATTGATTAAAGATAACCAAGAATTAGTCATTTGGATAATGACTGGTAAGAAATAGCCAGAAAATAGAAAAGAAGGTTAGGAGAACCTGAATACAAAGGATATCTGCTAGAGAATGCTGATCTACAAATTAGAAACTTTTAGCACTGAGAATCGAATTCAGGAATAAGAGAGAAGATGGAAGGTTACTGGAGTGCATAGGACACAGCTTAACTCTGACTTGGATGATTAGAGAACACATTCTAGAAGTGAGGCTTAATTTAAGACCTACAAAGAGATTAGGGGTAAATCAGATGAGGAAAGAAAAGTGACAAGGTAGGAAATCTTTTGAGCAGAGGTCAGGTCAGACAGCACAGCTCATTCTGTCAAATGAACAAAAGCAATCAGTAGGGTCAAAACATAGAAAGTGTCAGGGGATAGTTGAAGGACTTCCAGATGAAGTTTTCTAAAAAAAGAAAATTTAAAAGACAGAAGCAGAGCGTTAAGGTCCAAATCTTCAGCAATAGAAACACTAATTGGCTGAAAAGAAAAAGAATAGATGGATGTGCTATATTAATGAGGGCTGCAAATTCTTTGTCATTCTTTTCATTAAACGATAGTCTATGGTCCCTTACCCGGCATCTTGGCTGCCCCTTGAACTGATAACTTGCTTTCACCAACTAAATGTAGTAGAAATGACGCTGGAGCATTTTCAGACCTAGACCCTGGCAAGTCTTGCAGTTTCTATTTTTATCATCTTACAGGCTACACCATCATTCCTGATACTTTGATGGAAAGAAAGGCCCAGCAAATCTTAACCAGTTCCAGTCACCACAGATGAGACTCCAAAGATGTAAATGAGGTCAACTTGAATATTTGAGTCCCAGTTCAAAGTGTAGTGGAGCAGTCGTGTCCGACTCTTTGCAACCCCACAGACTATATAGCCCGCCAGGCTCCTCTGTCCATGGGATTCTCCCCGCAAGAATAAGGGAGTGGATGGCCCTGCCATTCTCCAGGGGATCTTCCCAATCCAGGGACTGAACCCAGGTCTCCTGCATTGCAGGCAGATTCTTTACCATCTAAGCCATCATGTTAAAGCAGTGCCAGCTGAGCTCCTAGTAAATACAGTTATACAAGCAACCCCGGAGAAGGCAATGGCACCCCACTCCAGTCCTCTTGCCTAGAAAATCCCATGGATGGAGGAGCCTGGTAGACTGCAGTCCATGGGGTCGCTATGAGTCGGATGCGACTGAGCGACTTCACTTTCACTTTTCACTTTCAGGCATTGGAGAAGGAAATGGCAACCCACTCCAGTGTTCTTGCCTGGAGAATCCCAGGGATGGGAGAGCCTGCTGGGCTGCCGTCTATGGGGTCGCAGAGTCGGACACAACTGAAGCGACTTAGCAGCAACAGCAGCAGCAAGCAACTCCAGCCATTATCACATGGAAAAGAAGAATCACCCAGCTTAGACCAGCTAACCAAAAGTATTGTGAATACATTGTTGTTTTATGCCTCTGTGTTTTGGGGTAGTGTGCTACACAGCAATAGCTAACTAACTCAGTAGAAGAAACTGAAATCTAGGAAGGCTGGAAATAGACTGGAGTCATGTGGTACTATGAAAGCAGAGGAAAGAAACCATCTAAAGTAGGGGAAAATCTACATCACCAAACATTGTAAGGAAACTAGATAGCATCTTACATTTAGAAAGTATAGGCATTATCCATACTGCCAATTGTTGTTGTTCAGTTGCTAAGTTGTGTCCAACTCTTTGTGACCCTATGGACTGCAGCACACTGAGCCTCCCTGTCCCTCACTATCTCCCAGAGTTTGCTCAAGTTCACGTACATTGAGTGGGTGATGCTATCCAACCACTGCCAATTAACAAGGTGGAATATCTGAACTTGTTATTAATGTATTCAGTCTATGGTGGTGATTTAGTCTCTCAGTTGGGTCTGACTTTTGCAATCCTGTGGACCATAGCCTGCCAGGCTTCTCTGTCCATGGGATTTCTAAGGCAAGAATCCTGGAGTGGGTTGCCATTTCCTTCTCCAGAAAATCTTCCTTACCCGGGGATTGAAACTGTGTTTCCTGCATTGCAAGCAGTTTCCTGCATTGCAGGCAGACTCTACCACTGAGCCAACAGGGATTCCATCTATAAAATGGGCATTTCTTTTTGTTACCTACTGAATGAAGCATCACTGTGAGAATTCCTTTTCTCCAAATTACGCCACTGCTTTCAGAGGGGAATATATATAGATAGAGCACACTGAAGAACAGTCCTTTTCATTATTTGCCACTCTTTTTTTAAAAGAAATATTTTAGTATTGAAGTATAGTTGATATACAATGGTGTGTTAATTTCTTATGTAGAGCAAAGTAATCCATTTAACATATATGTATTCATTTTCATATTCTTTTCCATTATGGTTTATCACAGGTTACTGAATATAGTTCCCTGTGCTATAGATTTGGACTTTGTTGTTTATTCATTCTATCAGTGTATATAATAGTTAGCATCTGCTAATCCCAAACTCCCAATCCATCCCTCCCTCTTTCTCCCTCAATAACCACAGGTCTGTTCTCTATGTCTGCGAGCCTGCTTCTGTTTCATAGATAAGTTCATATGTGTCATATTTTACATTCATTTATAAATAATATCATATGGTACTTGTCCTTCTCTTTCTAACATTATTTGCCACTCTTCATAAAGCTGCTGCTGCTAAGTTGCTTTAGTTGTGTCCGAAAGCTGAATGAAGCCTAATGTTCTACTGATTTATCTTTTCAAGGTCACTCAAGTTCATTCATAGTTTTTCACTAAGGGGATTAAAGAACAGATGAACCCAAGGGTTTGGGTCTTTTAAATATTTGGTGGCTCAGACGGTAAAGCGCCTGTCTACAATGCGGGAGACCCGGGTTCTATTCCTGGGTCGGGAAGATCCATTGCAGAAGGAAATGGCACCCCACTCCAGTACTATTGCCTGGAAAATCCCATGGACAGAGGAGCCTGGTAGGCTACAGTCCATGGGGTTGCAAAGAGTCGGACACGACTGAGCGACTTCACTTTCACTTTCCTATACTTAGAGAGACTACCATGCTCATTAGCATCTGGTACAACATCTATGAATATCTCTTTTTTTGTTTCTGTCTCCCACTTATTTTCAAGTTGGTATTCAATTGGGAGTCTGACTCTCTAAAAATAAAGCCTTTGGAAATGACTGAGATTAAATAACAATTTAGTCAAACTCTCTGCAGGGTTTTGCACCAGGACCTTGGACATTCTTGGGCTGTGAATTCTCATTTGGTTTACCAACATCTCAACGCTCCCAATGAGAGCCTCAGATAATTCAACTGCAAGTTCAGCAACCCCTTATGGGGCTCTTGCTTCCTTAAGAGCTATAATTCCACTTATCAGGCTGTTAGTCTGCACTCTTGAAGACTTTCTTCTTTTTCTTGGTTCATCAAACTTCTTGAAAATTGGCCTGAATTGCATATCTAGGGGACTTGAAAGAAGAGCCCATTTCATTAGTTTTCTCCTGGCTTACCCACAGGCTATGATATCTTCACTGAGTTAAAATGATTTTTAAAAAATAAAGATATCTTATTTTAGAATCATTTATTTATAGTTATCAACCAGATGACACTTGGTATTCTATTTCATGATCTTGGATAATTTTAAAACTCTTGAAAATTTCTATTATTTAAAAATTATTATTAATTAGAAATACATCCAAATCCATTAAAGTGAAAATATCTGTTAAGGTGCAAAGAAAGACACACACTTTATACTATGGGGCACTTACAAAGCTTATACCACCTATATTAATAATAAGCAAACTTTGGTTCTCAAACCAACTCAAAAGGGGAAAAAAAGTGGGAATTGTGCTGAGTTCTAGATTTTAAAACATGAATATGTATCTCTTTTTCTTATAAAGCAATATATTCACATATACTGATATTATGAAAGTTATGCCATATGGATATGATGCAAGGTAGACTCTAAATGCATGATTAAGCAAATTACCCCAAAGGCTAGGGAACAGAAAGGCTCACAGACCAAATTAAGATATTTGAATTACTTGGTTCATTAAATCAATTTAAATACATAGCAAGAAGAAAGAGGCAAAAGATGTGACAAGAACAGTGCAAGCTAGCAGGAATTTCGGGCTACAGTTAAAGGGTTAGCCTGATGAGCAGCAATATGTTTTATCTGCCAGGGTGTATGTCGTTAAACAATGGTCAGCTTAATAACCTGCATATGAGCATCCCATACACTTCACATGTACTTAGCATATGATACAGAAGAGGTGCTTAGTACATACATGCTTTACTTACTTTATTCATGACCAATTTGTCTGATTGGTAACTACCATCTACATCTATATCCATATCTACAGGCCTTACAGTTCTGCCTATTTTACCTGCTGTATGCTGTGCTTAGTTGCTCAGTTGTGTCCAGCTCTTTGCGACCCCATGGACTGTAGCCCTCCAGCCTCCTTTGTCTATGGGGATTCTCCAGGCAAGAATACTGGAGTGGGTTGCCATGCCTGGAGGGTTGTCCCCTCTAGGGGATCTTCCCAACCCAGTGATCGAAGCCAGGTCTCCTGCATTGCAGGTGGATTCTTTACCATCTGAGCCATGAGGGAAGCCCATGTTTCACATACTACTATCTTATTATCTTTAGCTAACACAATTTATAAATTTTGCCTACACTTTATAAATACATTAAGTTACTCATATCCATCTCATTTTCTTGTATTCCATAACAGAATTAAATATTCTCAAATACGTAGAACTCATATTACACATTCTTTAGTAAATATGTATTGAACATCAACTATGTACTAGGCAAAATTCAAGTGCTGATGATACAGCAGAGAATGAAAGAATTTTTCTAAAGAAGACATACAGATAGCCAAAAAGCATGAAAAGATGCTCAATATCATTAATTATGAGAGAAATGAAAATCAAAACTACAACGTGGTATCACCTCACACCGGTCAGAATGGCCATCATCAAAAATTTACAAATAATCACTGCTGCAGAGGGTGTGGACAACAGTGAACACTCCGACATTGTTGGTGGGAATGTAAACTAGAACAACCATTATGGAGAACAACATGGAGTTTCCTTAAAAAAAACAGCATAGAATTATCACAGGATCCAGCAGTTTCATTCCTGGGCATATATCTGGAGAAAACCATTATTCGAAAAGATACATGCACCCCAATGTTCATCGCAGCACTGTTTATAATAGCCAGGAAATGGAAGCAACCTAGATGTCCATCAGCAGATGAATGGATAAGAAAGCTGCGGTACATATACACAATGGAGTATTACTCAGCCATTAAAAAGAATACATTTGAATCAGTTCTAATGAGGTGGGTGAAACTGGAGCCTATTATACAGAGTGAAGTAAGCCAGAAAGAAAAACATCAATACAGTATACTAACGCATATATATGGAATTTAGAAAGATGGTAACAATAACCCTGTATACGAGACAGCAAAAGAGACACTGATGTATAGAACAGTCTTTTGGACTCTGTGGGAGAGGGAGAGGGTGGGATGATTTGGGAGAATGGCATTGAAACATGTATAATATCATGTATGAAACGAGTCGCCAGTCCAGGTTTGATGCATGATACTGGATGCCTGGGGCTGGTGCACTGGCACGACCCAGAGGGATGGTGTGGGGAGGGAGGAGGGAGGAGGGTTCAGGATGGGGAACACATGTATACCTGTGGCGGATTCATTTTGATATATGGCAAAACCAATACAATATTGTAAAGTTAAAAAATAAAATAAAATAAAACAAAACAACAACAAAATAAACACAGATGAAAAACAGCCAAAAGAAACCAGAAGCCAGACAGACGGTTCCTCCAGGAGGAGGTGTTGACTCTGACAGTGAAGGGAGGTGCTGGGGTGTTTGTAACGTTCTGTTTCTTCATCTTGATGATGGTTACATGGTGATTCATTTTGTAAAAGTTCATTGAGATGTATAGTCATAATTTGTGTGTTTTTGATAACTTTAAAAAATATAATAAATGTTTTTTTATTAAAAAAATAAAAATAAAAACAGGTACAAATTAACTTATTTACAAAACAGGAACAGAGATGTAGAAAGCAAACTCGTAGTTACCAGGGGGGAAAAGGCGAGAGGGATAAATTGGAAAACTGGGATTGACATATATATGCATATATTAATATATACTCATATATTATACTCATATATTAATATAAAGTAGGTAACTAATAAGGACATCCTGTATAGCATAGGGAAATGTACTCAATACTCTGTAATGATCTATACGGGAAAAGACTCTAAAAAACAGTGGATATACGTATAACTGATTCTCTTTGCTGTACACTTGAAACTATTGGCAGGCAGATTCCTTACAGGAGGGCCACCAAGGAAACCCCAAATCAACGGTACTCCAATAAAAATTATTTTTAAAATTTACATTTCCCTAAACAAAAAGTTCTGCTTGTTCAAGAGAGAACAAAGAAAAGCTTCTAATGTATTCTGAGTGGTCAAATCTTTTTATTTATGGCAATGCTAGGAGGAGGGCATGGCAACGCATTCTAGTATTCTTGCCTGGAGAATCCCCAGGGACAGAGGGAGCCTGGTGGGCTGCAGTCCTTGTGGTTGCAGAGAGTCAGATACGACTGAAGCAACTTAGCACACGGCACATACAATCTATTAAAAACTTTTTTTTTCATAAAATGACCGTTATTTTATTCGTGTTAACCTTACTGAATGTGAAAAAATAAAAGTTAACCCATTTTGAGTATGTTTTCATGGCAAAAACAAAGTGAATACAGAGTTAAAAGAAAATATAACTTTTCAATTGGACCGGTAGGCAATACAGAGAAACATAACACTTGCAGATGGGATGTTTAGGAAAGAGCCCCCATTCCATGTGGGAAGGATTAAATGGGCCAAAGTCAATTTTGAATTCAGTGCACTTTGAAACAAAGTTATACTGATGCAAATATAAAGCTAAGTTCTAACCAGTTCTGAAGAGCAAAAAAACAAAACAAAACAAAACAAAACACAACAACCGAACAAGACCTTTAACTACTTGTGAGAATTCTAGGCTTTTTAGAATATAGCTGTAATTACTTAAAAAGATACTAGAACAAAGTTATTTACTAGTGAATTTATATATAGATTTCTTTCTGTGTGTGGCTCTTCTGGCATTTTATGCCATTTAAAATAATTGAAATGGTGATATTTAGGTATTCTTATTGCTATTTCAGTTCTTTGAAAAAATCTGAAATTTGAATAGTTTTCATGTGACAATTTAGTTAGAAAGTGCTAAACTTTTATATAAACAAAGGTACATCTGCTGAGAAAGCTTTCTTCCATATGTAAATCATTCATTTCCAAAAGGAAGAAAACAATGGAAATCAACTGAGCACAGCTTCTAGTGCCCAAATAATTCTTACTTTAGTTCAAAGTCTTTCTGAAAAGTAAAATCTCCATCTGTGGATAATGATCTAAACAAAGATAAGTTGGTAATACATTCTTTGAAACACAAATTGCAGCTTTCACTCAATAAAAACATTTCAGCTCTTGCAAATAACAAAAACTTGTTAAAACAATCTCTAAAGGTATCAAATAAAGCACACAGTTGTTTCAAAATGCGAGTGGAAGGAAAGTACTTGGGTTGGTTTATAATTATGTTCTTACTCCTGCCTAAACCCTTTTAGATTCAAAGTGTTTTATGCAAGAACTAGAAAGTGTGCACCAAAAATATACTTGAAACTCTATCATTAATACTCCTTGCTTTTTAAAGATTTCACTTTGAAAAACATTATTTCATTTTCTTTAAACATCTTCAATGACATAAATCAAAGCAAGATCCTCTATGACCCACCTCCTAGAGTAATGGAAATGAAAACAAAATTAAAAAAAAAAGTGGGACCTGATTAAACTTAAAAGCTTTTGCACAGCAAAGGAAAGTATAAGCAAGGTGAAAGAAAACCCTCAGAATGGGAGAAAATAATAGCAAATGAAGCAACTGACAAAGGATTAATTTCCAAAATATACAAGCAGCTCATACAACTCAACACCAGAAAAACAAATAACCCAATCAAAAAGTGGGGTAAAGACCTAAACAGACATTTCTCCAAAGACGACGTACAGATGGCTAACAAACACGTGAAAAGATGCTCAACATCGCTCATTATTAGAGAAATGCAAATCAAAACTACAATGAGATATCACCTCATATGGTCAGAATGGCCCTCATCAAAAAGTCTGCAAACAATAAATGCTGGAGAGGGTGTGGAGAAAAGGGAATGCTCTTGCACTGTTGGTGGGAATGTAAATTGATACAGCCACTATGGAAGACAGTATGGAGATTCCTTAAAAAACTAGGAATAAAACCACCATATGAGCCAGCAATCCCACACCTAGGCATACACCCTGAGGGAAGCAAAATTGAAAGATACACATGTATCCCATTGTTCACTGCAGCACTGTTCGCAACAGCTAGAACATGGAAGCAACCTCGATGTCCACTGACAGACGAATGGATAGAGAAGTTGTGGTATATATACACAATGGAATATTACTCAACCATAAAAAGGAATGCATTTGAGTAAGTTCCAATGAGGTGGATGAACCTAGAACTTATTATAAAGAGTGAAGTGAGTCAGAAAGAAAAGATAAACACCATATTCTAACACATATATATGGAATCTAGAAAAATGGTCCTGAAGAATTTATTTACAGGGCAGCGATGGAGAAACAGACATAGAGAACAGACTTATGGACATGGAGAGACGGGAGGAGAGGGTGAGATCTATGGAAAGAGTAACATGGAAACTTACATTACCATATGTAAAATAGATAGCCAACAGGAATTTGCTCTATGGCTCAGGAAACTCAAACAGGGGCTCTATATCAACCTAGAGGGGTGGAATGGGGAGGGAGATGGGAAGGAGTTTCAAAAGGGAGGGGATATATGTATACCTATGGCTGATTCATGTTGCAGTTTGACAGAAAACAACAAAATTCTGTAAAGCAATTATCCTTCAATAAGAAATAAATTAATTAAAAAACATCCTATTGGTTAAATTTTATTCATTTTTATACTATGAATAGTTTGTTAAATTTGAACATTATAATTAATTTTACCTAGTAATTATATTCATTGGAATATTAAGGTATGCTTAATTCATATTTTATAGTTAATTTTTATTTGGCATTTTATAATGTTTACATATTTTCATGTTAAATATTTATTTTCACTTTTTTTTATATCATGCATTTTTAACATTCAGTTATAATTTTTGTCATTTTCCTCTTGTATTGTATCATTGGGTATATTTCACTCAAGTCATAGTTAATGGCTTTGAATATTTCCAAATCTCCAAATTTGAGAGTAGAATTAATATGCAAGTAGAGCAATGTGGTTCTTTGG
This sequence comes from Bubalus bubalis, assembly GCF_019923935.1. Classification (NCBI taxonomy): domain Eukaryota; kingdom Metazoa; phylum Chordata; class Mammalia; order Artiodactyla; family Bovidae; genus Bubalus; species Bubalus bubalis. The sequence continues at coordinate 80,641,514 of NC_059158.1, forward strand.
ATGTTTGTGTGAGAAGATAATCAGGGAATTCAAATATTCCCAAATTTTAACTCTCATTGGCTTATTACTAAACTCATGATCTTCCCCCATTGTCTGCTCCATCAGCAGTCTTTTCCATTAGCTGCCAGCAATGCTTCCAGTGGTTGTAAACAAAAATCCTGGCATTGTCCTTCATGAACTTGCTCCTTTTCTCTTGTTTTACAATAATTGACAGCAAATCCTGTTTACACTAACTTCAAAATGTATCCAGAAATAGATCACTTCTTATCACTTTTACTGCAAATACCCTGGTCCAGGTCTCCATCATTCACTCTGGATTACCACGTCCTGGCCTCCCTGCTTTCACTCTGGCATCCCTACAGCAGCAGGAAGTTCCTCTTAAATGCCAGAACAGATCTCATCACTCCTCTGTACCAGGTCTCCAATGAATCTCCATGTCTTTTGGAGTCTGGAAGTCCTTATTAGGAAATTAGCCTTCATCCCTTTCTGAAGACTCAGTAAGAAAAGTAAAGTTTACTATATTTACCCATATTTTCGCTTACCATGTTCTTTCTCCCTCCCTGCTGCTGCTGCTAAGTCGCTTCAGTCGTGTCCGACTCTGTACCACCCCATAGACGGCAGCCCACCAGGCTCCCCCGTCCCTGGGATTCTCCAGTCAAGAATACTGGAGTGGGTTGCCATTTCCTTCTCCAATGCATGAAAGTGAAAAGTGAAAGTGAAGTCTCCCTCCCTGCTTCTGCTGCTAAGTCGCTTCAGTCGTGTCCGACTCTGTACCACCCCATAGACGGCAGCCCACCAGGCTCCCCCGTCCCTGGGATTCTCCAGGCAAGAACGCTGGAGTGGGTTGCCATTTCCTCCTCCAATGCATGAAAGTGAAAAGTGAAAGTGAAGTCGCTCAGTCGTGTCTGACTCTTAGCGACCCCATGGACTGCAGCCTACCAGGCTCCTCCGTCCAGGGGATTTTCTCCTTTTATTGTCTTCTTTCTGATTAGAGAAATTTCTGTAGCTATTCTTTTAATGTAGGTCTGTGGTCACAAGTGTTCTTGGTTTCCCTCATCTGAGAATGTCTTGATTTTCCCTTCATTTCTGAAGGATATGTTTTGCTTAATACAGGATTTTGGGTTGATAGTTCTTTCTTTTTTCCCCCCGAGCATTTAAAAATGCTGCACTATTTTTTTCTTGCCTCCATGGTTAAATAAGGTCATTTTCTTTGGTGCTTTCAAGATTTGGTGGGGGTGGGGAGTTGTGTGGGGAGGGTGTCTTTATATTTGAGAAGTTTGAATGTTCCTTGGTGTGGATTTCTTTAGACTTTGTTTGGGGTTTGATCTGCTTCTTGAATTTATAGGTTTACTTTTTTGAGGTCAAATTTGGGAACATTTCAGCCATTATTCTTTTGAATATTTTTTCAGTACCACCTACTTTCTCCTCTCCTTTTAGGAATCTAATGATATGGATATCAGATCTTTTACATTAATTATAGGTCCCTGAGGCCCTATTTTTTTTTTTTTTTAGTCAATTTCTTTTCTATTGTTCAGATTGAGTAATTTCTGTTGTTTCATCTTTCATTTCACTGATATTTTTTTCTCCACTGCCCCCTTCATTCTAGTCTTGGGCCTATCTTCTTAGTTTTAAAATTTTCAGTTATTGTATTTTTTCAGTTCTAAAATTTCCATCTGGTTTTTCTTTATATTTTCTATTTCTTTACTGAGATTCTGCCTTTTTTTTTTTTCATTTAAGTGTGGTTCATAATTGTTTGTTGAAGTATTTTCATCATGGCTGCATTAAAATTTTTGGCAGAAAATTCTAATATTTGGTCAATCTATTTTAGCATCTATTGATTGTCTTTTTTTAGATATCTCCTGGTCTGAAAATGGTCCTTTGCTAGAGGTGCTTTTATTCTGTTCTTTTTTCACTTAACGGAGTGGAAGCTCAGACAGGCTTCAAAATACACCTTTGGAAATAGGACTGAGAGGTGAAACTAGAATCCAAGTGTGTCTGACATAAAAGCCAGGCTCTTAGGCTTTCAAATTACAGACAAATAAGTACAATGTAGCTCTATTTTCACAAGATAAAATGTACAGCTAGATATTTCCAGCATAGAAAAAGTTTAAGAGTAGACCTCAAAATGCTGGCTTGTATTTTTTATGAATATAGTATTTGGGTGATTCACATTTTTGTCTTCTGTGTCTTCAATTATCTACAATAATCACAATTTAATCACCTGATTTTTTTTTTTTTATTCACTGTTAAATTATGGACAATCGTATTTCCTCTTCTATTTTTTTTTTTAATTTTATTTTATTTTTAAACTTTACATAACTGTATTAGATTTGCCAAATATCAAAATTAATCCGCCACAGGTATACACGTGTTCCCCATCCTGAACCCTCCTCCCTCCTCCCTCCCATTCCATCCCTCTGGGTCGTCCCAGCGCACCAGCCCCAAGCATCCAGCATCGTGCATCGAACCTGGACTGGCAACTCATTTCATACATGATATTTTACATGTTTCAATGCCATTCTCCCCAATCTTCCCACCCTCTCCCTCTCCCACAGAGTCCATAAGACTGTTCTATACATCAGTGTCTCTTTTGCTGTCTCGTACACAGGGTTATTGTTACCATCTTTCTAAATTCCATATATATGCGTTAGTATACTGTATTGATGTTTTTCTTTCTGGCTTACTTCACGCTGTATAATAGGCTCCAGTTTCATCCACCTCATTAGAACTGATTCAAATGTATTCTTTTTAATGGCTGAATAATACTCCATTGTGTATATGTACCACTGCTTTCTTATCCATTCATCTGCTGATGGACATCTAGGTTGCTTCCATGTCCTGGCTATTATAAACAGTGCTGCGATGAACATTGGGGTACACGTGTCTCTTTCCCTTCTGGTTTCCTCAGTGTGTATGCCCAGCAGTGGGATTGCTGGATCATAAGGCAGTTCTATTTCCAGTTTTTTAAGGAATCTCCACACTGTTCTCCATAGTGGCTGGACTAGTTTGCATTCCCACCAACAGTGTAAGAGGGTTCCCTTTTCTCCACACCCTCTCCAGCATTTATTACTTGTAGACTTTTGGATCGCAGCCATTCTGACTGGTGTGAAATGGTACCTCATATAATCACCTGATTTTGAATGAAGCTCTGAATATCTCATGTTTGTTTAAACTTATTTAAAGTTGTATTTTTGAGGTTTTATTTCTCATATGAATAGTCACAAATTAGGTGCTCTAAAAGCAACTCACTTAAATCTTAAAAATATGAAATTACTTTTCCCTTCTAAAAGCTTACTTGCAGGAAGTAGATTTAATACATTTTTGTCAAGCAGCAGATTTGATATCTGTTTATTTTCTCATAGTCTTTATTTTTAATATCAACTTTGCAGCTATATTTATTTAGAAGTTAGATCACATTATTTTCAAGCTAGCATTCTTGTAACAAAAAAATTAAAATATTTCATGGCTCATCTATTCTCTCATCTTCTTTTCTTTTTTCTTCTATAGTCAGTATTTAAAGTAGCAACAAAAACCTTTGGAATGATAATGTTTTTTTCTAATAGACTTGAATGACATGGTATATTTTCATATCATGTTGCCATGACTACCAAACCCTTTAGCTCATCTTCATTTAAATATGTTCACTGTTAAATTAGAGATGGAGCTTAGGCAATTCAGGATACTCTATAATTTTGTTTAAAACACTGGTTATATATAAGTCTCAAGTTCACTCTTTCAAAAGAATAATGCAAGAGAGTTGCTGACTATAGAACATCTATTCTGTTTCCTAATTCCTCCAGAGGCAGTTTGGAAAAAAGAAAAAAGGCCAACACTTATCTAAGAGAGCTTTTCAAGTTCTGTATAGGAATTTGACACTCAGATACAGAGCAAAATTTATGAATATCATTAAATAAATCTGAAGGCTTTTTCTAAATTCCAAGATGTCTGAGTTGACATCAAGACCTCTTAAGCACACCCACATCAGAATACTGAAAAATGCTCAAATGGTAACAAATGTATCTTCCTGGCTGATTTAAAAATGTCTGTCTAGACGTGGCACCCCTTCATCCTTTCTCTGTGTGAAGATGAGATTGCTGCACACTGCAGGAAGCCCAGGCCGATTTGCTTAGAGGTGAGCTTTGCAGAGAGAAGACGCAGTGGCCCTAAATGAAGAATAGTCAGCATCCCAAAATTTATACTTGGTCACCACTTTTCTAGGAGCCCCATGTATTAGGGAATGAAGATAATTTACTTGTGTGTGTGTGTGTATGTGTGTGTGTGTGCATGTCTGAATGTGTGCAGCCATGTTGGAATGAGCCATTACAGGACCAACATAAGAATTTGTACACTCTGGATTGCATAAATACTATTTTTTAAAGACATTAAGCTTTGAGGAGGAGCTTGATTTTACTCAAATATTGTTCTTTCCAATTAAAAATAAAAACAAAATCTTTAAATAACTAACAATATACCAAGGAGAAAGAATTGATTTGACCCTGATAACTTTGGTTTGACCTTTAAAGTCATACTTGTTAAACATTTTATGGAATTAAAACACAAAAATATAGATTCTTCTAATGGCTAATCAAATAGAAATACACATGAATTAATAAAGCTTTACTGAATTTTCTAATATCATGTTTCATTTATTATTATTAAAATTGTAAATGCAATTTTGCCTAGTGCCATGGCAAATAGATGGGGAAACAATGGAAATAGTGACAGACTTTATTTTCTTGGGCTCCAAAATCACTGCAGATGGTAATGCAGCCATGAAATTAAAGACGCTTACTCCTTGGAAGAAAGCTATGACCGACCTACACAGCATATTAAAAAGCAGAGACATTACTTTGCTGACAAAGGTCCATCTAGTCAAAGCTATGGTTTTTCCAGTAGTCACGCATGGATGTGTGAGTTGGACCATAATAATGCTTTTGAACTGTGATGTTGGAGAAGACTCTTGAGAGTCCCTTGTACTGCAAGATGATCCAACCAGTCCATCCTGAAGGAAATCAGTCCTGAATATTCATTTGGAAGGACTGATGCTGAAGCTGAGACTCCAATACTTTGGCCACCTGATGCGAAGAGCTGACTCATTTGAAAAGACCCTGATGCTGGGAAAGATTGAAGGCAGTAAGAGAAGGGGATGACAGAGGACGAGATGGTTGGATGGCATCATCGACTCAATGGACATGAGTTTGAGCAAGCTGTGGAACACGGTGAAGGACAGAGAAGCCTGGCGTGCTACAGTCCATGGGGTCACAAAGAGTGGTCATGACTGAGTGATTGAACAACAAAGTGTATAGCACAGGGAACTATATTCAATATCTTGGGATAAACCATAATGGAAAAGAATATAAAAATGTATATATGTGTATAACAGAGTCACTTTGCTGTACAGCAGAAATTAACACAACATTATAGATCAACTATACTTCAATAAAAAATTTTTAATTAAAATTTTAAATAGATGAGGTTTTTGCTTGAATTAAAACTGTAAGATCAGATTCTAAATAAAATATAGAATAGAAGGCACATTAAATAATTGTGGATAAATGTATGGGAATATTAAGATGGCATGCAGAATATGTTTTTATTAGTAAACCTAATTTTGCATAAAGTCTTTAAATATTTTTATTAAAATGGGCTTTTCATAAATCCTAATGCACTGTTTAATCTTCCTGCCTCAGATTTCTCTCAAAACAGAATATTAAAAATAATTAACAAGTCAAAGCAGGGAAAGAATTCTAATAATCCTTCACTTTACATTCCAGGATCACAAACTAATGGTCACTACTTATTGCAAACGACTCCTGATCTTATTTTGATTTTCAGTAAAGCAAATCAATAATAAAATAATTAAAAGTGACTTTTTCATTTAAGTGAAGCAGGCAGAATAAAATATTTAACTGGTTTTAGAAAGCAAACAAAACAGTGTGCATTCTTATTTGGTTTAATTTTGCTGGAGAGACTGCATAAAATAAAACCCAAACTCTTTTCCTTGGCCCCTTCCTCGCTCTGTGCATCTTCTCTAATTTTCTAGCCTCAGTTTCTATTCCAGTCTTTAAACATGACAAGCTCATTCCTGCCTCTGGGGCTTTGTACCTGCTGAGGGGGAACTTCCTCAGATCTGAACAGCTCTCACCTCAAATGATATCTTTTAGGTCCTTCCTTGAGAGTCTTGCTGCCCTCTCCAGAGGCTCTAAAAATTATTTTAATAATTTTCTCATTTGTTTTTCTGCTTATTTATTTTCCTGTGTTTATTTTCTGTCTATACTACATAGAATAATGGATAAGTTTCTTTTAGCACCATGCCTAGCATTGCATCTGACACACATTATGTGCTCAATAAATATTTATAGACCGACTGACTCTCAGGGTGTTACAAGGCTCTGTGACAGTCTGATTTTGGGTAAGAATATTTGCATAGTCATTTTACAACTTATCAAGATTTCCATGTACCTTATCTTGTGATATTCTTAGACATGTACATAAATTGAGAGGAAATGAAGGTCAGGTGTTGTTATCCTAATTTCTACAGTTTAGAGAAGGAAGTGGCTCTGTTGTGACTCCTCTACAGTGGTGCGGTTGATGGTGAGCTCATGCTTTTCATTGTCATTTGTCCACTGTTCACTTTTCATGAGCCCCAAATGGCTATGATGAAGCTGATGGGGCAGCAACACATGTACCACAGATGGCTTTGCGGACTGTGTTAACAGATCCACCTGCATCTGGCACCAATGCTACCTGATCTGACCACCAAGCTGCTGCCGCCACCGTCAGGCACAGAGTCACCTTTTCCTTTTCACATTAATTCTGCTTAGAATAAAGGAAAAAAAGGCTATGGGCTTAAAGCCACTGGATTTTTGTTAGTGTTACAAACTACTATTGGGAAAACTTCTCAATCACATGATTGGAGAACCATCAAGGCTTAGGCTGAAAATTGGGAGTAGGTATTTTGCCTCAAAAATGATTTACTTTATTGGACTAATGGAATCTTCAGGCTAGAAATCAGCTCTTCTAAGTGAGAAATCAGCTCTTCTAAGCTCTTTCTAAAATAAAAGAATAGAAAGACCCAGTGATCCAAAGAGATCACTTCATGAGTTGGTGGGAGACAGGGCTGAAGGCAGACCATTGCCCTCTTAGACCCAGTCTACACAATTTATGCCTCTTTTGAAATTAAATCTGACACTGGCTAATTTTTAAGGGCCTGGAAGTATGAAAACAAGAACAAGATAAAAACCGAAATAAGTTTTTTAAGCCATGATGATACTAATAAATCTAACAAATATATATAAATCAGTGATTCACTTGACAATTGTTTACTCCATGACTATTTTATCATAGGCTCTATTCTTAGACACTGGGGTTATAACAGAGAGTATAACAGCCTTTCTTTCTCATGGTCAAATGGTGAGGCCAAGCAGTAAGTGTTTAATTTCGACCTATGTTACTAAATGCTATGATAAAGACCAGAACCAGGGAATGCAGAAAGATAGCATTCAGGAAGGGTTATCAACCCATGTGGTGGTGGTGAGGAAGGGTTCCTGGGAAATACTGCATCTGAGCTGAGATCTAAAAGATGAGCAAGAAATAGTTGTGTAAAGATGGAAAATGTTCCAGGTAGAGAGAAGAACATGCATAACAATGTGGATGCATTAATGTATCTTCCCATTCACCATGGCCAAAACACAAAATAAAATAGCAATCATTTTTATTCTTCTGTGATTTTTTGAATCACAGTTCCCTGTGTGGAATCACACATGGCACTTCAGTATGTGGACCACCTAAGATGTATTTCTATCAGCACCATCACTTTACAACAGATTCAACACCCTGGAAAAGTGGGTTACAGTGAGATTCCCCTGGCTAGAACTATACAGGAGCAGGGCTTTATAAATGCCTTTGAAGCAGGCCAGGTTCACATTCATCTGGATCACCCCACACCTTCCTCAGAAAGTCTCTGGTGCCTACCACATCTATGTATGGGCTTCCCTGGTGGCTCAGCTGGTAGAGTCTGCCTACAATGAGGGAGACCTGGGTTCTATCCCTGGGTTGGGAAGATCCCCTGGAGAAGGGAAAGGCTACTCACTCCAATACTCTGGCCTGGAGAATTCCATGGACTGTATAGTCGATGGGGTTGCAAAGAGTTGGACACGAGTGAGTGACTTTCACTTTCATCACTATGTAATTAAAAATAAGCACGTTAAGAAGATACTGTGCCTGATAACATGAATACACTGTCACAAATGAGCAATACAATTTTATTCTCGCTCTAACTGCCTTAAAGCATTCAGGGCATCTTTGTAAATTAACCACCCTGAAAATCAAAAGCAAGTAAATTGTTTTTCCCCAAATCTGCATGTTTATAAATCATCTTCACAATAATCATAATCGTCATAAATTAGAATTTTCCCCCAAGAACAATCAGGAATAGATGTTAATCAAAACCAATGTTGAACGCTTTGTAAGTTTTCTTTCAGTCTTTGATCAATTGATGCATTCATTTCAGATATTTGTCAAAATCTCACATGTCCAGCTTTATCAAATCAGGCAGAATAATTTTGAGTCTATATATTGCTTCTTTCTTTCATTTAAAAGTAATTATGGAAAGCCATCAGTTTCCTGAGCCATCCATTTTCTGCTAGGTACAGGGACACACTAGGTTCCTATCCGCAAGGAATTTACAGGAAGCGGAGAGTAGAGGTGGAGGAGATGTCAGGGAAGAGGGCACCTGTGCCATAGTGGGTGGGATCCTTCACACTCTGCATCCCAGAACTACTAAATTAGCATCTCAGGAGGGTTTAGCCTTGAGACTCGGTATAAAAAAAGCAAAACAAAACAACTCGTTAGGTTAACCCCACACATGTTCAAGTTTGAAAACCTTTTCTTTGGCAGTATCAGATGTCATTGAGTTTCAAGCAAACAAGCAGGATGAGGGGGTTAAGTGTTTTAGGAGAAGTGCCCTGGTAGCCAGGTGGAGGAAGACAGGACATTTTAACTTTCCAAAGCAAAGTGGATCATTTTGATCAATTAAGGGCTGAAAGTTGGGTTGATTCACAGAGATGAAATTACATTTAGAACTCAGATGAAGAATTAGCTTCATACCTTATTTGATAATTTTAACTAGTTGAAAGTTCAACATTTCATCTTTTTGTGAAGGCTTGTTCATTGGGTCAAATAGTTAAAATATCAGGTGACAAAAGCGATAATGAATTGGAGCCAGGTAAGCACAGACAGGGAGGGCATAATAGTCAAAGCAAGAGATAAGGAGAATGAAATCTTGGGCAACAGGAACTGCATGGTAAGACGGGAGCATTAACAGCAAGGGAAATGCCAAAGGACTTGGTCCCCAATCGGATGGAAAAGATAGGTAGCACAAGAGCTGCGACTTTTTTACATAAAAATTCATTATTCTGGAATTATTTGAATATGAGACCGATTCAATACTATTTACCTTAATGAGATCACTTTACAGAATGGTTCAATGGAAAACAGAAAAAAGAAAGTGCAGTTCAGTGTCATCCTTCACTGCTCTGAAAACCAGCTGTACTGATGATAGAGTTTCTGCACTGGCCATGGATTCAGGGCTGGCTCCTCTTCTCTGGGCCCCTCCATGCTGCGTGGCAATTGTATGCTGTGCGCCTGCCTCTTACACGGTGCTGTGAGCGTATGACAGTAAAAGCCACGCTCCTCCTCTGTTGCTACAGTGATGCGTAGAGTAGGCCCCCCAGTTTTGGTTTTAGAAAACACAAACTGATTAACTGTGGTGCTGACTGGAAGTAGCACTTTCCAGCCTAAAATAACTGCCAGAGAAGCCCTACTGCATGCCTTTGCTTTCCACGAGGGCATCCCTAAATACACTGTCCTCTGGCAGTATCCTTGTCCCCGGAAATCCGCGTGAAAGGTACTTGAGGCAGTCACACAGTTACTTAGGATACTGAATGTCCTGTCAGGGAATAGATTGGATGTGAGAGCCCCTGTGTGAACTGTACCAGATGGCTTTCCAGATGTTTTTCTTGGTCAACAGCCACCATCAGTTTGGCTTTGGAGACATGACCTGGGTTTGCCCTTGGTCCTTCAGATTGCATTCTACAAAGCTTTTGCATAAGAGAGTGAAAGGACTGCAGGCTGGAAAGATTCCAGTTACATTTGCTTCACAGAATTTAAAGACAGAGGAATTTTGAAAGCTTTGTATTTGCTTTTAAGATGCAAGTTGCTAACTTTCTCCAGTTTAAGACAGTTCTAGAATATTAGCCCTGAATGGGACCTGGAAGACAACTCAGTTCAGTCCTTATCTTATAAATGAGGAAACTCAGTCCCACACAAGCTGAGTGAGGTGTGTAAGGTCTGTGGCTCAGGACTGGACTGCAGAGTTTGAGAATCAAGCTCTTGGAATAATTTGTCTAATATGCAAGGATTCTCCTTTAGACTTATTTTGATGAAGTGCATATTTTCCTTTCTCATTTATACCTATTGTACATTTCTTCTCAAATTCCTTCTACTTCTTTGGTGCTACCTCTATTTTCTCAGTGATTTATGGTTAATAAAGCTCAGTAAATGGAATGACTCTACCATAAACCAGCCAAAATCATTATTGGTTATTTGGAGAACACCAAGTCCATTTCTATGTAAATCAATTATGTCCATAATGTGTACAGTGAAATTGAGAAAGACATTTCTATGGTCCATAATGTATAAAGAGAAACTGAGAAACTTCCATGGTTCAATGAAAATGACTACTCAGTGGGACTGATCTTGAGTTACTGGAGAACATTTGTAGCTACCACTTGTTTAAATGTCAGGACGGTGCTAAGCCTTTCACATGTTATCTTTATATTTAATCCTGATGGTGAGCATACGAGGTAAGATTATCCTCATTGTACAAATTAATAAACTGAAGATCAGAAATTTAACTTGCCAAGGTCATATTATTAAAAAGTCAGAGAGCTTGGATGATGATCTGGGACTCGAATCTTGGTGACTTTGTAGACCAACCCCCCTCCCATAAGCATCATAGAAACTCCTGAGAAGCCCAGGAGTTTTCTCAATGGTTTCATGAAGAGTGAGAGGGTTTGGAAATATTTCACAATGGAAGTGGTTTCAGACTCCTGGTGTCATTAAAACAAAGAGGAAAGAATAATTTGACTCAAACTCTGCTTGATCCAGGAGAAAATACCTACTGTTTAAAGGAGATTTGGGGGATGGATGGAAAAATACTGTATCCAGAGGTGGCAACTTCACTCCTTGAAAGCGAAACAGTGTGATCGGGTTACATCACGTGGTCCTCTCCCGAGCTGTGTGCTAACCACAGTGGAGTCCACTGGATCTCCTCTCCTCACTCTCATTCCATCCCCTAACTTTCTGGTAATGTCTGGTAATGCCATGCTCCTTGTCATAGCCTTTGTTGTCATGTTTTATGCCTTCAGGTTAGACAACAACAGCAAAAACCTTGCAATTATAAATTTTAAAAATAATTACTTAGCTTTAGGATTTTTAAATGGCTGAAAACATGCATAGAAAAATCATAAAAGTAGTTTATTTCTATGTATTATATCAGACTTCTGCAACTATGTGCAACTTACTTTGTATTATATTCATTTTTATTTTTTATATTTTATTTCCTCAGAAATGTAATGAGATTTTCTCAGTTATTTGAAAAAAGTAAATTCTTCACCAGTAAACAGAGAAGATACGATAAAGTTCTCCAAGTCCAGATTCTAACTCTGCCCCTGACATTTTCTGTCTTGGCTTAGTCTTGGCTGAGACAAATCTGAACTCCTTAAGATATCTGTTTCACTCACTAAAACCTACATGAATCCTAAATATCTAGCTCTTTCAGAATCAGTGAACTAGAGGATACTGGAAAAACATTTAAACTACATAATAACACAGGACAAAAAAAGAGGAAAAAGGTTTAATTCCCACATCCCCTTTAAAAAGCCCTTATCCAGTGACCTGAATGCTTTGGAAACCTGGTCATTTACTTATTCAGTCATTAAAAAGGTTGCCTGCCCATCTGCCCCTGTGTACCATGCAAACCACTCACAGATTTTGATGTGTGCTTATGAGGGCAGGCAAAGCACTGAGTGTGTGGGGGGGAATGGGGGGTGAGAGAGAGAGACATGAAGAGGGATCAAATCTTCATTCTTTTTTTGGATTTTAACAACAACAACAAAAACCATCTAAACAAATTGACTTGTTGTGAATGTCTTTTTACATATCAGCCTTTTTTCATACAAGGGCTTCCCTTGTGGTTCAGCTGATAAAGGATCTGCCTGCAACGCAAGAGACTTGGGTTCAATCCCTAGGTTGGGAAGATTTCCTGGAGAAGGGAAAGGCTACCCACTCCAGTATTCTGGCCTGGAAAATTCCATGGACTGTATAGTCCATGGGGTCGCAAAGAATTGGACACGACTGAATAACTTTCACTTCACTCCTGAACTCCCTCTTCTTGGGTTTTGAACAATATGGTGACTTTAAATCTGATATGTATGTATAAATCTTCCCTACATCCAGAACAAAGGTTTAACTTTTTATGTGATATTTTTTCATTCACAAAGTATTTATACAGAACTAATCCTTCATCAAAAGTGTGTGCTGGGATGAATTACCAGAGTGAGGAAAGAAAGCAATTAGCATTTAGTAAATGCCAGGCTCCAAGGTTTCACCAAAGAACAATTAAAAAAAAACTGTAATTTAGGCACTAACATGGTTTATGAAGTAGAAAGAGCTCATATGCTTATGAATTAGCAAGACCAACAGGAGATAACACATTCTATCCATAAAGGGGAACTAAGAAAGAAGTCTGTGCTAGTTGTCAGAAGGAAATTAACAGGGGTACTTGGTCTAGAGAAAGTTGAAACACTTATTTTTAAAAGAGCAGCCTCTCCCCGCCAAGATAAACATGAAAGCTAAAAACAACTAACATTTATTGAGCATATAGTATGAGTCATTCATTGAGGTAAGCGTTTTAGAGACATAGACACTGAGCAGGAACAAGTATGATCCAGTTTTACAGATGAGAAAGCTGATGCTCAGAGATGATGAGTAATTTTGCTCAGTGTCATCCAGCTAGTAAAAGGCAGAGCCAAGAATGATAGATTCTGAGACCCACAGTCTTAACTACTAGAAGCTCTGAAATCTCAAGATCAGGAAAATTCTTAGTTCTATGAAGGCCTGAATTAAGACAATATGCTGGGGAAAAAATAAATATAATTGCATAAGTGAATGAATAAAAGAATAGGTATAAAAAGATTGGATATACTTGAAATTACATATAATTAATATAAATTAATAAAAAATAAAGAGTCTTTGGAAAAACAGAAATAGAAATACATGCATTCCTATGAATATATTCCTATGAATTATTATGGGCTAAGGTGATCAAAAGGCATAAGGTTCCAGTTCTAAAATAAGTCACAGGGGTGTGAGGCACAGCACGGTGACCATACTTCATAACATGTATTGCACATCTGGGAGCTGCTAAGAGAGTAAATCTTCAAAGTTCTCATCACAAGAAAAAAATTGTAACTATATGTGACGATGGATGCTAACTCGACTTGCTGTGGTGATCATTTTGTAATATGCACATATTGAACATTATGCTGTACACCTGAGACTAATATAATGTTACATGTCACTTATATCTCAATTTAAAAACTAAAAAAAGATAGAAAGCTCACCTCTGTCAAAAGAAATATATTTACTGCTTATTTTAGGACAAGAAACAAATCCATTTAATATAGCAACACAAAAACTGTATTACATGAAACAGATTCCTGATTCAATAAGCATATTTAATATATTAGTGGAAAGTTTATTCAGAAAACAATTATAAATCTATAAATTAAGTTTTCTTTTAAACATTTCCAGTTTCTATTACCATTTTAGCTGCACCCTGCTTGGTGCATTGTGATCTAACACTGTTCGCTTTATCAGCTTATAAGAAGGTAATGAAAGCGAGAAAAGGAAAAATCATTATAAGAAGCCCAGTAAACATTTTATGAATTTTTGAGTTAAAATATCTCACTGTGCTGAGTCTATGAAGAAATCACTCATTTGATTCTCTGAAAGTAATTTTTTTTTTTTTGGAGGCTTATTGAGTGCTGAGTACAGGAAGATGAGTAAGATGTGGTTGATGTTTTAAGGAATTCCCAGTGTAGAAGATGAAAGTGGAAGTGTTAGTCACTCAGTCATGTCTGACTCTTTACAATCCTGTGGACTGTAGTCTGCCAGGCTCCTCTGTCCCTGGAACTTTCCAGGCAAGAATACTGGAGTGGGTTGCCATTCCCTTCTCTAGCAGATCTTCCTGATCCAGAGATCGAACCCAGGTATCCCACATTGCAGGCAGATTCATTACCGTCTGGCCACCAGTAGAAGAATAAGGGGTGAAAAATAAAGGGGGGCATGATAATCAGATTACATGCTGCTGCTAAGTTGCTTCAGTCGTGTCTGACTCTGTGCAACCCCATAGACGGCAGCCCACAAGGCTCCCCCGTCCCTGGGATTCTCCAGGCAAGAACATTGGAGTGGGTTGCCATTTCCTTCTCCAATGCATGAAAGTGAAAAGTGAAAGTGAAGTCGCTCAGTCGTGTCCGACTCTTAGTGACCCCATGGACCGCAGCCCACCAGACTCCTCCGTCCATGGGATTTTCCAGGCAAGAGTACTGGAGTGGGTTGCCATTCAGATTGTGGTTCCTCTACTTTCTAGTCATGCACAACCTTGGGAAACTTATTTAGCTTTTCTGGGCCTCAGTTTTCTCATCAATAAAATGGGGACAGCTATCGACCATTTCCAGCTGGTGTTATTAGACCCATGATGGATAGAGAGCAGAGCAGGATAGAAACACAAAGAACAAATAGCCTGATTATCTAGCTGTGTGCAGGAAAACATCCCAGAGAGATAAGAGCTGATAGATAGAATATGGGTAGGCTTGGTGTTAAGATGAGTTCAGGGGAGAAGGAGCAGTGAAAACAAAGGTAAAGGGCAGGAGACCATTTGGAGGCATTTAGCAAACAGCCCCAAGCAGGTATGGCTGGATGCTATAGTATGAAGAATGTCTGCAGTGACAGAGGGGTTCTGAGGCCAGAGTCTGGCAATCTTATAGGGTCACACTAATAGTCTGAATCCTGTAAGTCAGTGCCTTCCAAACAGTGCTCCTTAGAGCCCTACGATGAAAGGTTTTGTGACTGCCCCACACATGTGTAAGGAGAGCCTCGGGTGGGTATGGTGTTGGGTTCCCTCCCAAGCAGAGCAAAACTGCTTTTATCTCTTTTATATGCCATGCTTTCATGTGCAACTTTTGTTTGAATAAAAATATCTGCTCCTTAAAAAGTATTTGAATTTAAAAAATGATCAAGGATGGATAAATAAAGTTCTACTGTACAGCATGGGAACTATATTCAATATTCTGTGGATAAACTATAATGAAAAAGAATAGGAAAAATAATGTAACTATGTATAATTTTATATCTGAAAGAAATGGGAATACCAGACCACTGACCTGCCTCTTGAGAAATCTGTATGCAGGTCAGGAAGCAACAGTTAGAACTGGACATGGAACAACAGACTGGTTCCAAATAGGAAAAGGAGTACGTCAAGGCTGTATATTGTCACCCTGCTTATTTAACTTCTATGCAGAGTACATCATGAGAAACGCTGGGCTAGAAGAAGCACAAGCTGGAATCAAGATTGCAGGGAGAAATATCAATCACCTCAGATATGCAGATGACACCACCCTTATGGCAGAAAGAAAAGAAGAACTAAAGAGCCTCTTGATGAAAGTGAAAGAGGAGAGTGAAAAAGTTGGCTTAAAACTCAACATTCAGAAAACTAAGATCATGGTATCCGGTCCCATCACTTCATGGCAAATAGATGGGGAAACAATGGAAACAGTGGCTGACTTTATTTTTTGGGTCTCCAGAATCTCTGCAGATGGTGATTGCAGCCATGAAACTAAAAGACGCTTGCTCCTTGGAAGAAAAGTTATGACCAACCTAGACAGCATATTAAAAAGCAGAGACATTAATTACTTTGCCAACAAAGGTCCATCTAGTCAAAGCTAAAATTTTTCGAGTACTCATGTATGGATGGATATGAGAGTTGGACTATAAAGAAAGCTGAACACAGAAGAATTAATGCTTTTGAACTGTGGTGTTGGAGAATCAGTCCTGAATATTCATTGGAAGGACTGATGTTGAAGCTGAAACTCCAATACTTTGGCCACCTGATGCAAAGAACTGACTCATTTGAAAAGAACCTGATGCTGGGAAAGACTGAAGGCAGGAGGAGAAGGGGATGACAGAAGATGAGACGACTGGATGGCATCACTGACTCAGTGGACATGAGTTTGGTAAACTCCGGGAGTTGGTGATGGCAGGGAAGCCTGGCATGCTGCAGTCCATGGGGCTGCAAAGAGTCGGACACGACTGAGTGACTGAACTGACTGACTGACTGATTTATAACTGAGTCATTTTGCTCTATGGCAGAAATTAACACAACATTCTAAGTCAAATATAAAACAAATAAATAAAATATCCACTGAAGCTTTGAGCAAGGAAGAAATATGATCAAGCTTGAATTTTGGAATAACTTTGAGATTTCTTATTTCTTTAGGAAAGACTATAAAATAACTTGGTAAGGAAGTCAGTAGGGCTATACTCTAGATTTTAATAGTACTGGGGTTGGTAGAAGTGATGAGTGATTACATGCTGAGAACCAGGCAAAGCTCTCAACAGCAGAGGTACCACCACCCTTTGGGGTTGCCCTATTAATCTCTGCAGATGGTTTTGGTTGTTTTGGAGAGGGTGCTTCTGGCACACTGGCAGCTAGTAGGTGGAGACCATGGATAATAGACACCCTGCAATGTATAGAGTAGTCCCCATCTGACCTGGCTTTCACATATGCAAGAAGGTAAAATATCTGGGTATAATTAACAGAAGCCTGTAACCTAACTTTTTTTATACAAAGTAAAACACAAAGTATTTCTGGCATGGTTTTAGTATATGCTGAAATTGATCAAAAATGGAGTTGCTGTGTGAATGGAGTATACATTGTGTTTTGTTCAGTTTTTAAGAATTTGCCAGGAGTTGTTCATGATTTGAAAAATAACTTCACAAGGCATTTGAGTTCCCAAGATACTCACCCTTAATAGCCTGATGCTAAAGCTGAAACTCCAGTACTTTGGCCACCTCATGCGAAGAGTTGACTCATTGGAAAAGACTCTCTGATGCTGGGAGGGATTGGGGGCAGGAGGAGAAGGGGACGACAGAGGATGAGATGGCTGGATGGCATCACTGACTCAATAGACATGAGTCTGAGTGAACTCCAGGAGTTGGTGATGGACAGGGAGGCCTGGCGTGCTGCAATTCATGGGGTCGCAAAGAGTCGGATACGACTGAACAACTGAACTGAACTGAATAGCCAGCCTTTGGAGCTCCAGACTCACTAGAGCTTCCACTGAGTCTACTGCTGGATAGATGCAAGTGTCTGATTACTTCATTATGTCACCTATGCAGTTGTGCTCCAGGGTATTTATATATATTCCCCTTACACTACATGCGGTTCCCCTGGTGGCTCAGATGCTAAAGAATCTGCCTGCAATGCGGGACACCAGAGTTCTATTCCTGGGTTGGGAAGGTCCCCTGGAGAAGGGAATAGCCACCCACTCCAGTATTCTGGCCTGGAGAATCCCATGGACTGTATAGTCCATGGGGTCGCAAAGAGTCAGACATGACTGAGTGACTTTGCCAACACTACATTCAGGGCATTATGTCTGTTTCTTTAGTCTGTGCAGGTGGTTTATCTTGGGAATTTCTTTGAGGCAAATCAAGATGTCTCATAAAATATTTGCTATAAAAATGGGGCTTGGAGTACGACACAGTTGAGAGTCAATGGGTCAAAGTAACACAAAAGCATTTTTCAAGCCACTTAGTCTTTCTTATACTACAGTAGATTGGGAATCAAGTTCATTTCTTGATTTGACTTTAATCTTTCCAAGCAGAGGCCCTTTTTATTCACATGCTGTAGAAAATAATGGTGGGTGATAACACACTTCAAAGGCAAGAAGATCATTGTGTGCATTAACACAAGGGCCAGACAGAAAGGCGCAGAGGGACTCGTTTGGGCAAGATGCTTCAGGTCATTGCATGTCTACAGTCTGGGAAAATATACTTCTAGTATCAAGTCCCACGCCAGAGGCTTGTCTTGATACCAGTCAAAAGTAATTTCAGGAAGTGATGTATTAAACTTTTCTTTTTTGTTTTGGAGGCAAATAACTTTCAATAATCTGTTCACATATGTTGTAGATATTTAATCACAAAGATGCAACCATTCATTACAGGCCAAATTGCCCAGCATTTAAAAAGAGATAAAATATAAATTCTTTAAGAAAACTACATCTTAAAAACCAGACAAATCTTGATTTTCTTCTTCAGTCCTTCATCTCTTTGAACTAATATTTTCACCAAGTTATGCCAGTTCACCAATAATGTATCTGCCAGCATATTGTTTATATACGTCCAAAGCAGGATGTTGTGGTCTTCTTTGCATCCACCTGGGTCTATAAACAGCTGAACAAACTGAGATCAGGATGGACTAGTTGGTAATGTCATATGTTTGTTATTCTTTGACACAAGGTTCTCAGGCAGCTGCATCAAAATGCTTTTTAGTCCAGACATGGCCCCACACTTACTAACTGGGAATTTTTATATTACAAATATATTTCTAAGTGTTAATCTTTTGCTTACATAAAATAAACTGGAACACTTTTTTTTTCCAAAGAAAATGAAGATGTGGATCTATAATGGGATAGGAAGCAGGAGAAATAGAGATAGAGACCATGCTTTCTACTCATTAAGTTTCCATTAATAAACTAAAATAAATTCTTGCTTTATAGCTCTAATGGGTATTTCTGAACAGCTGGTTGGCAGGCACCATCTTAATAATAAGTAAAAAATATTTGATTCACAGTCCTAGAGGCCTTGAATACAAATGTAAATTTCTGTCCTCTTTTAATACCAATATTAGTTGTGTCTAATTTATATGCAATCCTGTTATTGGTAGATTATGTAGGTCCTGAGACCACTTACTACTGTTTACTGTGGTTGTGTCTTTAATTAAAACAATAATTTCCATGGATAAATAAAATAGCAAAGCTTAATTTAGAACTAGTTAATATCCTACTTCCAATTTATCTATTAGGATTAATCGTACAAAGTAAATGTTATAATAATCAGTCATTACTTTTTAATCTTTCTTCAGTAATGTAATGTAATGAGGGGAGCAATTTTTCTGATTATTTAAAGGTCCTTAAAACTAGTTTACTCCAAAAGGCTTTTCTAGATAACTAACTATATCATAATATCTAACTATATTCTAATTACAATACAAACAAATATCTAATGAAATAATTCTGAAGTAGATAATTCTTGGGACTTTTAAGAATTCAAATTAGGCAATTTGGTATTTTGAAAAAATGCATTTGTTAGACCTTTTTCGAGCTCTCAATATAAGGATTTTAGTCTTAACTTATAAATATGTATTTGAAAAACATTCATTCTGAGCAAGACATTGCGCAGGGTGCTAATCTTGTACAAGTGTATCTCTCAGTGCTGTGTTTACTGGGAGTCTTTGGGAAGAACTACAGAATCTAACCTGATTAACAGCACTTAACTCTTTTCAGAGGGTCACAGATTCTAACAAGCATCACCTGAATCTTTGACAAGTGTCAGTTTCTCTTATATCAAGGTGTAACTAATTTCTGCCTGGGAGAGCATTTTTTCTATCTTTCAGCTTTCTCTACACCTCATGTTAATAAGTACAGTGCCTTAGTTTACCATTTATGGCTCACAATAAGATGATCCAAATGCTGCCTTTTCATTCATTTTCCCTCCTCTTCTCTCATATTCTATGCCATCACCTTCTCCATGGAGCCCTCTCTGAGGTCTCTTCGTACAAAGGCATCTTTTCTCTCTTGATCCTCTGTAACATTCTCCTATGTCCCCTTCTTAGGAACCCCTATTTTTGATCTGGTTTCCTAATGCTTCATATGTCCATATTTCCCAATTTCTATCTGTTTTGTTTCTGGAGGGCTACACTTTTTCTGTGTGTACCCTTATTAGACATCCCCTCCAAGCGTGCACACACACATACTTCCTCTTTCTTTCCTGGCCCATTCTCAGTAAAAAAACTGATGTTTTAAAGAAGTTCTCTAAAAAATTTAATTTTCAGATGCATTATTTAGTATCAAATATTTTCTTAAAATCTCAATTTCCATGATGACAGTGCCAGCATCATACTCAAACTATTACATCCTCACCAGGCTTTAGGGCCTTTAGAGTTTGAAATTAAAAAATGAGACAACATACCAAAGAAAGTGTAACAGATGTGTGAAAGTGAAAGTTGCTCAGTCATGTCCGACTCTTTGCGACGCCACAGACTATATGCCAGAATACTGGAGTGGGTAGCCTTTCCCTTCTCCAGAGGATCTTCCCAACCCAGGGATCGAACCCAGGTCTCCTGCCTTGCAGGCAGATTCTTTACCAGCTGAACCACAAGGGAAGCCCAACAGAGGTCTGCTGCTGCTGCTGCTAAGTCGCTTCAGTTGTGTCTGACTCTGTGCGACCCATAGATGGCAGCCCACCAGGCCTCCCGTCCCTGGGATTCTCCAGGCAAGAACACTGGAGTGGGTTGCCATTTCCTTCTCCAATGCATGAAAGTGAAAAGTGAAAGTGAAGTCGCTCAGTCGTGTCCAACTCTAGCCACCTCATGGACGGCAGCCCACCAGGCTCCTCCGTCCATGGGATTCTCCAGGCAAGAGTACTGGAGTGGGGTGCCATTGCCTTCTCCAACAGAGGTCTAGGTATGATTAAATTAGTAAACATTTTTAAATGTGACAATAGTTTCCAAAATTCCACTAACAACTTTAGGCATGTTCCATTTACTGACATTTATCGCATGTGTTCTGACTGACTGCTGCTCATGCCTTACCATTTGCTAAGTATTTGGAACACAGCCCCATACCGACCAACTTTTGCTTCAGTTTCAAGTCACAGGCTCACTTTTCCCCACTCTGATGTTTGCTTGAGCAGATTACTGGGCAATACAGAGAAGAAAATGAGCACCCAGTTGTCTCTGTAGGGTTAACGGAGTTTATAGTTGACTCTAACATCAAGGCATTTTATGAAAAAAAAAAAAAAAAAAAAAAAAAAAAAAAAAAAACTGTATCAACTAAACAAACAGAACGAACACTGAAGATAATATGCTTATAGGTGAAGTTGAACTTTGTGTAATTCTGAAGTTGTGAGAATGTATTTGTCTTGGGGCCACTGTAATCATTCACATATTTCACTGTCACTAAAAAAAAAAGTAGTTCTAAAATTTGTTTCATTTTGTTTCTATCATTGTATAAAACATGAAATAAAAGAGACACCCCCCACCCCAAAAGAAGTGTTACTTATACTGCTTTCACAGGGAAATAGAAATGTACTCTTAAAGTTGTTATAATCCTTCACCTCAGAATCTGCACTCTTCTTTAAAGGGAGGGTTTCAGTAGAAAATTCATAAGAGATTTTAAAAAATACAAGTTTTTGACATTATGTTGGATAGTTTTTGAAATATTCATTTCTCTCACATAACTAATTCTCTCACATATTAAACTACTACATATAAAATAAATGACAAGGTATCACTGCATAGCACAGAGAACTATATTCAATATCCTGTAATAAATCATAATGGAAAAGAATATGAAAAAGTATATATCTCTAACCGAATCACTTTGCTGTACAGCAGAAACTAATACAACATTGTAAATCAAATATAATTTAATAAATCCCCTCCCCTCAAACTGTATTACCTTTATTTTTGAAGACAATGAAGATATATAATTTTATCCTAGAATCATTTTGAGGAAAAATATTTAGTACTTAGGACATTTAGAACACAAGGCGATGTTATATTTTATGTGCCAAACATAACGGATCACAGGGTGTTCAGATATTTAGTTAAACACTATGGGTGAGTCTGTGAGGTGTTTTTGGATGAGAATAACAAAATCTGTAGACTGAGTAAAGCAGATTGCCCTCTGTAATGTGGGTGGGCCTCATCCAATCAGCTGAAAGCTTAATGAAACAAAAAGTCTGGCTACCTCTCAAGTAGGAGGGAATTCCTCCTGCCAGACTGTAGCTAATACATTGATCTTTATCTTTTCCTGCTTTTGGATTAGAACTGAAAATGATTTCTTTTCTTTTTTTTTTTCACTTTTAGTCCTCTGGTTTGTTTTTCTTTTCTTTTGAAAAGAATTTTTATTGGAGTTGATTTACAATGTTATGTCAATTTCAGGTGAACAGCAAAGTGAATCAATTATACATATATGTTTATCCACTCTTTTCTATTTTTAGATTCTTTTCCCACATAGGCCATTACATATTAAGTACAGTTCCCTGTGCTACATGGCAGGTTCTTATTAGTTATCTATTCTATATATACTAGCATGTGTGTGTGTGTATATATATATATATATATAATTTTATCAATCCCAACTTCCCAATTTATCCCTCCCTCCTTATGCTCTGGTAACCATAAGTTTGTTTTCTATATCCATAATTCTACTTCTGTTTTGTAAATAAGTTCATTTGTATCCTTTTTTTTAGATTCTACATATATCATATACTTGTCTTTCTGTCTGATATTTGACTTACTTCACTCAGTATGACAATCTCTGGGTCCATCTACATTGCTGAAAATGTTGTTCTTTTTTATGGTCAAGTAGGACATGACTGAGCGACTTCACTTTCACTTTTCACTTTCATGCATTGGAGAAGGAAATGGCAACCCACTCCAGTGTTCTTGCCTGGAGAATCCCAGGGACGGGGGAGCCTGGTGGGCTGCTGTCTATGGGGTCGCACCGAGTCGGACACGACTGAAGCAACTTAGCAGCAGCAGCAGCAGGGCTTCCCAGGAGGAGCTAGTGGTGAAGAATCTGCCTGTCAATGCAAGAGACACTAGAGATGCAGGTTAGATCCCTAGGTTGGGAAGATCCCCTGGAGTAGGGAATGGCAACCCACTCTAGTATTCTAGTCTGGAAAACTCTCTGGAAAGAGGAGCCTAGCAGGCTACAATCCACGGGGTTGCAAAGAGCTGGACACAACTGAGAACTGAGCACAATACTCCACTGTGTCAAATTGATTTTTCTTGAGCCTCCAGCCTGCTGGCTTTCTAACCAGAAGTTATACCATTGGCTCTCCTGGGTTTCCAGTTTGCTGACTGTAGCTCTTGAGATTTCTCAGCCTCTGTAATTACATCAGCCAACTCCCTAAAATAAATCTTTTATAAATGTAAATATAAATGTCACTATGGGGGGGACATATACATATGTATACCTCCTGTTGGCTCTATTTCTCTGGAGAACCTTAATATACACAACGAAAACTGAAACTTGGAAACACTGACAGAAAATCCCTTGTTACTATCTAACTTGATTTTTAAAAAGTCATTTGATTAAAATACATATATATATCCTGAAAAGTAGTGAAAGTGAGTCCCTCAGTTATGTCCAACTCTTTGCAACCCCATGGACTATACTGTCCATGGAATTCTCTAGGCCAGAATACTGGAGTGGGTAGCCTTTCCCTTCTCCAGGGGATCTTCCTAATCCAGGAGTCAAACCCAGGTCTCCCTCATTGCAGGCAGATTCTTTACCAGCTAAGCCACCAGGGAAGCCCTAGACAGAATCAATTGTTGATCATCCTCATAATGTGTTTTTCAAAACATAAAACAGTAAAATTATAGATCCACCCCTTTTCCTTAACTTGACTCAAGGCAAATTACAATAATCTAGTCATTGACATTTCCCCACAAAATTTATACGCACTTCAAAATCAAGACGTTTAAAAGTTAATAGATTTCATATTTCATGATGAGAAATTCTTTGACTTGTAAATTAAACTTCTCCACAGGTAACTGCTTTGTATTTGCAGGGAATAGTGATTTTAAAGAGACCATATCCTATATATGTATACATACACACACATATACAATGGAATATTTCTTGTTTAGTCACTAAGCTGTGCCCCATTATTTTGCAATCCCATAGACTGTAGCCCTCCAGGTTCCCCTGTCCATGGGACTTCCCAGGCAAGAATACTGAAGTGGGTTGTCATTTCCTTCTCCAGGGGATCTTCCCAATGGAATATTACTCAGACATAAAAAAGAACAAAATGCTGCCATTTTCAGTAATGTGGATGGACCCAGAGGATAGTATGCTTAGTGAAATAAGCCTGACAGTGAAAAACGAACACTCTACATAAATCACTTGTATGTGGAATCTAAAAAATAAAGGGATGTATATAACAAAACAGACTCACAGATACAGAGAACAAACTGTTAGTTACTAGTGTGTAGAGGCAAGCAGGGGCATAAGATAGGAGTGTGGATTTAAGAAACACAAACTGCTATGTATAAAATAAGCAAAAAGACATGTTAACAGCACAGGGAAATATAGCCATTATTTTGCAATAACGTTAAATGAAGTATAATCTATAAAAATATTGGATCACTATGTTGCACAGCTGAAACTAATCTGTAAATCAACTATACTTCATTTTTTAAAAAAAAGTTAAAACCTAACTATATTCAATAACGTCTGAAACTTCATTCTTCAAAAAAATCAAGTATCAAGCTAATCTTGAAATGATCTTTCAATTTATACTCTGAAAATAAATTTTGCTTATAATATCTTTTACTTACTTTCATGATTATGCTGCTGCTGCTGCTAAGTCACTTTAGTCATGTCTGATTCTGTTCATGATTATAGATCCATTCAATAGACAGTTATATCACTAGCCCTTATTAGAATCTTGTAACATAATAGAGGATTAAACAGTAAAAATTTCTTGTCTTCACTGAATTTTTGTTCTTTCAGGGAGTCGAGAATACAGACCAAAACAAAAAGGAATTAATGTATTAGAAAGATAGATGTCATGATAGTACACAAAAAGCAGCAGCAGGAGAAGGGCAGTGGCAGGGTGATATGGGTGAGATAGCAAACTTAAACAGTTAGAGGAGGCCTCTTGGAAGAGGTGCCATGAAAGCAGACTTGAAGGAGATGAGGGAGTGATGCATGTATATATCCTTGGAGAGCATCTCAGGCAAAGGAACCGCAGGTACAAAATTTCTGAGATAGAGCTGGTGAGTCCTCAGGACATCGAGGAGGCCAATGAAGCTGTGGTGAGATGCACAATGGAGAGAAAAAGAGATGAAACCAGAGGTAGGGCCTTGCAGACCATTTTTACAGTCTTTAGCTTTTACTCTAAGCAACACGGGGAGCCACTAAAGGGCTTTGAGTAAAGGATTTACACGATCTCAATGATGTTTACCAGGACTGCTCTATTTGCTACAGTAGAGAGAAGAGACATTAAGTAGCAAGGCGGAAGCAAGGAGACTAATAAATAGGCTACTGCAATAAGCTACGTGAGACAGATGCCTTTCCATATTGGTGCCAAGTGAGCACTGATCTTTGCAGATGATGTACTTGGTTTTTCCCACTAAGGCACTGGGGAGAGAGCACTGCCTACTTTTCTGAAGCCAACTCTCAGAGACTTTTCCTGAATGTGTAAAATAACAGTGTACTTTTTGTTTTGACATACTTTTAAAATAATTGCTTTAAAAAGAAGCCACAACCACTCATGGCTGTGATACTGAACAACAGAATTACTAAAGAATACTAAAAAATAAGCCATTTATATACAGAAGGATGTACTTCTGGGCCCGCATACAGGTGGTAAATATTTTCAAGGGGATGGGTCATGCACTAATGAGGTGGGAGGAGTGATTATAATAACAGTTTCATTTGAACCATACCACAGAGTTTGTTTTTCTTTGTTTTCATTATGATGTTTATAAAAAACTTAGAGTTTTTTTTTTCACTGTCTCTAAAAAAATATAGGACCAAGTCTACACTGAACAGAGCTGATTTTGTGTGCTTTTGCAGTTTCCTTACACTTCCGAAAACTTGAAATTTTCCATTACAATGTTTGAGAGGGATAGAGGTATATGTCATCCTTTCTATCTTCAAACTCACCCTGACACTAAATTATCTCACAGTGTAGCTTCATATTACAGTATTGAGCCCATACGTTGAAAGCTGCTGATTTCTTTCTTTTGTGGCTTTTATATAATCTGTGGCTAATTCATCCTTTGGTTTCACATTTGAACATCATAATAACATGGATGAGAACTAATTCTTGAAGCATCTGATCCCTGTCTTTCCAGAGTCTCTGTGGCTTGAAAGAGAATTCGAGAACAATAGTTCTCTACCAGGGTGGCTTTGTGCCCCAGGGGACACTGGGCAGTGTCTGGAAACATTTTAAATTATCAGTTTTGGGGAGAGGATGTTTTTGGCACCTGGTGACTAGGAATTCTGCCAAACATCCTACAGGGCACTGCACAGGTCCTTTGGACATAGAATTATCTAATCCCAAACATCCATAGTAGTGAAATTGAGAAACCCTCTTCTAGAAAAAAAAGCCGAGAAACACGTGAATGAGGTGGATGGCATTCTCAGTGGATAGAACTTTTTCATCAGTTTGAAGACATCAAACTGTACAGGCCAGTCCTCCTGGGGATAGAGTGAGTTAATGCTCCTCCACAAGGGGCTTTTCCATAGAATAACTCAAGCAGCACTTCAGCACCTGCCACAGTATATATTATAAAAACTGCTCTGTGCTTTAATGAAATACAAATATCTAAATAGCATCTTAAATAAAATACTAATGAGATTTCACACACTGTAATTGAGGGACGAAGGGTGATGACATGGCTTCCCAGATTTAAAGGAATATTTAACCACTTACTCAATTAATTTCTTTTGTAGCCTGAGTGATGATCGTAAGCATGCATCCTGGCTGGAGGACTTAAGTCCCAATACACAGTGAAGAAAATGCAGAGATTATGACATATCCTTCTTTCTTTTCATTCTAGTTGATCAAACACACATCTGAAAGCTACAAATTGCATTAGCAATGACAAAATATCAGGAACAATTCTTCAAAGGTTATTTCAGTTCAGTCGCTCAATTGTGTCCAGCACTTTGCAATCCCATGGACTGCAGCACACCAGGCCTCCCTGTCCCTCACAAACTCCAGGAGTTTACTCAAACTCATGTCCATTGAGACGGTGATGCCATCCAACCATCTCATCCTCTGTCGTCCCCTTCTCCTCCTGCCTTCAATCTTTCCCAGCATCAGGGTCTTTTCAAATGAGTCAGCTCTTCGCATCAGGTGGCCAAAGGATTGGAGTTTCAGCATCAACATCAGTCCTTCCAATGAACACTCAGGACTAATCTCCTTTAGGCTGGACTGGTTGGATCTCCTTGCAGTCCAAAGGACTCCCTAGAGTCTTCTCCAGCACCAAAGTTTATTTTATTTTTTAATATAAATTTATTTATTATAATTGGAGGCTAATTACTTTACAATGTTGTATTGGTTTTGCCATACATTGACATGAATCTGCCACAGGTATACACCTGTTCCCCATCCTGACCACCCCCCCACCTCCCTCCCCATACCATCCCTCTGGGTTATCCCAGTGCACCATCTCCGAGCATCCGGTATCATGCATTGAACCTGGACTGGCGATTCGTTTCATATATGATATTATACATGTTTCAGTGCCATTCTCCCATATCATCCCACCTTTGCCCTCTCCCACAGAGTCCAAAAGACTGTTCTATACATCTGTGTCTCTTTTGCTGTCTTGCATACAGGGTTATCGTTATCCTGTTTCTAAATTCCATATATATGTGTTAGTATACTGAATTGGTGTTTTTCTTTCTGGTTTTCTTCACTCTGTATAATAGGCTCCAGTTTTATCTACCTCATTAGAACTGATTCAAATGTATTCTTTTTAATGGCTGAGTAATACTCCATTGTGTATATGTACCACTGCTTTCTTATCCATTCATCTGCTGATGGACATCTACATTGCTTCCATGCCCTGGCTGTTATAAACAGTGCTGTGATGAACATTGGGGTACACGTATCTCTTTCAATTCTGGTTTCCTCAGTGTGTATGCCCAGCAGTGGGGTTGCTGGGCCATATGGCAGTTCTATTTCCAGTTTTTTAAGGAATCTCCACACTGTTCTCCATAGTGGCTGTACTAGATTGTGTTCCCACCAACAGTGAAAGAGGGTTCCCTTTTCTCCACACCCTCTCCAGCGTTTATTGCTTGTAGACTTTTGGATCACAGCCATTCTGATAGGTGTGAAATGGTACCTCATTGTGGTTTTGATTTGCATTTCTCTGATAATGAGTGATGTTGAGCATCTTTTCATGTGTTTGTTAGCCATCCGTATGTCTTCTTTGGAGAAATGTCTGTTTATTCTTTGGCCCATTTTTTGATTGGGTCATTTATTTTTCTGGAATTGAGCTGCAGGAGTTGCTTGCATATTTTTGAGATTAATCCTTTGTCAGTTGCTTCATTGGCTATTATTTTCTCCCATTCGGAAGGCTGTCTTTTCACCTTGCTTATAATTTCCTTTGTTGTGCAGAAGCTTTTAATTTTAATTAGGTCCCATTTGTTTATTTTTGCTTTTATTTCCAATATTCTGGGAGGTGGGTCATAGAGGATCCTGCTGTGATGTATGTCGGAGAGTGTTTTGCCTATGTTCTCCTCTAGGAGTTTTATAGTTTCTGGTCTTATGTTTAGATCTTTAATCCATTTTTAGTTTATTGTTGCAACACCATAGTTGAAAAGCATCAATTCTTCAGTAGTCAGCTTTCTTTATAGTCCAACTCTTACATCCATACATGACTACTGGAAAAACCATAGCTTTGACTAGACGGACATTTGTTGGCAAAGTAATGTCTCTGCTTTTTAATATGCTGTCTAGGTTGGTCATAACTTTTCTTCCAAGGAGCAAGTGTCTTTTAATTTCATGGCTGCAGTCGCAGTGATTCTGGAGCCCAGGAAAATAAAAGTCTCTCATTGTTTCCACTGTTTGCCCATCTATTTGCCATGAAGTGATGGGACCAGATGCCATGATCTTAGTTTTTTGAATGTTGAGTCTTAAGCCAACTTTTTCACTCTCCTCTTTCACTTTCATCAAGAGGCTCTTTAGTTCTTCTTTTCTTTCTGCCATAAGGGTGGTGTCATCTGCATCTCCGAGGTTATTGATATTTCTCCTGGCAATCTTGATTTCAGCTTGTGCTTCCTCCAGCCCAGCATTTCTCATGATGTACTCTGCATATAAGTTAAATAAGCAGGGTGACAATATACAGCCTTGATGTACTCCTTTCCCTATTTGGAACCAGTCTGTTGTTCCATGGCCAGTTTGCTGGACGGTTGCTTCCTGACCTGCATACAGGTTTCTCAAAAGGCAGATCAGATGGTCTGGTATTCTCATCTCTTGAAGAATTTTCCAGAGCTTGTTGTGGTCCTCACAGTCAAAGGCTTTGGCATAGTCAAGAAAGCAGAAATAGATATTTTTCTGGAACTCTTTTGCTTTTTTGATGACCCAACAGATGTTGGCAATTTGATCTCTGGTTCCTCTGCCTTTTCTAAAGCCAGCTTGAACATCTGGAAGTTCACGGTTCACGTATTGCTGAAGCCTGGCTTGGAGAATCTTGAGCATTACTTGACTAGCATGTGAGATGAGTGCAACTGTGCGGTAGTTTGAGCATTCTTTGGCATTGCCTTTCTTTGAGATTGGAATGAAAACTGACCTTTTCCCATCCTGTGGCCACTGCTGAGGTTATTTATCAAATTTGTAAATGGGATAAGGCAGTCCAGAAAATTCCCCCTCAACTACCTTATTTCATCAACTCTCAGGTACACTGTATTGTCACTTTTTAACCTTTCTGAAACAAGGTTTATCTTACAACGCAATGCATAATGCAGGCAGCCAGCCAGGGAGCAGTCATGCTGTAGCTATGTGAAAACCGTCTGACAAGATAAAGAAAATGTCATCATCCATGTATCATTCATTTCAGAAAACAAAGGTGGTTCCTTAGAAGTCAGTAAACAGAGGCATAGTCAATATTTTCTGGCCACAGTAAGACTTACATGAGTCCTGAAAGAAGGATCCAGATCCTCACAAATTGTGTTTTGCAAGATCCTTTATAGGTATTAATTCACACAGCCCCTTTATGAATTATTCTAGAAACAGTAGGCAAGTAATTAGAATATGGAAAGTAGTCAGGCCCCTGAGGCCTGAAAAGCCAAATCACAATAAGAGTCTTTTCTCAAGATACCTTTGCCAACCTAGCAGAGAGAGCAAACTGTTCCTTCTACTAAATCTCACTTGAACTGTTTGCACTAACATTCTTTTCTAACCTACTGGGCTGTTTCTGGCCCCTCAAAACATAGCTTCACACCACAGTACCCATCATTGTTCACATTTCCATACAGAACCACACAGTGGGAGGGAAGACAAAATAACAGCTAAATTTAATTTCTTCTAATAACTTCTAAGGTCTGCACCTTTGACTTAGGAACGGCTTAGAGGTAAAGAATCCTTCTGCATAGGAGACACAGGAGACATGGGTTCGATCCCTTGGTCGGGAAGATCCCCTAGGAAGGAAATGGTAACCACTCCAGTATTCTTACCTGAAAGAAGTCTCAGAGACAGAGGAACCTGGCAGGCTACAGTCCAAAGGGATGCAAAGAGTCGGATATGACTGGAGCGACTAAGCAAGCAAGCAAATGAGGAGTGCTTCAAATACTCAAGTGACAAAGCCCACTTCCCAAATATGCTGCATAAATTTAAAATTTCCCTGTCATGGAGTACTGCTATGTTTATGAAATCCCAGTTAGTTTACAAAATAAAAATACCATCTATCTGGAGCTGGGCCAATGATATGTGGGGCAGTGGTATGCCAAGGGCTTGTTGGAGCCCAGGGCAGACCTCCCTCCAAATATGCCTCAATGGCAAACTGATCATTTTGAAAGAAAGTTACTTAAGAAACATCTGATGCAAGAGGGACACTCTGACCCTCCCATCTATCTCCCTGAAGGCAGCAAATAAGTCTCTCACGTGAAAGGTACACCTCCTGCATCTGGAGGTAGAAGGGACACTCTTCACCAGAGAGAAACTTTGGGGCCAAGTAGTCTGTATAAGCAAGCCTTGTTGATATTTAGTGCTCAGTCGTATCTGACTCTTTTGCAACCCCATGGTCTGTCCATGGAATTCCCTAGGCAAGCATACTGGAGTGGGTTGCCATTCCCTTCTCCAGGGGATCATCCCGACCCAGGGACTGAATCCTGGTCTCCCACATTGCGGGCAGACTCTTTACTGTCTGTGCTACTAGGGAAGCCCAAACAAACCTTATTACTTCTTTAGTTTACTACTCAAAGCCCAAACTCGAGATTCTTCACTAATTAAGCACCTGAAGCCTCTTTCTTTGTCTTGTTAATTCCTCACTTACTGCTTATTTGTCTTAAAAATATAAAATCTGTCTTCTCTGGTCACTTCTTAGGTCCCATTACCTTGCACATGAGTTAAAATTTATTTCTTTTTCTCTTGTTAATCTGTCTTGTGTCTATGTATTATGAGTCCAGCCACAAGAACTCAAGATGGGTAGGAGGGGGAATTTCCCCCTCTCTGACAGGCTGTTTTCAGAAAATAACCTTCCTGGGAAAGACCAGACTCAGAGAAAGAAACAGGCTTCTGGGAACTGGGATGAAAATTGGAATTGGGTACCACTCACTGCTGGAATTGGGGAACCATCATTATGGTCATCATTACAAGTAGGAGCAGTTGAGGCTCTGGTTGCAGGGTAGAAGCGAAGCTGTTTTCCCTCCACTGTAGGAAGAAAGAAGGAGATTTTCTCTCTCCGAAATACCCTAAGATTCAACTGTTGCTGATCTGACACATTTATCAACTCACTAGTGTCTCCCTGCAAAAGAGCATAAGTAATACACATCAGACTACAGAAATACTTTACAATAAAATGGTTGATACAATCTCTTCAGAAATGTCTCTCTGGCTTTATCATACGCTGGTAATGGAGCACGAAGAGAGAACCCAGCACAGGCAGACTTTCCAATAATAGGATCACTCCCTAAAATCCACCGAAAACAGTATTTTCCTTTACATTTTTTCCTTCGGCACCTGTACAATTGATGCAAATGTCTGAGGAAACAAAGTCATCAAGAAAGTGACAGAGAAATAATAAGTAAAACAAATAGTACACAACGTGGTAGGACCAACTTTGAATATGCATAGTGACAGTTTTTAAAGTTTCCCTTACTGTTTATTTTGATAAAATTTCAATGTTTTTATCTAGTAAGAGTTCACAGTTGATGTTTTCATCTAACTGGTCAAAGAAGAAATGGATAAATTTCAAGAAATATAATCTCCCAAGACTGAACCAGGAAGAAATAGAAAATATGAACAAACCAATTACCATCAATGAAACCAAATCAATTAAAAAAAACAACAAAATCTCCTAACAAAAGTTCAGGACCAGATGGCTTCCCAGGTGAACTCTATCAAACATTTGGAGAAGAGTTAACATCTATTCTTTTCAAAATTTCCAAAACATTTTAGAGGAAAAAATGCTTCCAAATTCATTTTATAAGGCCACCATCACCCTGATTCCAAAACTAGAAAAAGAAATAACAGATACAGAAAATCATAGGCCAATACCATTGATATTGATACAGATGCAAAAATTCTGAAACATATTAGCAAACTAAATCCAACAGTACATTAAAAGGATCATACACTATGATGAAGTGGGATTTAATGCAGCAATATAAGGATATTTAATATCTGGAAATCAATGTGATACAGCACATTAACATATTAAAGAATGTAAATTATATGATCATTTCAATAGAAGCAGAAAATGCTTTTGTCAAACTTCAGCATCCATTTATGATAAAAATTTTCCAGAAACTGGGATTCAGGGAACATATCTCAACATAATAAAGGGCATATGTGAAAAAAACAAACCTACAGAATGGGAAAAAATATTTGAAAATGACAGGACAAAATAGGGTGTTAATATCCAAAATATATAAACAGCCCATACAAGTCAACATGAAACAAACAACTGGATAGAAAATGGGCAGAACACCTGAAGAGACATTTTTCCAAATGTCTGTTGAAAGATTTACAGATGGTCAATAGGCACATGAAAACATGCTCAACATCATCAATCATCAGAGAAATGCAGATTAAAACCACAATCAGGTATCACCTTACATCTGTCAGAATGGCTGTGATCAAAAAGAATACAAAACAAATGTTGCCACACACCTACAGTCAATAACTCTTTGACAAAGCAGGCAAGAATACAACATGAAAAAAAAAAAAAAAGACTCTTCTGCAGGTGGTGTTGGGAAAGCTGGAAAGTCACATGGAAATCAATGAAATTAGAACACTCCCTCACACAATACACAAAAATTAACTCTAAATGGCTTAAAGACTTAAATATAAGATGTGTGTATGTGTGTGTGCTGAGTCGCCTCAGTTGTATCTGACTCTTTGTGACCCTTGGACTATAACCTGACAGGCTTCTTTGTTCATAACATTCTCCGGGCAAGAATACTGGAGTGGGTTGCCATGCCCTCCTCTAAATATAAGGCATGACACCATAAAATTCTTAGAAAAGAACATAGGCAAAACGTTCTCTGACATAAATCCTATCATTTTTTCATAGGTCATTCTCCCAAGGCAATAGAAATGAAAACAAAAATAAACAAATAGGACCTAATCAAACTTATAAGATTCTGCATGGCAAAGAAAACTATAAACAAAATGAAAAGACCACCTACAGACCTGGAGAAAATACTTCCAAATGATGTGACTGACAAGGGGTTAATTTCCAAAGCATACAAACAGCTTATAAACTCAATAACAGTAACAACAAAAAACCCACCAATCATAAAAAGGGCAGAAGATCTAAATAGATCTTTCTCCAAAGAAGACATGAAAATGGCCAATAGGCATATAAAAAGATGTTCAACATCACTATTATTAGAGAAATGCAAATCAAAACTATAATGAAGTATGACCTCACACTTGTCAGAGAGCAAAAAATCTACCAGCGATAAATGCTGGAGAGGGTGTGAAGAAAAGGAAACTCTCTTACCCTGTTGGTGGGAATGTAAATTAGTGCAGCCACCATGGAGAAAAGTATGAAGGCTCCCTAGAAATCTAAAAATAGAGTTACTGTATGGTCTAGCAATCTCACTCCTGAGCACATATCTGGAGAAAATTCTAATTTGAAAAGATACATGTAACACAATGTTCATAGTAGCACTATTCACAATATCCAAGACATGGAAGAAACCTAAAGGTCCACCAACAGATGAATTATTGAAAAAGATGAAGCATATACATATAATGGAATATTACTCATCCATAAAAAATGAAATAATGCCACTTGCTGCAACATGAATGGACCTAGAGACTACCATATTAAGTGAAGGAAGTCAGACAAAGATATATTACATCACATGCAGAATCTTAAGGAAACAATACAATGGACTTATCTACAGATTCACAGGCATAGAAAATAATGTATAGCTACCAAAGAGGAAAGTAGGGGAGGGGGATAAATTAGGAGTTTGGGATTAGCAGACACAAACTGCTGTATATAAAATAGATAACAAGAAGGTCCTACTGTCAGTATCTTTTAATAAGCCATAATGGAAAATAATAGCAAAAGAATATATGTATGTATAACTGGATCATTTTGCTATACATCAGAAACGAACACAACATTGTAAATCAACTACAATTAAAAAAAATAAAGAAACAAATAACAAACGTTAGTGAGAATATAGAGAAAAGGGAATCCTAGAACACTGTTGGTTGGAATGTAAATTGGTTCAGCCACTGTGGAAAACAATATGCCAGTTTCTCAGAAAACTAAAAATAGAATTACCATACGACATAGCAATTCCATTTCTGGGTATATATATCCCCCCCCAAATGAAAACACCAATGAAAAAAGATACATGCACCAGTGTCCCCAGCAGCATTATTTATAATTGCCAAGATATGGACGCATTCTAAGTGTTCATCAACAGATAAATGGATAAAGTAGATATGGTATATATACATAATGGAATACTACTCAGCTATAAATAAGAGCAAAATTTTGTCATTTGCAATAACATGGATAGACTTCAAGGACATTATGCTAAGTGAAATAAGTCAGACAGGGACAATATTGTCTGATATCACTTGTATGTGGAATCTAAAAAATACAACTAGTAAATACAGCAATTTAGAAATAGACTTACAGATATAAAGGACAAACGAGTGGTTACCAGGGGGAGAGGGAAAGCAGAAGTAGCAAGATAGTGATAGGGGATCAAGAAGTACAAACTACTGTGTACAAACTAAGTAAGCTACACAGATATATCATATAGCACAGGGAATGTAGCCAATATTTTGTATTAACAATAAATGGAGTATCATTTTTAAAAAGTTGTGAATCACTGTGTTGTACATCTGAGACATACTGTTCAAATATACCTCAATAAAAAATGTTTAAACAATTTTAGCCTTTCATGTAGTAAGATTTCAAAGTTGAAGTTTTCATCTGACTGGTCACATGTCAAAAGGCTTCTGTATAACCACACACATTGAACTACTCTATAGTACTTTAGTACTTGCCTTGCAACTCTGAGTCAAAGAAGCATAACAGAACAATGGTTGACAAAGGCCAAAAATTAAAATATTATAAAATTATAAACAAATACTACATTAAATAGCTCACAATATTTTCTAATTAAAGCTCTTATACCAGCTCCACAATTTCATCCATTCAGATATACTTTTTGTCTCCATCTCTGATTTGGTTCTTTCATTTTTCCAAATTGCAATCAAATTCCAAACCACAGAACTCTGGACTTTTTAGAATGAAATAATGAACAGTAAATAGTACTGATAAAAATAACTCAAGAAGAAAAATGACAAATGATTCCTATGTTTACA
Organism: Bubalus bubalis; assembly: GCF_019923935.1. Classification (NCBI taxonomy): domain Eukaryota; kingdom Metazoa; phylum Chordata; class Mammalia; order Artiodactyla; family Bovidae; genus Bubalus; species Bubalus bubalis. Next base: position 80,677,469 of record NC_059158.1, read on the forward strand.
ACTCTGGGCAAAAATCTGGAAAACTAACTTAAAAAGATAAAAGTAAATTAGAATTTGTTGCTTCTTAGCAACCAGTTTTATAATATTATCATGTATTCCTAGGGTTGAGTGGGACTTTTGGGATTATCTAGATCAAACTCCAATCACTTAAATCCGTATAGCATCCAATGACAGCAGCCATTCAGATTTTCTTTAAACGCCTCAAATCTCCTACATACTATTCTGTTGATGAACAGGCTTCAACTTCATAGGAGTAAATAGCTATCATCAGGCAGGAAATGCCTTATCCTCCTATGATGAAATGTATCAGCCTATTCATACACTTTGTCAGTGATGTGCTGGTAAAATGTTTCACAAACAGGAGGCATGAAAAATAAAAGCCTTGATTTGTATCATTTGCTGATTCCCATGGTGAAAATACCTATGTCAGGCTGTCTAACAGTGTAGTTCAGAAGAGGTGCACATTCTCTATTCTCATGAACAAATAGTCCTTCCCTTTTGTTGCTTTGATCAAGATGTTCTGTCAAAGGCCACTCCCTCAACTTTAGCTCTGGATCCAATTCCCCCTTATTTTCTAAAAACTTCACGCACAGATAAACATCTCTCTTCTGAATCATCAATTTATTTATTAATATTCCTGGAGGAATTTTCCTCCCAGTATCTATCATGATATGTACAGTACAGCATTCTCTTTTTATTCTTTAAATAGCACTCATTGCAACTTGATAGTTCTTATATGTTTAAATTTTTACATGTATTCATATTCTCCCTCAATTAGAATGTAAGTCTTACATGTTCTGGGACCTTTTCTGGTTTGCTCACAGCCGTATCTCCAGGACCTACAATAGTTCTAGGCACACAGTACATACTCAACAAATAGTCACCAATTTATGGAAAGAATAGGAAACTTCATAGTACAGTTGTTGGGTTTTGTTAGAACTTACTGCTAGCAATGTCTTCTTTATGTTGATGGGGATGAGCCTTCGAATGTTACTGGCTTCAGATATGCTAATTAAGATAAATGAACAGAGTTCCCTTGTTGATTCTCTAAAGAGTAGGGAAAGGACAGTGTATGCATAAATCATCAAACACCTTCACCAATTACTTGAGGGAATCATATAAGTTTGAAAGTAACATACATGCTCATCTATCCTTATGTTATACATTCTTATAACTTACACCATGGTAATTGAAATTGCTGTTTATTGATAAATGTCCTGAGCATTAATGTTAAGGAAGGGTAGAAAACCCTTATTACTTGTTCCTTGGTTATAACTCCTGGTAAATGAATTATGAGATATCCAAATTTAATGTCATATATTTCACATTAGAAACTAAACTTAACTGATACGATTTTATATGGATTCCAGGCAGATGGTCTGTCTTAAACATTTTGATAATGATTACATAACTTACCAAAATGACCTCTACTCCCTTTTGCCCTGGACATATACATCTTTCAGCACTAATATTGCCCCTTACCAGACTGTTATGAAGGCTTCCCTGCCCTATCCTTAGTATCCCTGGTGTTAAGTCCCTCATTGAGTCTGACTCTTTGTGACTCCATGAACTGTTGTGCACCAGGCTCCTCTCTCCATGGAATTCTCCAGGCAAGAATACTGGAGTGGATTGACATTCCCTTCTCCAGGAGATCTTCCCAACCAAGGGACTGACCCTGGGTCCCTACCCCAGTCCAATCCTTAAATTTTGACCCTTAAGACTTCTTTCCTGGGCCCTCTGTTTTTTACTCTCTGCACACCCTCTCCTGTAGATCTCAGCCAGTCCCGATGTTTCAGTGAAAAAAAGTGGACAATTTCCCAGATCTCACTCTCCATTCCAAATCTCTTTCTTGAGATACAAAATTTGCAAAACCAACTGCCTATCAGATTTTGCCATTTGAATAAAACAGGTATCTCAAAGGAACAGGTTCCCAACTGAATATAACTTCTTCCAACTTCCCCTTCCCAGGTGGCCCTAGTGGTAAGGAACCCCCTTGCCAATGCAAAAGACATATGAGATGCTAGTTCCATCCATGGGGCAGGAAGATCCCCTGAAAGATGGCATGGCAAACCACTCCAGTATTCTTGTCTGGAGAATTTCATGGATATAGGAACCTGGTGGGCTGTAGTCCATAAGGTTGCAAAGAGTCCGACACAACTGAAGCAACTTAGCACACCAACTCCCCCAAGTACTCTTCTAATCCTCCAACTCAGCCTGTCTCAGAGAATGATACCATTCTCTACCCAGTTGTAAAGCCATTTTCTCCCCCATCGTAAACCTTTATCAACTCATTCTGAGTTGCCTCTTCTCTTATTATTTACCTCACTAGAGGGTGAGCCCAATCTTCACTGAGGTGAAGCACCCAGCAGTATACTTAACAAACTTAAGTTCTCAGTAAGTATTTATTGAAACTTACTTTTCTCTAAGGTATTAGAGAAAAGACCCATGAATCCTTTGAGTATTTCATCCTTCTCTACAATCAAGACACTTATATCTATTTAGGGAAGTGCCAAATTGAGTATTTATTAAGTGAATGTGGTCAAGTTCTGTAGAGGTGATACACTATAATCAGTTTTCTCTTTGTGGCACCAACAATAAGCTTTAGGATGGCTAATCCAGTGTAAGTCACAACTTTCAAATATGCCAATTCAATGCCTGAATGCCTTGTCATTATTCTCATTTTTGATGCCTTTTTCTTTCCAATTACATGCTTGAAGCACAACACAATGAAATATAATTCTTATTCCTTAATATCATACTGGTTTAAATTCAGGTTCCTTAGAATTTTAAGGGAAATGCATACAGAAGAGGATTGAAAGGTTATTAAAACTTCACAATAAAAGTCAACACTGCTAAGTGCAATTCTAAAAGAAAAAAGTCAGACCTTAGAGATTTCTCCATTCAGCAATGAGTTTTATAATTAAATTTGTTGTGGTTACTTCGCTTGTGTTTGCTCTTTGTTATAATTTCTCCTTGAATCCATCGTGTAATTAAACCCAAGTGTTGAACTTTAAGGAAAATTTTTGAATGATCAGCTTCTCAAACTGAAACTGGGCTCTATTCTAACCTGGACAGGGTGAGAGGATACTATTTGAGTGGGAAAATTGTGGCAGGAGGAAAAGTGTGAAGTGGTTTTCAGTCTGGAGATCTCTAGCATCTTAGGAAGCCTAATGTTCTTCCCTTACATAAATCTGGAAGGTGTCTATGGAATGAGAATTGAAGACAACTGTAGTGTTATCTGGGAGAAGGCGATGGCAGCCCACTCCAGCACTCTTGCCTGGAAAACCCCATGGACGGAGGAGCCTGGTGGGCTGCAGTCCATGCGGTCGCTGAGGGTCGGACACGACTGAGCGACTTCATTTTCACTTTCACTTTCACGCATTGGAGAAGGAAATGGAAACCCACTCCAGTGTTCTTGCCTGGAGAATCCCAGGGATGGGGGAGCCTGGTGGGCTGCTCTAGTCTATGGGGTCACACAGAGTTGGACATGACTGAAGTGACTTAGCAGTAGTGTTATCTGAGTCCACTAGACTGTCTACATATACTAAGGTGAGACCACTGTCTGTGTTATCAAGGGAAGAGGAGCTCCAGAGTGGCTAGTCCAGTGGAGAAAATATTTTGACTCTTTCTAAACTAAGTACTGTATTTATGTGAAAGAAAATATTAATGGGTGAGCATGGATATTTATATATGCAGGTATTTGTATTAGTTCACTAGCATTTGATCAGGTATTTAAAAATCTTTTGTAGTGACTAACTCATAAACTACATTGTCAATTTTCATAAGTACTAGACAATATAAAATCAGTCCTAATAACAGCTTTGACAGGATTTAATAAAGCATACACAAGAGACTTGTAATTTGCACAGGCTAATTTACACATGTGTATAACTGAGAAATGAATTTGGAAGATGTTAGTTTCCCATCTGTACCACACAGAGAAAGATGGGGAAAAATGGTTTACCAACTGTCAATAATCAATTTTAAGTGTATTCTTATACCAAAATAAAATTTCCAGTGTCCAAAATATATCTTCTAAACTCTTCTTGCAAAAGTGGTATTTTATTTCCATTTCTATATGTGTCACAATATGTTGATTTTCAGGAGCTAAATTACTTTTTCTGGAGACTGCATAATCAAATTTAGTTAGTGCTGTTTGTGGTTAAGAAAGAAAAGACAGTGAATTGGTCAGGTCACAGGCATGGGGTTTCTTTACTTTTATTTTTTATTGTGAATTCTTGAATACTCACCTTCTTCCACTGAGTTTCTAATTTCTACTCTCCTGAGTTATATTATGGATCACAACATACATCACCTTGCCTTAGGCTTTAACAACTCTCAACACTGTTTAAGTTGAGAGTCTAGATTACACAGCTAAGTCATCTATTACTCTTCCTGCTCTAACTTAAAAACACGTATGGTCAATCATTTCTGCCAGCATTCAAATGGGATTTGTGTAGCTCATTGGGTATGATCAAAATTGTTTAGAATTAAGTAGGCTTGAACAAGCTATTATTATAAATTTCTGGGTAAGAAGTATAGTTCCAGATTTACATGATAGAATACTATTTTCAAGAATATTAATCAATTCCCTTGACTCCCTTTACTCATGGAATTTGTTCACTGATTCTGATACAGAGGCCTTCTCTACCTTGTTCCATTAGAGGCAATGATTGCTAATTTAATAGGGAGTTACTTAGGGTAGGAAGAATATGAAAGGGGTCATTATAGAACCTGAGAGTCAAAATGACAAAACCTTAAGCTTAAAAAAAAGTGGGGAGTGGTGGTCTAGGGATATATAGAAGAGAGCAATTTTTGATGCAGATTTCCAGAGTTAAATTTTTAGCTCCCACTTCTAACTCATTCCTGGGCTGGGAGAAGTGGGAAGTAGAAAGGCTGGAAACGTTTCACAGGGTCTGATGTCAGAGTTCAGCTTGACCAGCCAGCATCAGAACTGACCAACAGAGCAGAAGTGGGTAATAAAGAGCTCTAATGTCTGTGCTTCTCAGTTCCAAGAGAAGGAGGTTGATAATACAGACAATACTCTTACTACGTATCCACTAAGTGCTATTCAGTCTAAGTGCATGATGAGTATCAATTCACTTAATCCTCACAGGAATCCTATAACAGGTACTATTATAATTATTTCAATTTTATAAAAGAGGAAATGGAGGGACAAAAAATGACATGCCCACAATCACTCAACAAATAAGCATTGAAGCCACAATGTTAACTGGCCAAACTGACTCCGAAGGCCACACTCTTGACCACCACTCTACTGCCCTTTCAGAAGGGTCCATTAGTAACCAGCTCATGTGTCACCCGTTTACCATCTGGCAGGAGTGGTACCCAAGACTGCTCACCAGCCCCACAGATGCACTGTGCCTTCAGAGCTCCCATTTCAGTGACCCAAGATAATCACTCATAAGCCCTCAAGAAAGCATTTTGGGACTTTGGATAACTGGGAGTGGTAATAAACTGGGTAAGGAGGGACTAGATGGAACCAACTGATGAACTGCCACCAGGGCAATGGCATCAGTGACACACACAGCTTTTGGTTACTAAAATAGTTTTAGATCCCTTAATTCTCTGGGTTTTAAGGAGACTCAAACATAGACTCCTAACACTGGATGCAGGCACAGCTCAGCACATGGGAAAACCAATTAGGAGCCTGAGCCTGCAGCATCTCCTGTAAATTACCTGGCAGAGGATGTTGGAGCAGGGCAGGGAAGCTGAGCCTGCAGACTTCTAAAGCTCCTGCGTTTCAGAGGCTTGACGATTTCAGGGAGATATTGCTGCTCTTTCTGCAGTTTCTATCTTTTAATGTTGGCAGCTCAAACAGATTCTGGGATGCTGGAGTGAAGCTACTTATTAAAAAATAATTAACAGGGAGATCACACTGGCAAGGCTGAGTTTTAACAAAAGAGCTCACGGAATTTTCAGGGTTTCAAAACTGCTATATGTGAGCCTGAAGCCTAAAATTAACAATACATAGCAAATGAGGCACAATGGTTAATGTCCACATTGGGCACAGATGGGTAACTGCCTGCTGTTTTGAATCCTAAAGTTTCTTAGACCTTCTTGTGTTAAATACTTTTTGAGAAATAAATATGCAAATAGTTACACAGATTAAATTGACTGGATTTTATTTTGGAAGTCTACCAGGGAGTCTTCTTCATATAATTTTACTATTGCTAACATTTATATATATACATTACATTCATTATATATATATATATATATATATATATATATATATATATATATATATATATAAACATTTTTTAAAGTCTCATTTGTAAGTTTTTCCCTCAATAAAAAGGAAAGACATTCTCCACAAATCCTTGGCAGGTGTAGACATCCAGCTATTAATGAAGGTGAGGTGGTTTCCCATTTTCTACACCCAGACATATACATACACATATACAATACTTCACTTTTCTTATGATCTGACTTTTGAAGCCAAAAATGAATGAAAATGTGGCACAAAGTGATGAAAGAAAGGCATACATAGGGTTAAATTTTATTGTGCTGGGTGCTCAGTCTCTTCGGTCATGTCTGACTCTTTGTGACCCCAAGGACTATAGCCCGCCAGGCTCCTCTGTCCATGGGGATTCTCCAGGCAAGAATATTGGAGGCAAGAATACTTTGTTGCTGTACCCTCCTCCAGGGCATCTTTCCAACCCAGGGACTGAACCCACATCGCTTACATCTGCTGCATCGGCAGGGGGGTTCTTTACTACTAGTGCCATCTGGGAAGCCCCAGTTTTATTGAGTACTTACCATATATAAAAACTATGACAGTCACTAAGGATTAATATGAACGAGACATAGGCTTGACCACAAAGAGCTTCTAGTGCGGAGAGGACAGAAGGCAAGTAATGCAAGGGAGACAGAGAAATAGATTAAGTACCATGCACTAAGGGCAAAACCAGGTGTACCACATTTAGGCACAGGTAAGCCATTTAAACGGGGAAGGCGATGGCACCCCACTCCAGTACTCTTGCCTGGAAAATCCCATGGATGGAGGAGCCTGGTAGGCTGCAGTCCATGGGGTCGCAAAGAGTCGGGCACGACTGAGCGACTTCTCTTTCACTTTTCACTTTCATGCATTGGAGAAGGAAATGGCAACCCACTCCAGTGTTCTTGCCTGGAGAATCCAGGGACGCATCATTACCAAGGCAGGAACCTCATCTGACACCAGACTTTTAACAGCAAATGACATGCTGGAACTTTAAGAAGACTATCAAGGGATTCATTTGAATGACTGAATATACATTTCAAAACAAAAGTAGCTGCCATTTATTGAATGTCTACTTTACATTCAGTTTCTCTAATTCTCATAATCTTGGAAACTTGTTTTACAGGCAAAAAAATCTAAGCTTCAGAGAGGTTCAGGGACTTACACAATGTCACAGCAGGATAGTGACAAGCTGGAATTGAATTCTAGGGCTAGTCACAATTCCACACCGCTAAAGTAAGAACAGGCCTGTCTGGCCTTGGCTCTCCTGATCTTCTTTCTGTAGCCAGGGCCACTTTTTTCCCCCAGGCTGTCTGTTTTGACATTGGCTGCTTTTTCATTTCTGAACTCTGAGCTGTTGGTAGATTATCTCACTCTTGGCTGTTGAAATGGTGCTGGATACAGCTTCGATCAATGGCTTCAAGGTTTTGCTTCCCCCAATATGCTCAGCAAAGTGTTGGCTTCCTGCTTTCCTTGTTAACCCCTGGTGTGGCGCTTGTTGGTTTGGTTGACCCCACAGCCTTCTGTCTATTGTGAGCATTCAGCATTCTCTGCCGGATCAGTGGTGTGGGGGTGTGCTGGGGCAAAGGGAGGGATTTATTCTACTCCCTTTGACAAGAAGAATTGCTTCTTTGTCGAGGTTAGAGTTGCAAACAGATGCCCCTTTGTGCGGTGTCATGATACTTCCTGGGTAATGCCATTAAATGTGTCCCCGGGCAGCAGAAGCTTAGGGCTCCTTGCTGAATTACCGTTTAGCTTCCACTGGTCTGTGAGCCTTCAACTGTTTTGTTCAACTGCACTATTGAACTCCGCACACGATAAAAGCAGGATTCTTATGAACTGGATCTTTGACAAAAAGAATCAAAACTCGAATCCTTGACAAAAACATATCTGTTTTGTTCATACTGTGTACGTGAAGTCCAACATAACATATACCTGACACATAGTAGGTGCTCAATAAATACTTACGGAATAAATAAACTCGGAGAAGCCACTGGTATGTGTTGGTGTGTGTTTTGGCAGATATCTCTTTTTTCCCCTCAATGAAGAAGCATAATTATTTATGCTGACAGCATAGATTAAAAGATAATTTAAGTGATTACAATTAAAAGAGGTATAAATGTATTGCTAAATTGCTAAGTCGCTTCAGTCGTGTCCGACTCTGTGCGACCCCATAGACGGCAGCCCACCAGGCTCCCCCGTCCCTGGGATTCTCCAGGCAAGAACACTGGAGTGGGTTGCCATTTCCTTCTCTAATGCGTCTAAGTGAAAAGTGAAAGTAAAGTCGCTCAGCCGTGTCTGACTCTCAGCAACCCCATGGACTGCAGCCTAGCAGGCTCCTCCATCCATGGCATTTTCCAGGCGAGAGTACTGGAGTGGGATGCCATTGCCTTCTCCGATAAATGTATAGGGCAAGTAATGAAGATGTAGGTTGAATCAGAGGACATTTTGTGGTGTAGTTTACTATCCTGGCTAATCTCTACTTCCTTTCAGAGCAACTAATAATCATAAATAAAGTAGCCATTTTACCCTTTCTCTTATACATACACACAGCCCTTTTCTGTTCTTCCAGGAATATATTTGGACATGCATATAAAGCTGATATGCAATTTCTAGAAGAAGCAACACAATAAGACAAAAACTAGAGAGCAACTTTATTGTGAGTTCCCTAGTAAAAGTTCACTGCACAAAATACTAGAGTACTCTTTTCATTTAGAATCTCAGGACAAATCACCTTTTTGGAAAGAAAAATATAGGTCTTACAAAGGTTTTGAGAAATCAAGCCTATCACTGGTTTTCCTTACGAATTTTTTTCCAAAACACGGAAAACATAGTAAGAGCCATTTATTACATGGAAGGTAGAGATATTTTCTTCTCTCATTTAGTTAGTTTTGGTGAGGAAACTGGCTTAACTCTAGTTAATGTATTTTCATTTAGACTTACTTTCAAAGGGAGAACGTCTTTTCACTGACTTCAGCTTGATTTAGTCTCCAAAAAATGGAAAGAAAAAGAAAATGTGCTTAAGGAAAGTAAGGGATCCAAGAAACATGGAAACTACCAAATTGGCTTAAGAAGAAATAAAAAATCTGAGTAAATATATCACAAGTAAACAAATTAAATCAGTTTTCGAAGGATTTCCAACAAATACAAGTCCAGGACCAGATGTATTCACTGGTGAATAGAAGAGGGATGAATAGATTATTGTGGAATATGGACAGGTGAGAATATTTCATGTAATAGGACTTATACTGTATCCTAAAAAGTGGGTAGAAATTGATCACAGATGGAAGGGGTAGAGATATTACTTGCAAGTAAGGATCAGAATGAGTGGACATGGAGAGAAGATAGATGAGACAGTGAGGACTTTATTAAGTGTAACACTTAAATTGTACATGGAAAGAAATTAAGATCATATATATATTTTAGGACCAAAGAAATGTAGTCCTTAAATGCCCATATGGAAAGTTTGGAAATTATCCCACATGCAGATGGGATCTATTAGAGGATTCTGAGTAAGGCTATACTATTATAAGAGCAGAATTTTAGAAGGTAAATTTAATTGTATTCAGGATAAACTGAAAATACAGGAGGTCACAAGAGGAAGATGATTGGTTAGGAGGTTTGACAGTAATCCAGGCAGGATTATCCTGAGGCTACAATGATTACACTGAGCCTGAAAGGATTATATGGACATGAAATTTGGTGACTGATAACTATAAGGGATGAATGAGATTGAAAAAATCCTTAGATGATTTCAAGGTTTGTAAGATGGAAAGCTAGAAGGTCAGTGGAAACACTACAAACCATGGAGTAACTGGAAAGAAGAATTAGATCTGAGGGCATGAATGTCCAATGGGACATTCAGAGTTTGAAATTCCAGAAACAAAGCAGCATAGAGATTCCCTGCAGGGCAAACATTCTGGACAGAAAGTAAAGACAGGATCTGGGTCAGGATATGTAGATTTCTAAGCCATTGTATGGGACACTTGTAGTACTCTCTCAAGGGGTCTCAAGTTTTAGAGATACTCTGGATAAATGATTTAAAATAGTATATCACAGCACTATTTAATGAAAGGACTCATTGCCTTGCCTGTTGATTTTGTGTATTCCATTTAAAATGATGAGGAAAAAGAGATGTATTTATGAGATGAGAAGTGTGGTCATTGAGTACAGCCACATGAGTAAACTGCTCCTCTCCTGAATGATTACTTTCATGGGCTTCCTTTCTTTACTTATCATGCCTGGCTCAGTTTGAAGACCTGGCAGAAGACGTAAGAAATACCAGCTAAGTAGGAAATATATATGCAAATATGTGAAAATCTAGTTGGATTTTCAGGAAAACTTGAGAGTGTGTTTGGGGTCCCACTTGGCCCATCATGCCAGCTGCGTGGAGTGAATTCACAGGGAACATTGTCACTTCCTCTCTGAGGTGCACACTGTGGGTGGTTGAGACAGTTCACATCCAATTGCAACCTGGCTTACCTGGGAGTCTTCAGAACAATCTATTCTAATAAATGCAATTTTCTGGTTTAGAAAATAAGTGAAGACACTGAGTATCAAAAGCAAATACAATAAGGCAAACTAAACTAGGATAAATAAACCTTACACTGATGCTTTCAAAGAAGAAATCTCTAGAATACGTTTGAGGATCCAATGACACAACGATGCCTATTGAGCGAATGAAGAGAAGACAAAATCTTCAACTTTTAGGTTAACACCTTAGGGAGGATGCAAAACAAACCCACACAAATCTGTTAATAAAATCCCCTAGCTTTCAAAAGACACTGCTGCAAAAATGTTACATACATTCAGCTAGCAAATTATCACTGACAACCCTACAGCTATTCCTTTCTTTCCTGGGCATTTTAACTTCTTTTTTCTTCTCACAAGGCTGAATGTGTCCTCACTCACTCTCAGTGAATGGATGGCTTCAGAACTGTGCCAACTCAGACTTGTTTGGTAAATGCATTTTTACAAGTATCTGATTTTTCATTGCTGCAGCTAGGGGTTTAAGTGGATCACGTAATGGTGGCTGAAGTCAAGGTGGAAAACAAAGCAAAAACAACAACCAGAAACTCATAAAAGGGTAGGCAGTCTCAATTGTGTCAGCAGCTATACTGCAGGGTTAGACCAAGAGAATGCCAGGTAGGCAAGAGAAGGCAGGGGACAGGGAGGAATGGTAATAATAGTTCCCTTTTGCTCCCTGAACCCCAAGGAAGAGCCCCTTTCTGACTGACTTAGATTGAGGTAAGCCTGGCAGACACCACGGGTCATGCCCATGAGGAAGCGCAGGGTCTAAAACAAGAGTCTACAGCAAGGAGACTCTTCCGCTTCTTTACCCAACCTGTGTGGTCTACTTAGAACTGCTTTCAGATCTTTATTAGGCCTAGGGTGACTCTCATTGACTTTGTGGTAGCCTTTCACAATATATCTTTGAAAAATCTAATTCACTTTTTGCATCAAACCATTTCTTTTCACCAAGCCTCAGGTGCCTTTCTATAAAAATAAGGGATGAAAAGAGATAATCTCTAAGCTTTCTTCCAACTGTAAACTTCCATGATTTCAGAAAAGCTACAGAAAACTGTTCATGAGGAAAGCCAGGTATAATTTACCTGTAAGTTACTTCTACAGCTTCATTCATGGTTTTTGAAGTCATTCTCCCAATGGTGAACTCACCCAGATATTTCACAACTGTGGCAAGTCCCCAGTTATACATTTTTATTGGCAGTGGTCAAAGAGAGAACAAGTACAAACACTACTAAAACCGTGGAAGCATCATGATACTTGTTGACAACTTAGTTCGCAGTGAAGCAGTGCTTCTTATTTCTGATAATGTCCATGGTTTTCTCCTGAGCTTATCATTGGATATTTAAATTTTGTATCTTGCTTGCTTCACCCCGTTTCTCCAAAAAGCTGTTAAGTGACTTTAGAGAAGAACTGCAAAATATTGTCAAGAATTTTCAACATTATGTTTCATTATAGCCATTCTTTTAAAGAAAAAAATTATTGGAAGATCTGGAAGAGCTTTGAAAAATAAATCAGGATGATAAGCATATGGTGGCCAGTTCAGCAGGCAGCTTTTCTTAAATAACTGTGGATGGTTGAGTTCAATTCAAGTCAGCCCCTAAAGCCTTGCCTGCTTCAATGGAGTTTTGCTTAAAGATAACAAGAGAAGAGAATTATGGTGAAAGATAAAGTAAGCTCTTGGCCTAGTACTCTCTGTAGGGCTGTACTCAGAATAAATGGGAAACATACTGGAAAATATTCTCAAAGTAAAGTTTCAAATATTCTCCATAAATATTCAGCTGCAATTAGGCACTTTAGGTAAACATGGCTCTGAGTCTGAATGGTGCTATAGCTTAGATAACAAAATCAATATGGTAAATTCAGGAAAGAAGACTCCTGTTTGGAAGGGCAAAGAAAATCTATTAAGAATATATTAGTCAGAATAAAAGCCAGTAAAATATTTTTAAGATCAGTTCAATACCTTGAAAGAGATTTCTTTTAGTTATCTTGTGTATAGTGTCTGTGGGGCTTTTTGTTGGAAACTGATTTAAGTCAAATCAATATCAGCACTCCTCTTAAGACCCCTGGAACTAGGATCCCCAACCCCCGGGTCACAGACTAGTCCTAGTCCATGGCCTATTAGGAAGCAGGCTGCACATCAGGAGATGAGTAGCAGGCAAACAGCGAAGCTTCATCTGTATTTAGAGCTGCTCCCCAAGGCTCACATTAGCACCTGAGCTCTGCCTCCTGTCCGATCAGTGATGGTGGCATCAGATTCTCATGGGCGTGAACCCTAAATAATGTGCTTATTAAGTATTAGTCGCTCAGTCGCGTCCGACTTTTTGCGATCCTGTGGACTGTAGCCCGCCAGGCTCCTCTGCCCATGGGATAATGTGCTTGAATCATCCCAAATCATTCCCTCCTCCCACCATCTGTGGAAAAATTGTCTTCCATGAAACCAGGCCCTGGTACCAAAAAAGATGGGGACAACTGCTCTTAGAAAATAGCCTTCTCCCCTTTTAAACCAGATAATAAGGATTTTTTTTTTTGGTTCTTTTGGTTTGTTTAGGTTTGTATTCTACCAGTAAGAACCTGTTCTCCCTCATTTGAAACAGCTCAATTAAATTCATTTATAAACATTCTTACTTTAGGTTCAACTACTATCTGACTTTTGACCATTCACTCCAAAACTGGAATGCCAATGACTGTCCACTTCAGCCGGTATCAAAACAAATAGTGAAGGTGATAAAAAATAATTATTGCTAACAGTTTTAAACTGTTAGAACACTAGACTAGTCTAGAACACTAGACTCCAGTGGTTATTTTGTGCTCTTTTATCTTCGGCTTTAATTTGTGTTTTGCTCCTTTCCTCTCTTTCTGCACAGATAATCCCACCCAATTTAGAGACAATGACAATGTCTATACACAAAAGAGGGCTTCCCTGGTGGCTCAGCTGGTAAAGAATCTGCCTGTAATGCTGGAGACCTGGGTTTGATCCCTGGGTTGGGAAGATCCCCTGGAGAAGGGCACGGCTACCACTCCAGTATTCTTGCCAGTATTCCATGGACTGTATAGTCCATGGGGTCGCAAAGAATCAGACACGACTGAGGGACTTTCACGCTATACATAAAAGAGCCGTGGAAGTGATGGCAAAACAGTTCCAAACAAGTGCTTCAGTTCTCGAATTCACTTTGCACAAAGAACTCTAACCATAAATAATTTCCATAATAATACAGAGCAGTGTGCAAATGACACCTGAGATTCTCAATCTGTGTTGATCATACTGCCATACACCTGCATCTTACACATTTGTAAATGAAGTTCAGTTCAAATGAACCTCATGAGAGGGAGGCTGTGTTACATTTGGAAGAATTAGGTATGTGTGGGAATCTCTTTCATTAGCATGATGACTGCAGGGGAAAGGGTTATGGCATGTTTGTTTAAGTCTTGAGAAATCTGGCATTACTGCTTTTTTCTTTCCTTGTTTCTGTCATCAGGTTTCCTGGGTCACCATTCCAAATTTAGGTTTTGGTATGATCACCCCAATTTCTCCATAGACAACTTCAACATTTTTCTTTTTCTTGCCTCTATCATTTTCAGAGATAGAAGCATGAAGCTGCCAGTCATGCAGTGCATCTATACGGCCAGGAATGCCAATAAATGGACAATGATGTAACCATGGATGTCATGGATTTTGATTCAACCCCAATCTGTATGTCACTTACAAATGTAATTAGTGGCAGCAGAGATAAAAAGAATATATCAATAATATCTGGGTCATCAACAAGCAGTAAAAAGAACAACCTTTGAATTTCTCATTCTTAATGTAGACAAGTCACTTTCCCCTAAATTATCAAAGACAGATTTAATGCATTCCCTGGTGGCTCAGATGGTAAAGAATCCACCTGCAATGCAGGAGACCCAGGTTCAATCCCTGGGTCAGGAAGATCCCCTGGGAAAGGAAATGGCAACCCATTCCAGTATTCTTGCCTGGAGAATTCCATGGACAGAGGAGCCTGAAGGGCTACAGTCTATGGGGTCACAAAGAGTCGGATAGGACTGAGTGAATAACACATGCTACATTAAACATTAGTTTTATATATGCTATTTATATATATATATCTGAGAATTTTTGAAAAAGTATGTGCACAAAGCTCACTACCTAAAGGTTCATTTTCTTGTAACTAACCCATTTCATGGTTATAAGATATGCCTTTAAAATACTGTAAACTGAAGCTCCAACCACCTCTATAACGGGTAGATTCCTCATATCCTTACATATTACTATAACCTTAGATTCTTGTGTGGTGAAATGATACAGGATAAGCCCACTGAGAGCACTCCTTGGGCTATACATTTTACACATTAATAGTAATTATTCATTTGTACATTTTCATGCTTGTCTATTGCATGCCTAATGTGAGCCAATATTTTAGGTATTAGAAATACAATAGGAGCACAAAATATGAAGCCCTTCTTCTTGTAGAGCTTCTGTTCTTGAGGACTGAGTCAGATAAAACAACTGCCATGGCAACCACAATGACAACTCAACAAATAAAAATATATTGAAAGTTGCACAGTCATGTCTGACTCTTTGCGACCCTCTGGACTGTAGCCTGACAGGCTCCTCTGTCCATGGAATTCTCCAGGCAAGAATACTGGAGTGGGTGGCTGTTCCCTTCTCCAGGGGATCTTCCCAACCCCAGGATTGAACCCAGGTCTCCTGTACAGCTGGTGAATTCTTTACCGACTGAGCCACCAGGGAAGTCCAAGAATACTGGAGTGGGTAGCCTATCCCTTATCCAGGGGATCTTCCTGATCCAGGAATTGAACCAGGGTCTCCTGCATTACAGGCGGATTCTTTACCAGTTGAGCTACCAGGGACAAATAAAACAGAGAGAATGAGCATAGAGAGTGCCATTTGGTGCCATTTCCAATCAGGTGGATTGAGGGACAGCTTACCTGATAAGATGACATTTGAGTAGACAGTTGAATGAAGGGCTTAGAAAGAAGACTGATTATTAAGGAAAGAAGGTTTATCTTCTGATGAGCTGTATTTACACAACACTAATCCAACAACAAGGCAATCAAAAAAAAACGATTAAGTCAACTATTCAGTCTAATACTGTTGCTGCTTAGTTACTCAGTTGTGTCCAACTCTTTGTGACCCCACAGTCTTCCAGGCTCCTCTGTCCATGGGACTTCCCAAGCAAGAATACTGGAGTGCACGGCCATTTCATTCTCCAGGGGATTGAACCCGCATCTCTTGTGTCTCCTGCTTGGCAGGTGGATTCTTTACCACTGAGTCACCTGGGAAGCCCTAATAAGCGTGGACAAAAAGCCTACGGTCTAATAAACATGGACAAAACAAGTAGTCTGTAGTCTGCATATTTCACTCTATCAGTTATTTTTGTGGTACATAAATACAAAGTAAGATACAGCTTTAGATTCACTGGCTTTGAGCGCAAAATAAAATCCCTGGCTGGAGCTACTAATGGTAAATCATCTTTAATGATGACCATTCTTTTTTATTCTAGAATTCCAGCAGCAAGTGATAAGCCCAGGGGGTAGTTGGAAACAGTGACTGCTCTTGGATTCTGTCTCCCCAAGTCTGCAGTGAGAGTAAGTGGCTGTCACACACCAGGAGAGATGTCAGCAGACTAGGGTGGGGCTCACAGCAGTCGCCAACTCACAGAGAAGCACTGAGTGATGTGAAACTTAATAAATCATTCTGCTGCTTCATGGAGAATGGACCCTCCGGAAAAAGAGTTAAAATGGGAGGATCAGATGTGTGAAGGGAATCAGGAGTTCAAATTGCAGATGCTTGATAAGTATGTTGAGAAGGCACTCAGATATCCATGCAAGACTAAAGTTTATGGAAAATGTCAGTTTGGAGATACAAATATTACAGCCATGAGAACATAAATGGCATCTAAAGCCACAGCTCAGATATGATTACCGTGAATAGAGAATAGATAGGAAAGAGAAGGAAGCCCACCACCACACTCTGGATTACTCTGATATCTGCAGATTTGACAAGCAGCAGCAGTCAGCAATGAAAACCAAGGCCAGTCACATTCCAGGGAAACCAGGAGAGTGTGACACCGGGAAAGGCAAACCAAGGGAAGAAAATGTGACAAGAAGAAAGAAATGTCCATTTGTGTCAAGTACTGCTGCAAATATGAGTAGTTATAATAGCAGTGTACTAATGATCGCAACATAGTAATAGTTAGCATATATTATACCCTTATTATCTGTCAAACATTGCTTTGAGGGTTTATATAGATTATCCTGTATAATCCTTACAATACTCGTGTGTAGTAGGTAGTTCCTGTCATTATTTTACAGATGAGGAGACTATGGAATAGATTATTAATAACTTGCCCCTGATGCTGCAGTTTCACTAATGGATTTAGGAAGATGGAGATGGTTGACGACCTTAGAGCTGTTTCAGAAAAGCACCACAGAACCTGGAATGGTTTGCAGAACAAATGGGAAATGAGAAAGTAGAGGCTGTCGGTACAGACATGCACACAGTTACTACACTTGGCACCCAGAATATTCAACAATTGATGGCTATTATTAAAACAGTGCTGATAATATTATTATTATTTTTTTTTGCAATTATTCTTTCAGATAACTGTCTTTCCTGCTGAACTAAGCATTCTGAGGGCACACTCTATATTTTTTATCTCTGTTACTTCAGGCTTTACCATGGTTTCTCTCATCTGTTCAGTGTTCAATTAGTGTTAACCAGGGTTAGGATAAGGAAGAGGTTAATGGAGGAAATTAATTTTGGGATGGCTTTATAGATAGGTAGAGTTTGAAGAGATAGGAAGGTTAAGTATAATATCACCAAAGACGTTCAGACCACTACTGAGCTCAGTATGTAAAATTTTATGAAATGTTAAGTCAGTAATTTGTCCAAAATGTTCATTTATGGGATGATAGGCCTATCTGTCTAAATCAGAGGTTCAAAGCTCAAAGGCCAACAGAGACCAGGCTGCAATGGAAATGAGTGAAATGAGCCAGTTGTAAGTTTTAGAATAAGATGATGGGGGCATATTGGAGAGAAGCCAAAAAGCAGGCTTTTTTTTCTTTTCCATAAAATCTCCCTTAGTTTCAAATGCTAGCATCTAATTTAACTTTTTGATAACTGTTCAGTGTAAACAGAACACACCTGTGGAGTGTACTGGCCCAAGGGGCACTCATTTATCATTTCTGGTCTGTACAATGTCAACCAGCTAATGAAGAGAATTGTTTTCAGAGGAAAAATCAGTCAAATTTTCAGTAAAACAAGTAAATTGAAAGACTTTTTGACATTTAACATAATTTTAAATAGCAGGACAGCTCAATGTTTAAAAATAAAATTCATAGGAGAAAATATGTATTTCAAGGCCTTCAAAGAGATTAAAACAGAAGCATAGGTCTTAATTACTATCTAAAACAAATCTGCCTGAAAAGTTGTATGAGCCAAGGAAAACCCAATGCATGGGCATGGTGCTGAGAATCACTGTATAGTGTATAATGTATTATACTCCTCCCCAGTTGAGGTGACAGCCTTAGGCACTATTCACAGAAATGGCAGGCATGAGGTCAACTTCTTATAAAAATATCTTCTACAGTCAGGTAAATATTTTATAACTGCTTGGCACATCTCATAGTTCACTGCCTAGATCAAATGAATATATTTAGAGAGATTCATCTGGAATATCATTTTACACAAAGCTATTGCCTGTTGCAATGCTGACAAATAATAGTCTAATCTATATTTATTTTAAAAGATTTTTTTTATCATCTTATATTACAATGTATCCCAAGTAACCTTAAAAAAAGTTTTCTTTCATCCACTTTCACATGTCACACAGTTTTCCTGATGGGGCCTTTGGCATTTGACATCAAGGAAGTGTGGAACTGAAGTGTTACATTCGAAGACCAGCTATTTTTTCAACAATTTGGAAGACAGCTAAATTATTTCTTTTGATCAGGTAGTAGAGTGCTTTGTTATCCGGAGCCCTAGAATTATATATTATTTATATACAGACCAAAGAAAAAGATTATATATCCTAAAAAACCCAGCACTATTGAATTTTTTAAAGTGTATTGGTGCTTTCATGATAGGAAGCTAGTAAGAAGCTGATTAAACATACTATTGTCTATTTATCCCTCTACCTAAGATTATAGTAACTGCTTAATATATAAGTCATGGATTAAATTGTCAATAATAGAACATAAACAAATAGAGAATTTCAACTTGCTTACAACTTTACTGTTAACAAGCAAAGAGGAGTTCCCAAAAGAATAGGCTTTCTTTCTTTAAGGTGTTTCTGTTTTGACTGAATAATGTTTATAGGTTTGTTACTTGATATTTAAAAATAATTTCAATAAGCCTCGAAATTCAAATTAAGGGTGCAAAATGACTACTAATATGCAGAATAAAAGTTCTCAAACCACAGATAAACGAAGTATCAGACATCTAGTACAGCACTGGGAAAACAAATGCACAAAATGGTTTACAACGTGTAACTTTCTATCTTCTTCTCTCCCAGAGATAATGTATGTCTTGGAAAGAGCTAATATATGTAGACTTCTTATTTGGGTTCCTTTTTACCTGAAATCATTTTTAACCACATGTAAAACGTGCCTTACTTAGAAGTTCAGACTTGTGAGAATATTAACTAAGCACCGCTCCTTGCTCTCACCACAGGCAGGCCGATAGAATTAAAAAAATATGATCAATGCCATAGCATGTTAGAACAGAATTATCAGACCAGGAAATTGAGAATTATATACCAAGGGAAATTTTTTAAACTACATTTTAACAGTGAAAATAATCATTCAAACAATCTGCATTTTTAATCATAGAAAATAAAGAGCAAGTATGTGGCTATTTCTTCTATTCACATAAATGACAAGTATTTTGGCACCAACAGTTCCTTTTCTTTGGGTATTTGTGTCCTGATTAAATCTCCATATTTTTTATGATCAAATCAGTACCTTGGATGGTACTTTCTACAAAGCACTGGTTTCAGAATATGGTGCCCTGATATACTCTACAGAAGATCTAGTTCAGAGAAATACTAAGAATTTTGGTTAAATAGTGAATGATAACACATATAAACTTTTGGCTATGAGTTTCTTTTTCTGCAATATTTAAAAAAGTTAATACATAATAAAAATTCAAACAATTTTGAAAGAAAAACTCAAACTACTTACCCTAATTTCAGTTGTCTTCTGAAAAAATATATTGTAATTTAAACTTTCTTATTTATTCTTCTAGCATAAGGAAGAAAAAATAGAAAGAAGGAAGCAAAGAAGGAAGAAAAAAGATGCATAAAATTGAATTATTCTGTACAGTCCTTAGCATTTGGCTTTATTTGCTCTATAGTATATATTGGAACCCTTTCTCTATTTAGATCTTTTTTCTATAGTTTATTATGAGAATTCTTAAGTATGCAGAAAAGTATAAACTTTGATATACTAAGCAGCCATATATTTCCATATTAATTACAACTCCTAATATTTGGCCCAATTCATTTTTTCCATCTTTCAATTATCTGTCTCACTTTTTTTTTCTTTTTTTACTGAATCATTTCAAAATAAACTGCATGTATCATGACACTTCATTCCTGAATGCTTGCAGCTTAAGAACATTATCTGGTGCAGTCATTTTGGTATTTAACAAAATGAATAATTCCCAAGTATATTTTAATATCCACAACTACTAAAATGTCTGCAATTATTTTCTGAATATAATTAATAAATTCTTTGGTGGAGGGACTTGTATTTAATGAAGAATCACACCTTGAATTTGATGTAAAATCTTTTAACTTGCTTATTGTCTAGAACAATGCTCCCCTCCACCTTTTGTTCAAACCAAACTGCACTGGCTTCATGAAGAGATCAAACTGGTTGTTTCCTCAGAATGTTGCTCCATTTGTTTCACTACTCACCTGACTTCTTATGACTAACCAATGTGCCTGCATTCTGAAATTGAAAACCATGCATTTAATCTTGATTGATTCTTAAAACAGTCTTCAGTTCAGTTCAGTTCAGTCGCTCAGTCATGTCCAACTCTTCGCGACCCCATGAATTGCAGCACGCCAGGCCTCCCTGTCCATCACCAACTCCTGGAGTTCACTCAGACTCACGTCCATCGAGTCAGTGATGCCATCCAGCCATCTCATCCTCTGTCGTCCCCTTCTCCTCCTGACCCCAATCCCTCCCAGCATCAGAGTCTTTTCCAATGAGTCAACTCTTCGCATGAGGTGGCCAAAGTACTGGAGTTTCAGCTTTAGCATCATTCCTTCCAAAGAAATCCCAGGGCTGTTCTCCTTCAGAATGGACTGGTTGAATCTCCTTGCAGTCCAAGGGACTCTCAAGAGTCTTCTCCAACACCACAGTTCAAAAGCATCAATTCTTCAGCGCTCAGCCTTCTTCACAGTCCAGCTCTCACACCCATACATGACCACTGGAAAAACCATGGCCTTGACTAGACGGACCTTTGTTGGCAAAGTAATGTCTCTGCTTTTCAATATGCTATCTAGGTTGGTCATAACTTTCCTTCCAAGGAGTAAGCGTCTTTTAATTTCCTGGCTGCAGTCACCATCTGCAGTGATTTTGGAGCCCCCCAAAATAAAGCCTGACACTGTTTCCACTGTTTCCCCATCTATTTCCCATGAAGTATAAAACAGTCTTAAGATATTAATAATACTAGTACATCTATTTTACTGATAAGGAAATGGAGGCAAAAGGAGTGAATTCAATTCTCGATGGTCACATTTTGTCTTCTGTGTTCTTCATATGTGAATCACATATAGGTCTCACATAATTTCATTGAGTACTATAACATTTAGGGTTGGAAAAGTCTTACTTTTACATAGAAGAAAAAGAGGTCCAGACAGACCAGTAGCATGATATGCCTTGCTGTTGCTGTTTTGTTGCTAAGTCGTGTCTGACTCTTTGTGACCCATGGACTGCAGCACAGCAGGTTTCCCTATCCTCCACCATTTCCCAGAGTCTGTTCAAATTCACGTCCATTGAGTCAGTGTTACCATCCAACCATCTCATCCTCTGTTGCCCCCTTCTTCTCCTGCCCTCAATCTTTCCCAGCATCAGGGTCTTTTCCAGTGAGTCTGCTCTTTGCATCAGGTGGCTAAAGTATTGCAGCTTCAGCTTCAGTCCTCCCAATGAATATTCAGGGTTGATTTCCTTAATGACTGACTAGTTTCATCTCCTTGCTGTCTAAGGCACTCTCAAGAGTCTTCTCCAACATCACAGTTTGAAAGCATCAATTCTTTGGCACGCAGCCTTTATGGTCCAACTCTCACATCCATACATGACTACAGCAAAAACCATAGCTTTGACTATACAGATCTTTGTTGGCAAAGTGATGTCTCCGCTTCTTAATATGCTATGTAGGTTTATCATAGCTTTTGTACTCTTATAATTATTTAGTACGTAATTTTCAAATGTAAAAAGCACTTAATGGGCTGGTGTCACTGGGGAAGGTCAGCTGGCTTCTCACAGGGTTATACTCATATGTGTAAATCTGCCATGGTACAGAATACTTACAAAGTGTGATGTGCAAGGTCATTTTAGGTCACTGTACAAACCATTTTTGTAGTTATCTATTTTAATTCATCTTAGGGAAATAATGTAACTAACCTCAGGTATTTTTCTTTAGCCAAAGGTTCAATTAAAAATAAAGATGAGTTATTTTAAAGTCAACTTAAAGAAAAATGTTAAGAAAATAATGGGCCAGAGGGTATACAGTTAGACCAAAAAAAAAAAAAAAAAAAAAAGAATCATGATGATGGAGGGGAATGACTCCATAAGTCATAGAGGAGTTCTGTCTTCTGGGGTGAGCATATACTAACCTAATTCATGTACAAAACCAGAGTGCAAATTTATTCATTTATGATGAGAAAAGAGTTGTATGCACAATAACTCTCTTATCTGTGTGACATGCAAATTATCTGCCTATAGGCAGACCTCAAAATAAAAACAAGAAAAGTTATTTAAATAATTCTTCAGTTTAATAACTTCAGGTCATGTATGACTTAGGCTTCTTGGTTAGCTCAGCTGGTAAAGATTCTGCCTGCAATTCAGAAGACCCCAGTTCGATTCCTGGGTCAGGAAGATACCCTGGAGAAGGGAATGGCTACCCACACCTGTATTCTTGCCTGGAGAATTCCATGGACAGAGGAGTCTGGCAGGCTACAGTCCATTGGGGTCACAAAGAGTCAGACACAAATGAGTGACTTTCACTTTTACTGCACTTTCAAGGACGTCTAGTTCCTCCGTCTTCAGAACACTACTGGTCTTGGCAATGGGACCTTTACATCAAAGCTTCACTGTCCAAAATCTCCTATTGCTTACATAGCACATAGACATTACAAGCTGACCAATTCTCTCTTCTGGTGGATTAGATATGTTCACATCCAACATGGTTACTGCAGAGTTGTGCCTGAGAAGATAGTTGCCTTTTAAGGACTCATAACATATCTCTCGGAGAAGGCAATGGCACCCCACTTCAGTACTCTTGCCTGGAAAATCCATGGACGGAGGAGCCTGGTAGGCTGCAGTCCATGGGGTCGCTAAGAGTCGGACACAACTGAGCGACTTCACTTTCACTTTTCACTTTCATACATTGGAGAAGGAAATGGCAACCCACTCCAGTGTTCTTGCTTGGAGAATCCCAGGGACTGGTGAGCCTGGTAGGCTGCAGTCCATGGGGTCGCTAAGAATCAGACATGACTGAAGCGACTTAGCAGCAGCAGCAACATATCTCTGTGCCAATCTACCATCTGTTGTATTTACCATGAAACTCTGAGAAGTTATTTTTACTTCTTTTATGTCAATTCATGGTTGTCTCTAAACACAAGCAATTGTTACTACTGATCTTGGCTTCCCATCTCCTTACTCTGTGCAATCTCTTCTATATCACTTAGTGCCATCCAAGTAATTTTCTCAGAATAAATAAATTTTCCCACATTAAGGAATCTGAAACTTATAAAATTCTGACATGATAGACCACTACTTCATTCCTTTGAACATATTTATAATTAGAAAAATACATAATAAGCAAAATATATTCCCTTACTGCTTAAGTAATACAGTGAAATTAAAACATAGTTAACTTCCTATTAAAGTTCCCCAAAGTTCGAATAATTTTCCCAGTTATCTTTGCTTCCTCTACTTTTTTACTGTTGTTGCATTTACCTGGTTCAGTGGCATTAGAGATACAAGAGGATTTTGATTATTTATACTCATTCAATGGATTGAAAAGTGAGGACTGTCAAATCCATTAGCTAGTTTTTCTTTTATTTGCACCATTCTAGATATATCTTGCAGGTAGCTGTGGATCCGGGTTAAACCTGGGGGCCAGGTATGTCCACCTTCAAAGTTTCCATCTTCAAAAGGTTGATCACATATTCAGTTATGTTTAGCGTACGGCTTACAGGTATAATCTGAGATTTGACTGAATGGCATTGCATGGCACTGCAAGCCAGATTTCCAAATTAAAAAGCAACTGTCTCAGCTCTGTCCTTTAAAAGTTTATTCTCACAGACTTAAAAGGTGTTAAAGTGGAGTCAATTTGTGTAATGATGTACAAATGGCCACCTCCACTAAAATAGTTTTTGTTTATCATCTCCACTTTACAATAGGATACCGTGTTAGGAAAATCATTTGGGGTCAAATACAATGCATACTGTTAGGAGAATGAAAAGATAATCCACAGACTGTAATAAAATATTTGGAAATCACATATATAATAAAACTGTTCATCAGAATATGTAAAAGATTCCCAAATATCAATAATAAGAAAACAACCATCCTGATTTTTTAAAATGAGCCAATGAGATAAAACGAAACTTTACCAAAGAAAGAACAGATGCAGATGGAAAATAAACATATGATATGTTACTCAAAATTACCAGTCACTAGAAGAATCTAAAATCAAATCACAACATACCACCGCACACTTATTAGAAAGTCCCTCCCAAGTATTTGTGCAAGAGAAATGATACATACATCCACAAAAACTAAAAATTCTGACAACACCAAATGCTAACAAGGATGTAGAACAGCTAGAACTGTGCATTGCTAGTGGTGGGAAGACAAAGTGGTACAGCCACATTGGAAAATGGTTTGGTGGTTTATTTTTTAAAGTTCAGCATGCACTTAGCATAAGACCCAGCCATTCCCTCCCAAGTATTTGTGCAAGAGAAATGAAGATACATATATCCACAAAAACTGGTATACAAATGTGAATACTAGCTCTATTCATAATTGCCTCAAACTAGAGACAATTCAAATGCCACAGCTGGTGAGGGTGTGGTGAAACCGTGGTATATTCATATGATGGTATACTACTCAGCACATGCTGATATATGCAGCCACACAGATCAATCTCAAGAGCATCATGCTAGAAGAAAGAAGTCAAACTCAAAAGGCTACATACTGCATGATTCCATTCACATGGCCATTCTAGAAAAGGTAAAACCACAGGGGCAGAAATCAGTTAGTGGTTGTTTGTCTGGAAGAGACACTGGAGAGGGGAGGAAAAAAACAATAAAAGAGCATGAGTGAAGTTTGAGGGATGAAGGGAACAGTCCACATCTTGGTTGGGGTGATAACTATACAACTTGATAACGATTTGTCAAAACTCAGAGAACTATATATTATAAAAAGACAACTACAGTTGACCTTTGAACAATGGTGAAGTTGAGGGCATCAAACATTCATGCTATCAAAAATACACATATAACTTTACAGGCAGACCTTCATATCTCCAGTTCCTCCATATCCAGGGATTCAACCAGATCTGGATTGTGTAGTACTGCCAGATGTATTTAGTGAACAAAAAAACATCTGTATATACATGGCCCCATGAAGTTCAAATCCATGATGTTCGAGGGTCACATGTAGCATCTTAGACGAGTTGCACCTGAAGACTATGACAAACACAAACACACATACAGATACACACACACATCACAGACAGATACACTTGTGTTATTGAGGCCTGAGCCTTACTGATCTGAAACTAGACCAAGAGCATTTACATAATTTTTGTCTGAGATTGGAATGTTTTCTCATCAATGGAAGAGCTACCACTTAATTTTAGGAAGGGAACTGAGAGAATATTACTAAATTTTAAGGTTCTTTTTCTGGCCAAATGGATGAAAACTGAGGATGTCTTTTTAATTAAACAAATATTTATTGAGGACCTAATATATGCCAGGTATGATTTAATGTTAGTTGGCAGAATGAACAAAAACTTCTGTTCTCATGGACACAGATTTTAGTTAGAAAAGATGAAAATAAATAATGACCTAGGTAATATGTATCTTACATCAAATGGCCTTAACTACTACAGAAGACACACAGAAAGCAGAGGAGAAGGGTAGGGAGAGTCAGCAGGATGAAGGCAGGTGGGTATTGCCAAGCTGTATCAAGAAGCCATCAAAAGTCTATGGGCCTACAGTTGGTGGGAATGTAAACTCATACAGCCACTATGGAGAACACTTATGGAGATTTCTTAAGAAACAAGAATAAAAGTACCATATGACCCAGAAATCCCACTACTGTGCATATACGCCAAGAAAAACCACAATTCCAAAAGACACATGTACCCCAGTGTTCACTGCAGCACTATGTACAATGGTGAGAACATGGAAGCAACCTAGATGTCCACTGACAGATGAATGGATAAAAAGGTTGTGTTACATATATACAGGGATTCCCTGATAGCTCAGTTGCTAAAGAATCCACCTGCAATGCAGGAGACCCTGGTTTAATTACTGGGTCAGGAAGATCCCCTGGAGAAGGGATAGGCTACCCACTCCAGTATTCTTGGGCTTCTCTTATGGCTCAGCTGGTTCAGAATCCACCTGCAATGTGGGAGGACCTGGGTTGGGAAGATCCCCTGGAGAAGGGAAAGGCTACCCACTCCAGTATTCTGGCCTAGAGAATTCCAAGGACTGTATAGTCCATGGGGTCACAAAGAGTTGGACACAACTGAGTGACTTTCACTTTCACATATACACAATGGAATATTACTCAGCCATAAAAAGGAACAAATCTGAGTCAGTTCTAGTGAGGTGGATGAACCCAGAGACTGTTATACAGAGTGAAGTAGGTCAGAAAGAGAAAAACACATGTATGGACGTGAGAGTTGAACCGTAAAAAGGCTGAGTGCTGAAGAATTGATGCTTTCAAACTGTGGTGTTGGAGAACAATTTTGAGAGTCCCTTGGACAGGAAGGAGATCAAACCAGTCAATCCTAAAGGAAATCAGTCCTGAATGTTTCTTGGAAGGATGCTGAAGCTGAAGCTCCAAGTCTTTGGCCACCTGATACAAAGAGCTGACTCACTGGAAAAGACCCTGGGAAAGATTGAAGGCAGGAGAAGAGCAAGACAGAGGACAAGATGGTTGGATGGAGTCACTGAATCAATAGACATGAGTTGGAGCAAACTCCAGGAGATGGTGAAGCACAGGGAAGCCTGGTGTGCTGCAGTCCATGGGGTCTCAAAGAGTTGGACATGACTGAGTGACTGAAAAACAACAACAAATATATGGAATCTAGAAAAATAGGACTGATGAACCTATTTGCAGGGCAGCAACAGAGTTGCAGACATAGAGAACACACTTGTGGATGCAAAGGGGGAAGGAGAGAGTAGGACAAACTGACAGAATAGCATCGAAGCATAAAAATTACCATATGAAATAGACAGACAGTGGGAATTTGCTATATGACATAGGAAACTCAACCCTGTGCTCTGTGACATCCTAGAGGCGGGGGATGTGATGGGACGGAGGATCAAGAGGGAGGGAATTATGTATACCAAGGTACCTATGGTTGATTCATGTTGATATGTGCCAGAAACCAACACAGCATTGTAAAGCAATTATCCTCCAATTCATACATATATATATATACTTATATATACACACACATACACACATATTTAAAATATATGTGCTTAGCACTGGAAAGACAATGACAAGGAATAACAGATTTAGCTCTTTTCCTCCTGGAGCATTCACCCAGTAGAGGAGAGACATTAATTAAATAACTATATAAATGTGAAACCACACACTGTAACAACTGCTTTGTATTTTAAAGAAAATCATATGAGGAAATGGTTCTATGATCAGATAAGTCTGGGAGACCTTGTACACTATATGCTCACCTTTCTGCTCCTCCTTATTAATATGTGAACACATTAAGAATCCTAAGAATCTCTACAGTGACTACAAGAACATCTACTTGAATATTTACCAAATGTATTTGTCTGTGGAATAATTTGTCTATTAGCATTTCACAGAATACTAGATGTAAGGGACAAGCCTGTATTTCCCCAATTATTCTATTTTCTTTACTAAATTAATATTAATAGAAAGATAACAGGTAAGCTAAAACTACTAGGAAGGAAAAAATAAAGTTTCATTAAATATTTCTGTTTTTAGTCTTTGAATAAGCAAATGAATCAGGAATTAAAAAGAACTGTATGCCTTCTTTGGATCTGTTTCTGATGAAATCTGTTAAATGTCTGCCAATGTATTCAGACTCAAAATATAATATCCAGACACCAAACTTCTTGACATAGAACCATAAAGAAACCTTGACTTCTACCTAATAAGGTTGTCATTATGATCTATTACAGGATGGACAAAATGATATCAAATACATTGATACGGCTAAATGAAAAGGTTCTTACTATGGGATAAAGAACATACAAATACTTAACAGAGGAGGCAGAGAAGATCCATGCAGGGGTGGGTTCAAATTGTAGTTATCATTATGAATTTTTAAAAATTTTATATTGAAGTATAGTCGATTAATCGGAGAAGGCAATGGTACCCCAATCCAGTACTCTTGCCTGGAAAATCCCATGGACGGAGGGGCCTGGTGGGCTTCAGTCCATGGGGTCGCTAGGAGTCGGACATGACTGAGCAACTTCACTTTCACTTTTCACTTTCATGCATTGGAGAAGGAAATGGCAACCCACTCCAGTGTTCTTGCCTGGAGAATCCCAGGGACGGGGGAGCCTGGTGGGCTGCCGTCTCTGGGGTCGCACAGAGTCGGACACGACTGAAGCGACTTAGCAGCAGTAGCAACATAGTCGATTAATAATGTTGTATTAACTTCATGTGTACAGCAAAGTGATTCAGTTTTATACACATATCTACTGTTTTTCAAATTCTTTTCCCAGTCAGGCTATTACAGAATATTGAACAGACTTTTCTGCTCTACAGAGTAGGTCCTTGTCAGTTATTTATCATAAATATGGGAAGTCCAGATAATTCAGAGGTAAAGAGTCTGCCTACAATGCATGAGACGTGGGTTCGATCCCTAGGTCAGGAAGACCCCCTGGAGAAGGAAACAGCAACCCACTCCAGTATTTCTGCCCGGACAATCCCATGGAGAGAGAAGCCTGGCAGCCTACAGTTCATGGAATCACAAAAGAGTCGGACACAACTAAATGACTAAACAGCAACATTAAATATAGCAGTGTGTAAATGTCATTATCAATTTATAATTAAAAACAAATCCTGATATGGCTACAGATCACTCACTG
The DNA here is from genome assembly GCF_019923935.1 of Bubalus bubalis. Lineage (NCBI taxonomy): Eukaryota > Metazoa > Chordata > Mammalia > Artiodactyla > Bovidae > Bubalus > Bubalus bubalis. Next base: position 80,706,806 of record NC_059158.1, read on the forward strand.
TCACTTTAAAAAAAAGGGAACCCTCTTACACTGTTGGTGGGAATGCAAACTAGTACAGCCACTATGGAGAACAGTGTGGAGATTCCTTAAAAAACTGGAAATAGAACTGCCTTATGACCCAGCTATCCCACTGCTGGGCATACACACTGAGGAAACCAGAAGGGAAAGAGACACGTGTACCCCAGTGTTCATCGCAGCACTGTTTACAATAGCCAGGACACGGAAGCAACCTAGATGCCCATCAGCAGATGAATGGATAAGAAAGCTGTGGTACATATATACACAATGGAATATTACTCAGCCATTAAAAAGAATACATTTGAATCAGTTCTAATGAGGTGGATGAAACTGGAGCCTATTATACAGAGTGAAGTAAGCCAGAAAGAAAAAGACCAATACACTATACTAATGCATATATATGGAATTTAGAAAGATGGTAACAATAACCCTGTATACGAGACAGCAAAAGAGACACTGATGTATAGAACAGTCTTTTGGACTCTGTGGGAGAGGGCGGGATGATTTGGGAGAATGGCATTGAAATACATATAATATCATATATGGAATGAGTCGCCAGTCCAGGTTCGATGCACGATACTGGATGCTTGGGGCTGGTGCACTGGGATGACCCAGAGGGATGGTATGGGGAGGGAGGAAGAAGGAGGGTTCAGGATGGGGAACACATGTATACCTGTGGTGGATTCATTTCGATATTTTGCAAGACCAATACAATATTGTAAAGTTTAAAAATAAAATAAAATAAAAAAAAACTGCAAAATATATTTTCTAAAATATTTTTTATTCAACAATGAGCAACTTTGTTTCCTTTCTTTTTCCTAATCCCTCTGCTGCCATTTCACTTGAGCTTAAGATTGTTCCCTTCAAAGGGAAATTGCTTGGAGTTTACAGCAACCACTGCCATGGCTTAGATTTCTAAATTCCTGATGTGAAAAAAAAAAAGTATCAAGGAGTCTAGAAGTTGATTTTTCTGTCATCCAGGTCATTTCTAATTTATATGTTCTGGCTAAAAAGCAGAAAACAAACATTACAAATATCTCTATACTTATTGATTTATACAGCCTCACGTTAATTTGTCACATTCAGAGATAATTTAGAAGTCAATAATTAGTTGTTACATAAGATGGAGAAATTAAATGGGGGAAGGAAACAAAATCAGTTTCCAAAGATTAAAAAGAAGAAAATTAATCACAAGCAAAGCACAGAGAAACTATATTTTGGAATGAATCATGCTATACCATTATAATACTAAAGCTCTTTTTTGACATGGAAAATAAAGAGTCTTAGAGGATTTTCCTTCTGATGTGAAAATATAAATCAGCCTGTGGGTTGGGTTGGTCTGAAGTTTAATATCCAATTTCTTTCTCTGATATTTAGCCTTTTTATATTTTTATTTTATTGATCAAATAATCACAGTACATAAGCACAGATATCTGCTTTGTACTACCCTGTTAAATACTGATGTTTGGTTAAAACAAATGTTTTAGCCTATTATGTGATATTTAGAAAACACTTCAAACAAAGGAGTTACAAAGCTGTTATAAAGGATCAAACTGGTGAAAGTCAGAATGACTGTGGCCAGGTTGGCACTGCCTCAAAGGTTAGCCATCCATTTTTATTTCTATGGCATTTTGTGGCCTTTCAACTTCCAGACTGGTCTGTACTTAAAAAAAATAAAAAGTACACGACTTGGATTTTAAGTTGTTTAAAATAAAAAGATGGACGGTTTTATACTTTTCTATTTTATTTGTACTTTAGTCTGCAGAACTCCAAAATTTTTCCAAAGTTCAAGGTACCTCCACGACAAGTTATTTATAGAAAAGAAAATAAAATCTATATTCCTCATGATGCATGTCTGAGATTTATTCTCCAATTAGGCTTGGTCCTCTGTTCCTTATGGAATGAAATTTGGCCCAAGGGAACGGTAAATACTTTATGCTGATAGAAAATCACTAGCTGGTTGATCAGTTGGGATTGACCAATCTTTAGATAGCTATTCAGTAATTTTTTAATGAAATAGGTAATTATAGGCTATTTCCTAGTAATAAATACTAAATGTTCCTCATCAACATTTTTCACACAGTTTAATGTAAATAGGACTTCACAAATGAAGCAAACAGGACTCTGTAAGAAGAAATAAACTAAAAGAAACAGAAAAATACCTCCAGACACCTAAAAGAGAAAAATTCTTCCAATCCCTTACCCAATATGACAAACCAAAGAGTGAAGCATACCTATTTAAAGCCACACTTGAAAAAGAGACTGGAAGACAATATAATATATGGATATAAAATGTAAGTTTACATTTTAGAGTTAGACTGACGTGGAGTCAAATTCCAGCTCTTATTTAATCACTGTTTGACCTTTGCAAGGTACTGAGCCTCAATCATCTCCCAATAAAATGAAGATCATATCTAAGTCACAAGGTTGTTTGGACATTAAAATTATATGCAGGGCTTTCCTGGCGGTTCAGACAGTAAAGAATCTGCCTGCAATGCAGGAGACCCCAGTTCGGTCCCCGGGTTGGGAAGATCCCCTGGAGGAGAAAATGGCTAACCACTTTAAAATCCATGGAGAATTCCATGGACAGAGGAGCCTGGTAGGCTACAGTCCCTGGGGTCTCACAGAGTAGGACACGAATGCATGACTTTCACTTTTCATAATTATATGTAAAATGTTAGCACAGTGCTGGCACAGAACACAAAAGAACTGGTGCTTTGTTTTCATTTTACTTATAATTACCAGTGTTTAGTTGCAATTTCTTTTTTAGTTCTGCACTGTCCTGTCTTGTTTCTTGAGAAAAATCATAAGGAAGCATATGATAAAAAGATGAAGAGCCAGTTTTTGCTTTTGAAGGGAGGGTAGGAAAGGTCAGGGGTCAGAGGTTAGAATTTCATTACTCCACCTTCTTAGCAAATCTAGGAGAAAGAACTTGGTGGTGAGCAAACAATTATCCTCTGCCTACCTGTCAACTCTGTTGCCAATTATTCTAGTGTTATTATTTTAGCGTGAGGTTTCACTTTTCTTGGAAAAAAACTCTAGCAATTATAGGTTTTATAATTTTGTTTGGATAGATCTCTTTGTCTGAGGTATCCTTACCCCACTGCGTCTTGACATGTCTAAATTACACACATACTTCAGAATAAAGCTCAAATGATCATTCTGCATGAATACTTCCCAATACCCTTGTAGAGTATGTATTTTTACATCACTGGTGTTCTGACAGCAGTTAGTACCATCAGTGAAACACTGCTGTGTGTTACTGTTACTTGAGTGTGTGTCTTATCTTTTCTAAATGTTATGGGTGAGTAGACTTCATCCTCTGTTGCTGTTGTTGTTCAGATGCTAGGTCATGTCCAACTTTTTGCGACCCCATGAACAGCAGCATGCCAGGCTTTCCTGTCCTTCGCTATCTCCCTGAGTTTGCTCAGATTCATGTCCATTAAATCAGTGATGCCATGCAACCATCTCATCCTCTGCTGCCACATTTTCCTCTTGTTCTCAATCTCTCCCAGCATCAGGGTCTTTTCTAATTAAGTCAGCTCTTCAACTCACATGGTCAAGGTATTGGAGCTTCAGCATCAGCTCTTCCAATGAATATTCAGAGTTGATTTTCCTTAGGATTGACTAGTTTGATCTCCTTGCTGTCCAAGGGATTCTCAAGAGTTTTCTCCAACATCACAGTTTGAAAGCATCAATTCTTTAATGCTCAGTCTTCTTTATGGTCCAACACTCACATCCATACATGACTACTGGAAAAAACATAGCTTTGATTATATGGACCTTTGTCAGCAAATAGATGTCTCTTAATATGCTGTCTAGGTTTGTCACAGCTATTCTTCAAAGGGGCAAGAGTCTTAATTTTGTGTCTGTAGTCACCATCTGCATTGATTTTGGAGCCCAAGAAAATGAAATCTGACACTGTTTCCACATTTCAATTTGCCATGAAGTGATAGGATCAGATGCCATGATCTTTGTTTTCTGAATGTTGAGTTTTAAGCCAACTTTTTCACTCTACTCTTTCACCTTCATCAAGAGGCTCTTTAGTTCCTCTTCTCTGTCATTAAAGTAGTATTATCTGCAATCTGAGACTATTGATATTTCCCCCAGCAATCTTGATTCCAGCTTGTGATTCTTCCAGCCTGAAACTTCACATGCTTAATACAAACTTACTGTTACATAATAGTCATAAATTGGCATTTATTAATTTATGATCAATTAATCAGAAATAGCAATGCCAAAAATGCTCAAACTACCATACAACTGCACTCATCTCACATGTTAGCAAAGTAATGCTCAAAATTCTCCAGCCAGGTTTCAATGGTATGTGAACTGTGAACCTCCAGATGTTCAAGCTGGATTTAGAAAAGGCAGAGGAACCAGAGATCAAATTGCCAACATCCATTGGATCATCAAAAAAGCAAGAGAGTTCCAGAAAAACATCTACTTCTGCTTTATTGACTACTCCAAAGCCTTTGACTGTGTGGATCACAACAAACTGTGGAAAATTCTTCAAAAGATGGGAATACCAGTCCACCTTACCTGCCTCCTAAGAAATCTGTATGCATGTCAAGAAGCAAGAGTTAGAACTGGACATAGAATAACAGACTGGTTCCAAATCAGGAAAGGAGTACTTCAAGACTATATATTGTCACCCTGCTTATCTAACTTATATGCAGATTACATCATGCGAAATGATGGGCTGGATGAAGCACAAGCTGGAATCAAGATTGCTGGGAGAAATATCAATAACCCCAGATATGCAGATGACACCACCCTTATGGCAGAAAACAAAGAGCTGGGAGAAATATCAATAACCTAAGATATGCAGATGACACCACCCTTATGGCAGAAAGAAAAGAAGAGCTTAAGAGCCTTTTGATGAAAATGAAAGAAGAGAATGAAAAAGTTGGCTTAAAACTCAACATTCAGAAAACTAAGATCATGGCATCTGGCCCCATCACTGCATGGCAAATAGATGGGGAAACAATGGAAACAGTGACAGACTTTATTTTGGGGGGTTCTAAAATCACTGCAGATGGTGACTGTAGCCATGAAATTAAAGGATGCTTGCTCCTTGGAAGAAAAGTCAAGACCAACCTAGATAGCATATTAAAAAGCAGAGACATTAACTTTGCCAACAAAGGCTCATCTAGTCAAAGCTATGATTTTTCCAGTAGTCATGTGTGGATATGAGAGTTGGACTGTAAAGAAAGCTGAGCACTGAAGATTTGACACTTTTGAACTGTGGTTGGAGAAGACTCTTGAAGAGTCCCTTGGACTGCAAGGAAATCCAACCAGTCCATCTTAAAGGAAATTAGTCCTGAATATTCATTGGAAGGACTGATGCTGAAGCTGAAACTCCAATACTTTGGCCACCTAATGCAAAGAACTGACTCATTGGAAAAGACCCTGATGCTGGGAAAGATTGAAGGCAGGAGGAGAAGGGGATGACAGAGGATGAGATGGTTTGATGGCATCACTGACTCAATAGACATGAATTTGAGTAAACTCTAGGAGTTGGTGATGGACAGGGAAGCCTGGAGTGCTGCAGTCCATGGGGTTGCAAAGAGTTGGATATGACTGAGTGACTGAACTGAACTGAAGTGAATCTGAAATAACTTTGTATTTCCACAACAAATAGCTATATATTTTTTCAATATAAGTAATGTTGTTTAAATATAAAAAATATATTTGGGAAGAATCAAAAGATATTATAGTCTTGATTGCTTTATCTTGACTCCATTATTTTAGTTCATGCTCTACAGTCATATTATTTTTTAACTAATATGGGTGGTGCATTATTTCATTTTGGATCAGGATAATATTGACTGCTCTAGATTTTATTAAGGCTAGATACCTTAAAATGTCACCAGAACACTATTCTTGAACACCATTCCTTTGTATATTTTAGTGTTGAATGTTTAATGTAGAAAAAAAAATCCTTTAGTTCACTGAATCTGATACTATCAATTGTTAAGATACATCTCTTTTCAGATATTAAAGTGTGCAAATATGTGCATCTTACATCTATGAACTATAAAACAATAAACCCTTAATAGTGGTCCATATTAGGATGGTTTTGGTTGCAAATTACAGAAGAGTCAAATCATGAAGCCCTAAACGTAACAATAATAAATTATAGATAAAATTTCCTCTGTAGGTTTGGTTAATTAAATGTCTCAGCAGTGACATCACATACTCAGGCTTTTAACATATTTCCCCAGGGCTTCAGCTTTTGTCCTCATGCTTGAGTTACTGTGGCTGTCAGATGGCTTGCCCAACTTCTGGCACCCCTGGTTCATCTAGCCACACGTTCAGAAACGTGTTGTCCTTCCCTGTCTCTTTCTATCAGCAGAAAACCTTTCTCAGAAGTTACCCCCGCACACTGCTCCTCATAGTTCTTTGGGCAGAGTTGAATCACGTGACTTTCCCCAAATCAGTCCCTGGAAGAGGGATAATATTGCCACCATTGGCTAAAGAAGGTTAAGTTCCAAACCTCCAGGGCTGATGATAGCATCCTCTATTTTGAGAACCTAGACATCGGAGAAGATGGCATGCATAGTATTGAGACGGTTCTAACAAGAATGGAGGGGTATCTATTTGTGTAGATACCAATGTGTTCACTATAGTTTATTTATATATCTGCTTACGTAGATATTTCTAAAGCCGATTGTTTGCTAAAGTAATATGTTTGCTTGAATTGTTTACCTTTATAACTTGAAGCTGTTGTATTTTATTTGAAATGAAAAGAGAGGTCTCATGGGGGAAGGATAAATTAGGAATACGAATTAACAGATACAAACTACTACACGTAAAACAGATAAGGAACAAGAATTTACTGTATAGTATAGGAAATCAGATTTAATATCTTATAATTACCTATAATGGAATTTCATCAGAAAAAAGTCATTGACTATGTACCCCCAAAGTTAGTCCAATATTGTAAATCAACTAAACTTCAATATTTTTTAAAAAAGAAGTCTCATGATTTGTAGAAGAAAGACTCATCACTGGCTACTTTCATCTTAGAAACTGCTCTGGTCAAGTACATTAAATTTAAAAGTAAAGTAAATTGATTTTTAATTTATAAAAATGTAAAAGACAGACACTATATAAATGTTACAATTGCAGCTAGCATTAACTAGTCTGCTTAATATGCCAATCCATTCACTATGGAAAGAAAATCAACTTGATGGTGAAAGGAGGTGAAACCTGGTTGAGGTTCTCTAGATGATGACAATGCAAAAATCTGGTTTTCTAGGCTGATTAATGTCAGTATTACAAGTTGATGAAGAAGACATTTCCCCACAGAAATGAGTTGATAGCCCTTGAAAGCCTATTAAATACATGACAAACAATAAATTAATTATGATCACACTACTTAAACAATAATATCAACCATAGTCTGGATGATAGGGTGAATATCAGTATCATTCTTTGAAAGATTTTTAAAAGAATCATATTTAAATACTAACTTAAGTATTTAGCTAAGTTATAAGCATACATATCATTAGTTGAAAACATAGCAAATACTAATATATAGTGGAGACCTTCTTTTAGACAGAAGGGGTTGATAGAATGATGTACCTTGGGTATCTGCAGCAGACTGCCCCAGAGAAACCTTACTCTGGATCTTTACCGCCGGTCAGTCCTAGTCTCTCACATTTGTCTCCTCATAAGCCATATTCTCCATATTCCCAGTACAGGCTGCTAGATCTCTCACATTTGCACTGAAATATTTCTATAGAACTTCCTACTTCTCCTTCTGTTCATTCTCCATATTCCATACTGCAGAACAGCAACCATTTAAACTGATATAGTAGATTCATGATATTCATAGTAGTTAAAATCCATAAAGTTGCTGTGCTGTGTGCTGTACTCACTCACTCAGTCACGTCCAACTCTTTGCAACCCCACAGGCTATAGCCCACCAGGCTTCTCTCTCCATGGAATTCTCCAGGCAATAACACTGGAGTGGGTTGCCATGCCCTCCTCCAGGGGATATTCCCGACTCAGCGATCAAACCAGGTCTCCTGCATTGCTGGTGGATTCTTTACCGTCTGAGCTACCAGGCTACAAACAATGAATTAACAAATATGGAACAGTTGCTCCTAGAAGACATAGAGGGTTAGGTTCTTTCAATCCTCTCGTCAACTGATCGACACATGACCCCTGTTTTGTGTGTGTTTCTGTTTCAGTTCATTCACACAGTCATGTCCGACTCTTTGCGACCCCATGGACTGCAGCACGCCAGGCTTCCCTATTCAACACCAACTCCCGGAGCTCACTCAAATTCATGTCTATCGAGTCGGTGATGCCATCCAACCATATCATCTCTGTTGTGCCCTTCTCCTGCCTTCAATATTTCCCAGCATCAGGGTCTTTTCTAATGAGTCAGTTCTGTTTTGAGTCAGTCAGTGCTTCTATTTAAAGATCCCTTATTTAATATGTGTTGTTGGTTCATTACTATCAAATTCATGGTTACAGCACGATCACTTATACCTGAATGAAGCTTATCTAATACATGGATTTTCTCCACAAGACATATCACAGCTTTCTTGCACTTGGAAAACCCAGACAGCACTTTAGTACCTTGCTTAGGTACAAGTACTTGCTTAGGTACAGCAAAATCACAAATAAAAAGCATAAAAATGAACGAAACATGGTTCTAAATACACTGTGAAAAAGATACTTGTTTACATTATGAGAGCTACAACAGGAAAGCAGGGTCACCTTGTTTGACCTCAGCTGAGAACCTGTGTGTAGGGTAAATTGAATTTTTCACTATTCTGCACATTTCTGCTAATAACCATGAAGCTCCTCATATATTCATTTTGGGGTACAAATAAATGTTATTAGCAAGTAAGTGCAGAGAAGGCAATGGCACCCCACTCCAGTACTCTCACCTGGAAAATCCCATGGATGGAGGAGCCTGATAGGCTGCAGTCCATGGGGTCGCTGAGGGTTGGACACGACTGAGCGACTTCACTTTCACTTTTCACTTTCATGCATTGGAGAAGGAAATGGCAACCCACTCCAGTGTTCTTGCCTAGAAAATCCCAGGGACGGGGGAGCCTGCTGGGCTGCTGTCTATGGGGTCGCACAGAGCCAGACACGACTAAAGTGACTTAGCAGCAGCAGCAGTAGCAAGAAGTAAGTGAATCTGCAAATACAGAATCTGTGAATAATGAGTGACTATGCTTTGAATCATGCAATGCCCTACTTGAAACTTTTAATGACTTCTCATTTGACTCAGAAAAAGAAATAATCCCCAATCCTTACCACTATCTACAAGGACCTGACAGCTTGACCCCAGCCTCTGTCCAACTCTTCTCCAGCAACTTTCCTTCCTGGATACTGGAATTCAGCAACAGGGTTATTTATCAGTCTTTGGACATCCCACTATTTCCCCAGCTGAGGCTCACACACACTTTTACACTTTACCTCCTCATTAGAAAGTTCTTCTTTTCTTCCTCTCCTCCTCATCCACACACACACACCCCTTCTCTCCTTCCACATTTATTTTCCTGTCCATTAGATCTCAGTTAACATCTCAAAAAGGATTTTTCTATCCATCCAATTTCAAGTAGGTCCCCCCTGCTATTATCCCTTACAGCAGGGGACCCTAACCTCCAGGATCTAATGCCTATTGATCTGAGGTGCAGTTGATGTAATAATAATAGAAATGGCTGAGTAATACTCCATTGTGTATATGTACCACAGTTTTCTTATCCATTCATCTGCTGATGGACATCTAGGTTGCTTCCATGTCCTAGCTATTATAAACAGTGCTGCAATGAACTTTGGGGTACAAGTGTCTCTTTCAATTATGGTTTCCTTGGTGTGTATGCCCAGCAGTGGGATTGCTGGGTCATAAGGCAGTTCTATTTCCAGTTTTTTAAGGAATCTCCACACTGTTCTCCATAGTGGCTGTACTAGTTTTGATGCAGGATACAGGATGCTTGGGGCTGGTGGACTGGGATGACCCAGAGGGATGGTACGGGGAGGGAGGTTCAGGATGGGGAACACGTGTACACCCGTGGCGGATTCATGTTGATATATGGCAAAACCAATACAATACTGTAAAGTAAAAAAAAAAAGGGGGGGGAAAATAGAAATGAAATGTACAATGAATGTAATGTACTTGAATCATCCTGAAATCATTCCCCCACTTTTCAGTCTTCCAAGAAGATAAATTGTCTTCTACAAAACTGTTCCCTGGTGCCAAAAAGGTTGGAGACCACTACCTTATAACATTCTCCTTGAGCTTTTCATTAGCTTAGTACAATTAGTAGCTAGCAATCTATTAGCTTAATGACTATCACTCTTTTTGGACTGCAAGTTCCCTGAAGGCAGCCTATTTGATGACTGGTATTCTTAACATTTGTCTGATCACTGAAATCCCTGAATAAATATTAATATTAGCTACCAACTGACTGACTTATTGAAATGAATAGTACTTTAAAGGATCAACTGTTTTTCACTACACACAAATTTGGCAGTTGACGATGGTGGTGGGAAAAATTCAATTTGTAAGACTTAAACCACTCATTGGGACTTCCCTGGTACCTCAGCTGGCCAAGAATCCACTTGCAATGGAGACTCCAGTTCAATTCCTGGGTTGGGAAGTTTCCCCTGGAGAAGGGATAAGCTACCCACTCTAGTATTCCTGGGCTTCCCTGGTGGCTCAGAGGGTAAAGAATCCACCTGCAATATGGGAGACCCGGGCTCAATCAAAGGGGTGGGATGACCCCCTGGAGAAGGAAACAGCTACCCACTCCAGTATTCTTGCCTGGAGGATTCCAGGGACAGAGGAGTCTGGTGGGCTATAGTCCATGGGTTCGCAAAGAGTCAGACACGACTGAGCAACCAAGCACAGCACAGCACATACCATTCATCAAACCTAGACTTACTCCAGAATTTTGAGCTGGTGACATTTGTCTGCAACTTATAACACTATGACACAACATATAAGACGAAGCTAAATACTGTGGGCAGAAGCCTGCCAGCACACAGGCAGCTAGCTCTCACTGCAACTGCACCGCTCTTATCAACAGTAAAGACCATGACTGCTATAGCTGGGGCAGAAGGTGCACAGAACAGGATACAGTCAAAGCACCTGATATCAAATGCTTATTTTAAATGAACACTTTCCTTCTCTACTTATCCAAAATGTTTTTCAGTCTCACACACAAACTGAATCATTTAACAAATATTTGCTGAGTATAATCCATCTCCAGACCCTGAGCTAAGTATTGAGGATAGAATACATTATCAATAATTCACTAATATCACCATGCAATATCACAAGAAACAATGTTATTTCTGTATATTGGGATCTCTGCACATAAGTGTACATAGGACAATATCCACAGAGTACCTGGAAGATTCTACATTATCACTTAGCTGGAACCAGTTAATTAATATTACCTCTTAATTCATCTCTTTATCCTTCAGGCTATATGTTCTCAACAGTAGTGTCAGTAATTCAAATGCACAGTGCAATCAATGTACATGTGGATTTACCTTCTTAAAATATTTTCAAGGACAGAAATGTTCTTCTAAAACACAACTGTCATGATTAGGCACTCCACCGGATGTTCAGTGATTGAAATAGTTCTGGTCCCTGCCCTCATGCAACTTAGTATCTAGTGTAAGGATAGAGGCAGCTATTAGACAATGATTATACATAAATACATAACTGCAAACTCTGGTAAGTGCTAGAGAGTAAAGTCAAAATTCTATGGGGGCAGTCAATGGGGAGGGGATAGAGGAAAATAAAAATATTTCTGAATCAGAGTGGTACTTATGCGTGCACGCTAAGTTGCTTCAGTTGTGTCCGACTCTTTGCGAACCTATGAACCATAGGCCATCAGACTCCTCTCTCCATGGGATTCTCCAGGCAAGAATACTGGAGTGGATTGCCAGGCCTTCCTCCAGGGGATCTTGGTACCTGTGAGAATCATCAAAATCCAGGTGCATTTTAAAGCCATGGGGGAGGGTACTTTCTCAGTAAATAAAGGTAGGACTCAACAGAACTATGCCAAAAAATTCTCACCAGTACCCAAGGCATCCAGAACTGGACTGCAGTATTTCAACATCAATGGGTTTCTCTGGTGGCTCGGATGGTAAAGCATATGCCTGCAGTACAGGAGACCCGGGTTTGATCCCTGGGTCAGGAAGATCTCTTGGAGAAGGGAATGGCAACCCACTCCAATAATCTTGCCTGGAGAATTCCATGGACAAAGGAGCCTGATGGGCTATAGTCTATGAGGTCACACATTTACTTTCATTCCAGTATCATTTTGCTCTAAAACTCTGAAAACCTACAGCACCTGAAGAGGAAGAAAAAAATCAGCCTGCTCATCCTTAAGCTGATTTTTTTGTTAAGACCAGATCCATTTCTAGAAAAATATCCTTAGAAAATAGTAATAATGGAGATTGTTGAACATTTGCATTGAGCCAGGTTTAGCACCAACACTTTATATGTATTACCTCATGTGGCTATGCTATTTTGGTGAGATATTTTGACACACAACACCTTTGGGTCACTTTACCATTTGGAGAGGACTCTGAAGTTTAGAGAAGTAAGTTACCCCCAGGTCATAGCCAGTAAAGGGTACAGTTGAGACAAGAATCCATCCCCTGCAGATTCCACAAGCCAGAGTTTTCAGTAGTTTCAATAAATCACCTGAAAGCTGAGATTTCCCTGCCATTTTCTTAAGGGGATATGTATACAGTATATATAGAATGTGTGTGTGTGTGTGTGTGTGTGTGTGTAAGAGAGACAGAAAGAGAAGGAGAGCATGCTGAATTACAGCTGTCAACGTGTCATCAAGTGCTATGAAACTGAGGTTTCAATATAAAGCATGAAAAGGAATCACACTTACAAAGCTACAGTTCAGTAGCTTGGGGTAAAGAATTTAAACAAAATTGCCATGCTGAGAACCCAAAAATTAGATCTAAAAGATATTATTCTAAAATTAATTCTAGAGAGGGGGTATCTATCTATGTAAGGTTTTTTGACACATATACAAGTGTCTCAAGTTTTCATAAAATTTTATTTTTTCCTGACATTAAACAATAAGTAATTAAAATATAAGTGTATTTCTACTAGCTTTGAAGTTAGAGCCTACTATATTTGAAATCATTACAGGATCATTTATTATAATGCAAAGCACAAAGAAATTTTTTATCTGAATCTCTGATGCATTTTAACATTAATGCCGTAAAAACAATTTTACTTATTCAATTTTTAGTAGTGAAAAGAAGCAATGAATTCTAAGCCAATACTGGGGAAGGAGGACAAAAGAAGGACATTAGGCTATTAGGGACATTATGAGTTTAATCCTCACATGCTGATGAAGGAAAAGGGAAGAACTGAAAAGTACCCTACTGGTTTAGAGCTTGAGAAGTGGTAATAGAGTTTTAAAGCCAAATTCTATAAAACATTTATTGTCCTCCCTTTGGCCCTTCCATTCATTTGTCCTTCTACCTCTATCCCATGATTAGACTCTGTAAAATTTGTGGACTTCTAATTGTCATGTTATAGAAATTTGAATGCATAAAACTTTTGTCATTCATTAGACTTTTTCCCCGTGTACTTTAATTCAAATATATAAACTATTTTAAGAATCCCAGTTGGTTTTCCATTGGTATTATACTCTTAAGCTGTACATGAGTAATAATACCCAAGTGACATTGAATACATCTAGTGACTGGATACTGGTCTAAATACTACCATTTTCTCCTGAAAAGAACAAAGAACCTTGAAAAAAGGCTGATTTCAGAAAGGGGGTTGGAAGAGGAAGTGTTCAAAGAATGATTAGGACATATAGAAAGGACATAAAAGCCAACCTGAAGGGGTTTCAACTGGAAAAACCTGGGACAGTTTTAGTTTCAGAATAAATCATGATAATATAAACTGTAAAAACAGAAGTCCACGGATAAGTAAGTAGGTAGGTAAATAAATAAATGGGAAAGAAAGGAAAACTATTTATTACAATGGAATGCAAACTAACAAATGTTCTAGGGATAATGGAGTTAGAAAATCATTTGACAACCACTATTATAGTAATAGCTTCAGGCAAAGGCAGAGGGTATAGCAACTGGTGGGCTGCCGTCTATGGGGTTGCACAGAGTCAGACACGACTGAAGTGACTTAGCATAGCACAGCATAGCATAGCAATGAAAAACAGAATATTTACATAGTGTCAAAGCATCTCCCCATAAGATGTTTATTAATTACAAAGGAGAAAGAAAGTAACTTTAGAGTAGAGAAATCTGGCATGACACCGCCTTCATTAAAGATCAACATTAACATCAACCATAAAGGAAAAAGTTGACACAATTTGCTTCCTAAAGCACTGAGAATGCTCACCTTGAATCTAATCATGAGTAACAAAGCAAACCAAATTGAGAGGGATTCTACAAAGGACCCATATGCTTCAAAAAGACAAGCCATAAGGAATCACTCTGGTGAAAACAAGATTAAAAAGACATGACAACCAAATACATGTGATTCTGCAGTGCTTAGAATAGAAAATTTTCTTTTGTTATGAAGGAAAGAACAATACTGGTGAAATTTTAAAAAGATCTGTAGGTTAGGGAATGATACTGTACCACTGTTATCTTCCTGATTTTGATAATTTTTTGTGTGTTTTACATTATGTAAGACAATGTCCATGTTTTAGGAAATACATGCTGGAGTATTTTGAAAATGGGGTATCATGCCTATAACTTACTTGCAAAAGGCTCAGAAAAGTTTCTATATGCACACACATACATGCATAAAGCAAAGGGTAAGATAAAATGTTAATATTTTGGTATTATACATGAAAATTCCTTGTGCTACTTTGCAATCTTCCTACGAGTTTCAATTTAAAAAATTTATATAGTGCGGTCCAATACATTTTTGGAAATTTGGTGTTAGAGAAAATTATGGAAGCATTAACTATCAGGAATCTGAAAAGGTGGAACAGAGGTTCAAATAAGAGTTTTTCATGGTGGGACAGGTAATAGGAAGAAAAAACTTCCCAAGTATTTCATACCTTTGCTTCCATTTGTTTTTTGCCATGGTAAAATGTGATGAGTTTTCACTTGTATTTAATAAAGAGTAAATAAGAGAAAGCCATGAACTAGTAAATTAAAAAAAAAAAATCAACAGCAAAAAAATCAGATAAAACACCATAAATGAAGAGAAATCCATTATAACGCTGCTTTTAATTATGTAGGTGAAGCATGCTGGAGGCAAACATCGGTGGTCCTGTCTTGAGCAGGAAATCAACAGGCTGGGCTGGCTCCTTAATCACAACGTGGTGAAGATTATAACCTGCTGGACTCCACTTACCTCATTAATTAAGTGAATTAGGCAGCACAGTTTTTAACTTCTAGTTCTAAATTTCTATAATTTTGTATTTCCCAAATTACAAATGATAAAAGAATGTGTTAATTTGAAACATTATTTCTCCAATAGAAGTCTCACAAAGGTTTTGCTGTGTTTCTCTTTACTGTGTTAACAAGAAGATTCAGTTTTTAGATTCAGTTTATATGGCAGACACTTCTTTGGCCTACCTAACAGCCTGCACCCTTTTTTTCACTGCTAACAGAGCCCTAATTTTGTATAATTGAGGGAGGAGTAGAGTAAAGGGATTCACCCTTTCATACAGTGAGAATAGATTCTCTTCCAGCCCTAGAGGCTGAATCATTTGTTCTAAGCAACCAAAGGGAATTCTGTGCCTCTTTGCCAATGATGGGTTTAAGGGCAGAAAGTGAAAGTCATTCAGTCGGACTCTTTGCAACCCTATGGACTATACAGTCCATGGAATTCTCCAGGCCAGAATACTGGAGTGGGTAGTCTTTCCCTTCTCCAGGGGATCTTCCCAACCTAGGAATCAAACACCATGTCACTTCTGCCAAAACAATAAAGGTAAGTTTGCTGAGACAGAGACTCTTAAGTATTTTCTTTTCAGGTAAAAAGAGGGAAACACACAAGGTGGAAACATTCATGTCCCCTCCCCATTATTTTTCCTATTTTTAATGTGGTGGAGTGTGATGAATGTGATGGTTAGTGCCAAGTCAACCATCTTATGACCACGAGGCATTAAGTTTAAAATGGAAATGTCAACATGTTGAGTGAGCAATAGAAAAACAGAAATAGAAAAATCCCTGATATTATAGATTGAATGTTTGTGTCCTCTCAAGATTTATATGTTGAAATTCTACCACCCCCAATATGATGGTATTAAGGGGTGATTAGATTATGAGGGTTGGACCCTAGTGAATAGAATTAGTGTATTTATGAAAGGAACCTCAGAGAGCTCTGTTCCTCTTCTGCTATGTAATGACTTAGCAAGAAGACAGTCACCTATGAAGCAAGAAGAAAGCTCTCACCAGACACCAAATCTGCTAATGCCTTGGTCGTGGACTTCCCAGCCTCCAGCACTATGAGAAATGGATTTCTGATGTTTACAAACCACTCCGACTAGATATTTCCAATCATTTAATTGATGTACACTCACACACCCACAAGCAAACACTTGCTTAATAATTCCCTTAAGACAATAATTATTGGGTCAAAGTATGTGATCAAAAAATTTTTGGATATAGTTTGCAAAATTGCCCTCTAGAACTGTCATCTTTCAACACATACAAGAGGTCTGTTTTTCCACACCTAATTCTTCACTATATATAATCAACATTGTAATCATTACTAGTAGGAAACACTAAATATTCAGTCTCCTTTTATTTTTCATTTGTTGATTATCATTATTGTTTAACATTTTCAAGTGTTAACTATAGTATTTCTTTGGTAAATATCCATTTGTCCATTATTCTATTTGAATGCTTAACTTTATCATATTAATTGCAACTTTTAAGTGTTTAGTAGCAAACATAGCAGGAAGAGCACAACCTTCATACCCAGGAGACCTGGCCTCAAATTCTGGCTCTATTACTAATTGTTTAACTTTGTGACTAGTAAAAATTTTTCTAGATGTTAGTTTCATTGCTTATAAAATGCAGATAAAAAAGTACCATTCTCGTGGATCTCTTAAAATTATTAGTTAATACATTTAGAGCACTTAGAATAGGGCCTAATATGCAATAAGTATATATGAGAGCTAAGTATTATTATTACTAAGGATATTATTTTGTCCTAAATCTTACTAATATCTATTATTTGCTTTTTTAACTCTTTAAATTGTGTCATACGTGACACACAAAATTTTACATTTTGGGGTGAACAAATCAACAATCTCATTTATCATTTCTGGCTTTGGTACAATGCTTAGGAAGTTCATTCTCAGCCTGATACTTATTTTTAAACTCTTATGTTTTCTTTCAGTATATGTATATTTTCATTTTCACATTCAAATTAATCTGGAACTTATTTAGGAGTAATCTGTGGGTACAACTATATGTTCATCCATCCATCATCTACAAACCTATCATTTGTTGGCCAATTGTATCAGTTTAATATACTAAATATTTTGTCCTTTTCTAATAGATTTGAAATATGTATATGACATTCTCAATTTGCATTTGAACTTCATTCAGCTTTTGGACATTGCATTATGCCCCAATGAACTATATAAATTCCTTGAATACTTACTATTTCCACACCATTTTAATTATTAGAATTCTATAATATATTTTAACAAGCCATATGCATTACTTTTGTTTTTAAATTTTTTAACTATTTTAATATTTATTTTGCTGGACAGATTTTTAGATTCACATTTTTCTCTAAGAATTCTGCAGTTTCCCACAATCCTTAGATGTCCATGAAGACTTTTTTACATTCACAAATAGATTCCGGGAAAACTGATAACTCTTAAATATTTGCATTTTCCATCCAGTTTTGCTTTTTAATGTCTGTCCTTGAGATTTTGTCATTTTCTTCACAGAGGCTTTGCCTTTCCTTTTAAGTCTCTTGCTAGATTTTTCATATGTATAGTAGTTATTTTAAATGGGAGATCTTCTTTTTCCATTCTCTTTTACACTGATATTATGAATGATATATACAAAGAGGCACTGGATTTTCATGTAATCAAGTATGGTCAACTTACTAAATTACTTTAGAAAGTGCTGATTTTCTTAGGTTTTCCTCAGTGGATAATCATGTCATCTATAAATAACAATAATTATGACAATTTTGTCTCTTTATTTCCAACACTAATACATTTATCTATTCCTGTTTTATTTCATTTGCTAGAACTTCTAGAAAAATATAAAATGATAATAGAATTAGTGGGAGTTTGGTCTTATCCTTGGCTTTAGTGAACATGGTTTCTGACAGATTACAATTTCAAGAAAAGGCACATTTATTTTTAATTTACTAAGAAATTTCTCGGAAATGAATGTTGATGTCCTCATAATTAATTAAAAATATCCTTAATGTTGAATTATTTTTTAAATTCTAAGATTTTTTGTGTACAGTAAATATTTCTGAAAATAAAAACTGTATTGAAGCTCTGCAATATCTTAACCTATTTTGATTGCACCTCCCAAAAGATAAAAGACCTGAAAGAAATAAGTTAATTTCCAATTACCAGTTCTGTCAAAACCTAGGCTCCCCTCTAACATATCTAGACAGATATTCTCAGAGGAACACTGCTTAAGAATTTTTTTTAAACATTTTTTCCACCTTTAGAGGTTTTATTTATTTTTATTTTTAAATTGGGGTATAGTTGTGTTACAATGTTGTGTTAGTTTCTGCTGGACAATGAAGTCAGTCAGTCATATGTATACATATATCCCCTCTTGGACTTTCCTCCCACCTGCCCCCATCTTTTTTCCTTGTGGAAGAAACACATATCTATTATGTTTAAAAGTTAGAAATATAAACAAGACAAATAGAAAAACCAAAACTCTTATGGTAAAAAATAGGAGACAGTTGTCAGTCAATATGAGACAGGAAGGAAGGGGGGCAGGGCACGAGCTCTAAGAAGAACTGGACACAACAAAAACCAGTTAGAACCTACCAGGCTCAAGATGGTGGCAGATTTATTATACACTTATTATAACACATTACCATGTTAAATTACACACCCACAGGTGCCATGACAGTTTTGCCTACCAGAAAGGCAAAAAGTTGGCAGTGGCCCACATCCTGGAAATCCCCCAAATAATTAGAACAATGAAATTACAAGCACATAAAAACTAACCATTACCACACCTTGGGACTGCTCTTGCCTTTGAGGCAGTTTGCATTCTGCCAATATATGTGTATAAAATACATTAAATAAAATTATGTATTTTAGATCCTGCTTTCTAAATAGGATAAAAATAGCAGTTATTGTAGAAAGTATAAAAAGAGGGTTTAGAATTACTCAAGTTGGTAAATCATAAATTTTCCATGATGTTCTGTCAGAGTCTAACAATAAGTTCAGTCGCTCAGTCATGTCCAACTCTTTGCAACCCCAGCACACTAGGCTTCACTGTTCATCACCAACTCCCAGAGCTTACTCAAACTCATGTCCGTTGAGTCAGTGATGCCATCCAACCATCTTATGCTTTGTCATCCCCTTTTCCTCCTGCCCTCAGTCTTTCCCAGCATCAGGGTCTTTTCCAATGAGTCAGTTCTTCACATCAGGTGGCCAAAATATTGGAGTTTCAGCTTCAGCATCAGTCCTTCCAATGAATATTCAGGATTGATCTCCCTTAGGATTGACTGGTTTGACCTCCTTGCAGCCCAAAAGACTCTCAAGAGTCTTCTCCAACACCACAGTGCCAAAGCATCAATTCTTCAGCGCTCAGCTTTCTTTATAGTCCAACTCTCACATCCATACATGACTACTGAAAAAACCATAGCTTTGACTACACAGACTTTTGTCAGCAAAGTAATGTCTCTGCTTTTTAATATGCTTTCTAGGTTTGTCATAGCTTTTCTTCCAAGGAGCAAGCATCTTTTAATTTCATGGCTGCAGTCACCATCTGCAGTGATTTTGGAGCCCCCCAAAATAAAGTCTGTCAATGTTTCCATTGTTTTCCATCTATTTGCCATGAAGTGACAAATACTGGGCTGATATTTTTCTAGGGAAAAAGTATTTTTTAAATTTTCCCATTATAAAATTCACACACAAATACTACAGAATATCTGAAAGATAGCAAAAACATTCAATATTTTTGAAAAGCAAGTAGACAGGATGCAGGGTGCTTAAATATTAGACTTCAAGACACTTGCTCATTTACCCTATGTGAAACAAGTGTGGAGCCCAGTATATTCAAGGTTTTAATGGGAATTAGAGCATAGAGGATTATCAGAGAACAGGTTAGTTTGCACTATGGAATTCTATGCTGATTCATAATGCAAAAGCACAGTGATCAAGCTCTAGGATAAAGTGTATTTTGTCACTGCAAAAAAGGGGGGGGCAATAATATCTATTAAAACCAGTTAACTCTAGGTTTCAAGCAAAGATTCTAAAAGGTTAATGTCTCATTAGGTCAACTATTCATAAATTAACTACCTAGTGATAAAAGTTACAAGCTAGATCATTCACAGAAATTGGCAATTTTCTTAAGAGCCCTTTAACAATGAAAGACGGATTTGCATTCTGTTTTAGGATGAGGTAAGTTAATTCTTTTGTTTATCCACAGTCTATCAGCAACCACCTAGAAAAGTCTTATTGCTAATGATTATATAAAAGACATTTTTATCAGCCTTCTCCCAATAATGTCTGAAACTAAGGCAATACATCAACAGGCCATTGTTCCCTTTTCTGAATTAAACAATCTGTTAGATAGTCTTTTCCACCAGAGAAGAAATATGATGGATTCTATTTCTCAGACTGCAAATGATTTTTTGAGTCTCCATGTCTGAAATGTTTCTGCTTAAATCTGACAAGGGGAAAAAAATAACTTTCGTAAGGCAATGCCATGCTTAAGGTTAAAACAGATCTGCTGCAGGGGCACCAGCCCAATTTTCCTGCTGCAGCAGTGGAATATGAGAACCAAGAGGTGGATATTAGATGCTCATTTTAGAAGTCATGGGTTTCAGACATTAAAAGATTAGGCTTCACAAGGTAAAGAAAATTGCACTACGGGAAACTGCAGGCCTGTGAGCTTGTTTGGCGAAGGTGGAACTATGTAACCCCAGGGCACTCCTCTACGTCAAATTTACTTGACACGCTGAAATTCTCACAGATATTCCTCTTACTACAGGCCACCCCATCTTAACTATAACTCCCAGGCCATGTCTATTTACCACAAAAATAATCTTAACATATAAATATATAGCATATATATTTATATGTTAAGGTTATTATTATTTTTTTTGATGAAAGTGAAAGAGGAGAGTGAAAAAATTGGCTTAAACTTTTGGTTTAAACATCTGGCCCCATCACTTCATGGGAAATAGATGGGGAAACAGTGGAAACAGTGTCAGACTTTATTTTGGGGGGCTCCAAAATCACTGCAGATGGTGATTGCAGCCATGAAATCAAGATGCTTACTCCTTGGAAGGAAAGTTATGACCAACCTAGACAGCATAGTCAAAAGCAGAGACATTACTTTGCCAACAAAGGTCCATCTAGTCAAGGCTATGGTTTTTCCAGTGGTCATGTATGGATGTGAGAGTTGGACTGTGAAGAAAGCTGAGTGCCGAAGAATTGATGCTTTTGAACTGTGGTGTTGGAGAAGACTCTTGAGAGTCCCTTGGACTGCAAGGAGATCCAACCAGTCCATCCTTAAGATCAGTCCTGAGTGTTCATTGGAAGGACAGATGTTGAAGTTGAAACTCCAATACTTTGGCCACCTAATGCGAAGAGCTGACTCATTTGAAAAGACCCTCATGATGGGAAAGATTGAGGGCAGGAGGAGAAGGGGACGACAGAGGATGAAATGGTTGGATGGCATCACCGACTCAATGGACATGAGTTTGAGTAAACTCCAGGAGTTGGTGATGGACAGGGAGGCCTGGCGTGCTGCAGTCCATGGGGTCACAAAGAGTCGGACATGACTGAGCAACTGAACTGAACTGACCAAGTTTGGTTCTTCTTTTCCACTTGAAATGCTATTAGTGGAAATCTTGTGGTTACAGATATTTAACCAGGCCTGCCTTAGTGACAGTTCCTCCTTGGAACTGGGGAACTTGTTAGTCCCCTAGGGCTATATATTGACACATTTGGATAGTGAACATTTCAGAGCTGGTACCTGCACATAATTTTGATTATGCATGTTCCAATGTACACCAGAGAAGTCATTACGGCTTATCACAAAGACAAGCTCATTGACTTTAAGTACAGTTGAATTTTTTATTATCTGTAGTCTTCCCACTTAAAATAAACCATCCAATATGTTGACATTTATATGGTTAAATCTCTCCATGCCCCCCCAAAAAAAAAATCCATAGAAATAGGATCAATAGGGTGGTCTTTCTCATATAAAACCCTTTCACAAGTTATGAGTTAACGTTAATTAAAAGAGATATCTATTGCCTTATTTTTCCTTTATATTTTTAAAACATATCATCATCTCAGAAAAATTAAATATCTGTATGAATAATCATACATTTTTGGAAAAAGTCTAGCACTCCATTTTTTCTTTTAAATGAAACAGTTCTTACTGATTTTTGATTTGAGCTTCTCTGGTGGCTCAGTGGTAAAGAATCCTCCTGCCAATGTAGGAGATGCAGGTTCTATCTTAGGGTCAGGAAGATCCCCTGGAGAAGGAAATGGCAACCCACTCTAGTATTCTTGCTTGGGAAACCCCAAGGACAGAGGAGCCTGGTGGGTTACAGTCCATGGGGTTGTAGAAGAGTCAGACACAACTTACAGACTAAACAGCAACATTCTGTCTTCAGAATGGCTAACATTTTATCAGGGTTATTTCAATTCTAATATTCTGCCATTTCTCATCTACGGATCTGCATGCATGTGTGCTCAGTCATGTCCGACTCTTTGCAACCTCATGGACTGTAGCTCAGCCAGGCTCCTCTGTCCATGGAATTTTCCAGGCAAGAATACTTGAGTGGGTTGCCATTTCCTCCTCCAGGGAATCCTCCTGACCCAGGGGTGGAACCCAGATCTCTTGTATCACCTGAACTGGTAGGCAGATTCTTTCCCAGCTGAGCCACTGGGGAAGCCAGCTGCCCTGTTCCTTGGGGAAGCTATGGATCTGAGCACTGTCTAAAATTCTTAAGGGCCTGAAATTCAACGATAGTCATTTTTAGACCATTTGATTAAGATAAGCCTTCATTTACCTAGTTATCTTTCCTATTTATCTACTTATATGTGTATATAATTACATTACAAATGCTAACTAAATAAATAATACAAAACTCTGAAGACGATCAGAACATGCCATCCCCAAATACTTTTTCATATGATTATTTTGAGCTCAAGGAGACTGAGATTCAGGAAGGCTCCCTGACCTCCCCCTTTATATCAATAAGTAGAGCACACATTTCCCATGAGAAAGATGCCCTCTCTCTACAGGAAGAGGAGAAGATTCTTTTCACTGGGGACAGAGAACTGACCCTAAGATGAATCTGTACAGATAAACCTACTAAAATAATCCTTATTTTCCATTAGTTTCCCTCATATATTTCCTGGTTGCTTTTCCACAATTTACTGCCCAAACCCCCTTTTCCTTCACTTTGTCACATCTCCATAACTTATCATTGTTTATTAAAATGGTATATAAGTTCTCAAGCCTACCTGCTTCTTGGGCCTTTATTTCTTACATATGAAGGATTCTGTGTACATAAAATAATATTAACATTAAGTAAAATCTGTATGCTTTTTTGTCTGTTCATCTCTCTTTTGTCAGTTTAATTCCCAGGCCCAGTCATAGAACATAAGAGGGCAGAGGAAAAAGCTTTTTCTCCCCAGACCTCTCAGCTTACCAAAAATAGGACTCTACATGACTCTAACATTTTCTCTTGAAAACTCTGATTCAGATTTAAAACTGAAACAACTAAAAATTTTACTTAAAATTAATTAAAAATTCATTCTGATCATTTGAGGTCTAATGTGGCCCTTTAAATGTCTGATTTGATGATTTGTTTTCTATCACATATTTGCCATCATGTCAACAGGGTAAAGATGAGAAACAGAAGTGAACATGTATCTTAACAAATATTTAAGCATCACATCTTATACTTTTTCTTATCACTTAATAACAAATGAATGGTTTAATTGTAGAACTCAGTAAATTCAGGATGAGTGTTATACATACAACCACTTTGGAATGGGATAGGTTATAGAATCACTGGCAGATTAAGCACATATACATAATAGTAAAATTTAGACCTTAATTTAAAAGATGAAGAATTCAACCTCAGATATAAGAATTTCAACTCTCTAAGGTAATCAAGGCATCTTATAACTCTAAAGACAAATTAATTTAAATCTCAAGAAATATTAAGCTATGCTATAGGCCAGATGGATATACATTATGAAAAAAAGCTTTAAATGCCTCCCATGGGGAAAAATAACTTCCTGGATCCCTATTAACAAAGCAACTTCTCCTACGAGTTATCCATTTATATTTGTTTAATTTTATTAATTTAAAAGCCATGGTTGTTAATTTCTTTTTTTGTCTCAGGTACCAGGTAATCATAATATTAACAATTTATATATTTTGCTACACCTTATTTAATTTACATGGGCAGTTAGACATATCAGCATGTTGGAATGCCTTCTTTTCATAATTTTGTCTATGGGAACACTGTTGCATAAATCGTCTGCACGAGAAGTAGCCATGGGTGAAATGGCTTTTCTTATTAAATGTCACAAGATTTAATGTCACAGTATAATTGGGATGGAAGGATAACTGCACTAAGCTCAACATGTCTTTTTCTGCTAACACATTATTAACCCACAGGAGTGTTAAAATATGTTTAATAAAGGCTCCATTCACATGGAAATGGTTGGCACTTGCTAAAAGTTACACTATTTCACTGCTCAGCCCTAAGAATTTCTAATGGAATTCATAGCAAGTTTGATTTTTCAAGTGAAATTATATTAGAAGTCCACACTAAAAAATTCAACATTTTGTTCCTAAATTATAGTTTTAAATATAAAAGTATTTATTTTGTGCTTGAAGCACTAGAGCATTTTAGTATTAATTGGCAGTTAGAAAGTCTTCTGGGTCTGTTATTGGCTTTGTTACTTGTTCACTTGTCTGCACACACATACAAAAGTCCTGGGCACACAGCTAAGCTTACATGTACTAACCTCACTCTCAGTAAGACAGGGTCATATGACTGAGTTTGGACAAATGACTCATACAAACAAGACCCATAACAACCTGCTCTACAAATCTGTATGTACTCTCTCCATTTGCTCTGCTTGAAACAGGAGAGGCCTCCAAACCCTGATGCTTGCTGAATATCCACACTGGACTATTAGTGAGCAAAAACAGGAAAATTATACCACTAAATTTCTGAGGATGTAAATGAAATGGCAACCCACTCCAGTACTCCTGCCTGGAAAATCCTATGGACAGAGGAGCCTGGTGGGCTACAGTCCTTGATTGAGGTCACAGAAGAGTCGGACATGAATTAGCAACTAAACAACAAGAAGTGACTACATTTAATGCAGTTAGATCATTCTGATTTTCTCTTCTTTTTTCCTTCCTTCTTTCATTTTTTTTCCCTTCTATCATTCTACACAGGGTAGAATCTACCAACTGAAGAGAGAAGGAAGAAAACATCTAATAATGTTTTGTTATCATTGATACAGCCAATGACTTTGAGGAAGCTAGTTAATTTTGTTGGGCTTCTTATTCCCAATCATTAGCCCGAGGATACACACTCAAGCATTTCATAAAATCATAATCCACAGTGCCTTTTGCAAGAAAATTCCTCTGTCTCCATGTGTTCATGCAGAACCTGTTCCCTCAATGCTAGAGATTGTAAGAGAACCTTTATTGTTTTTAAAGGTTCGAGTGCTAACCCACTCCAGTACTCTTGCCTGGAAAATCCCATGGATGGTGGAGCCTGGTGGGCTGCCGTCTATGGGGTCGCACAGAGTCGGACACGACTGAAGCGACTTAGCAGCAGCAGCAGCATTGCTAACAGTCTACATCCTTATTTCAAAATCTAAGCCAGGAATTTACAATATTGTTCCTGGTGAAATTTACCTGTAAAGAAGTCTCACCACCCCACTGTTATTTCAGCACATTCACATCTGTCTTACTTTAAATAGAGCGCACAAGTTCTTATCACTGAGCCTACTTTTTCCCAGTCTTTTCTTCTCAAGGCTAAACTACATCACACCAGTCTTTTAATCTTTCCTCACAAATGAGTTTCAAAACTTCAAACAGTTTCAACTTTTCTCTGTCTCTTTTTCATAAGCCATAGTCGCATAATTGATCTATTTGGCGGAAAAGGAAACTGAAGCAGAAAAGAAATCCATCCAACCAACTGTTTACATAGACAAAACTACTTTTGATTGAAGCCTCCATTTTTCACACAATTTTTATGGCCTTAAAAAGGATTCTGAAATATATAAAGGAAACTTGTAATGAGTGTGTTTAAGAGAATAATTTGTACAGGTTTAAGGTGTTAGATATCTATGCATATTTTACAGTACAGTTAGTTTGGATTTAAATTAGTTATAATAGATTTTTTCAATTCAACTAGGCACATGCCCCGCAGGTTTCTATCATTAAGTACACTTGATCAGGCCACAACTGCACTTGATTGAAAAACTTATAGGCATGAGATTTGCCCTAATTTCTCTTTGTAATTTTCTGCGTGGCGAGAACTCAACACATTTATTTGGAAGAATCCCTGGTGACTCAGCTGGTAAAGAATCAGCTTGCAATGCAGAAGGCCTGAGTTCAATCCCTGGGTCAGGAAGATCCATTAGAGGAGGAAACGGCCACTCACTCCAGTATTCTTGCATGGAGAATTAAGTGGACAGAGGAGCCTGGCGGGCTAGTCCATGACGTTGCAAAGAGACAGATACAACTGAGTCACAGCACTTTCACTTTCAGAAGAAGCAAAGTGAATTAGTATAGAAAATCGTATCTTGGAAATTTCTAGACAATTTAGTCTTACAGGCTTAACAAAATAGCAAAGCTTCATAATCTTAAAGGGAATGGGGAAGGGGACTCAACCAGCAATTCAGGATCCACTAATAGAGCCATACAACTGGCTTAACAAATGCACAAGCAGTTGTCGCTCCTGTCCTCTTTCTCTATGGCTTACCGGGGCTGTGGAGACAGGGGCACTAGCATCCAGATCCCACCTCACTCATTTATTAACTCTATAATTGAAAATCTCTGATCTCCAAATTTCCTAAATGACAAACTGAGGATAATGATGTTTCACCTGCTCTACGGTTCTGAGGTTTATATAATGTACAGTGGACAAAGCACTTACCAGAGTACTTGGCACATAGTAGGTAGTTGGAGTGAAATAAAGATGGGAGCACATTCTTTGCCACACCTCCCATCCAACAGTGGAGTCTACTTCTCCCCACCCGGAATCTGGGCCTCTCCTGAGACTTGCCCAGGTGAGAAGAAAGCAGCAGCAATGCTGTGGTATAATCTCCAAGGCTGGGCCTTAAGAGATATGCAGCTTTCACACACATGCTGGAAATTCAACTTCTTTGAGCCCAACCACTGAGCCACGACAAGCCAAGCCACATACAAAAGCCATGAGGGGGAAATGCAAAGAACTTGGTTTGACAGCCTCATCTCCAGCACCAACCATGTAAGTGAGCCATTTGGATACTCCAGGTCACTCAAACTTCCACAGAACTGCAGCCCTAATCAACCCTAAACACTAAAGGAGAATCACCCACTCACATATGCTTAGTCAATACGAGAGATAACAGTTTTGTTTTCCTAAGTCACAAAGTTTTAAATGGAGCCTTTAAGTTTTGGCTAGTTTCCTACACAGTAATATCCCAAACAGGGCTCAAAAATTGGAGCAATTATTATTCTTCTCCAATGATGACTGAAAATAGCATACACTGGGGCTTCTGTGCTCTACTTAGAGACCTTAGGGTCAATGTATCCTATACTGCAGCTCACTACCAAAACATTGGGGAAGTCACAAATAGGGGACTTGACCCAAAAAAAAGAAGAAAAAAAAAGAAAAGAAAATATCACTTACATAAGACCTTTAAGAGAACTAGTGCTTTCTTTCCATTGCAAACTTGTTCTTGTTGTTCAGTCACTCAGTCATGTACGACTCTTTGTGACCCCATGGACTGCAGCACACCAGGCTTCCCTGTCCTTCACCATCTCCCGGAGCTTGCTCAAACTCATGTCCATTGAGTGAGTGATGTCATCCAGCCATCTTGTCCTCTGTCATCCCCTTCTCCTCCTGCCTTCAGTCTTTCCCAGCATGTGGGTCTTTTCTAATGAGTTGGCTCTTTGCATCAGGTGGCCAAAGTATTGGAACTTCTGCATCAGCCCTTTCAATGAGTATTCAGGATTGACTTCCTTTAGGATTGACTGGTTTGATCTTGCAGTCCAAGGAACTCTCAAGAGTCTTCTCCAACACCACAGTTCAAAGCATCAATTCTTCAGCACTCAGTCTTCTTTACAGTCCAATTCCCACATGCATACATGACTACTGGAAAAATGAGCTTTATCTAGACGGATCTTTGTCAGCAAAGTAATGTCTCTGATTTTTAATACACTGTCTAGGTTTGTCATAGCTTTTTTTCCAAGGAGCAAGCGTCTTTTAATTTCATGGCTGCAGTCACTATCTGCAGCAAGTTTGGAGCCCAAGAAAATAAAGTCTGTCACTGTTTCCATTGTTTACCCATCTATTTGCCGTGAAGTGATGGGACCAGAGGCCATGATCTTTTTTGAATGTTTCTTGAATGTTGAGTTTTAAGCCAGCTTTTTCACTCTCCTCTTTCACTGTCATCAAGAGGCTCTTTAGCTCTTTTCTTTCTGCCATAAGGGTGGTGTCATCTGCATATCTGAGATTATTGATATTTCTCTCTACAATCTTCATTCCAGCTTGTGTTTCATCCAGCCTGGAATTTTGCATGATTAACTCTGCATATAAATTAAATAAGCAGGGTGACAATATACAGCCTTGACGTACTCCTTTTCCAACTTGGAACCAGTCTGTTGTTCCATGTCTGGTTCTAACTGTTGCTTCTTGACCTGCATACAGATTTCTCAGGAGGCAGGTAAGGTGGTCTGGTAATCCCATCTCTTGAAGAATTTTTCAGTTTGTTGCATCCACACAGTCAAAGGCTTTAGTGTAATCAGTGAAGCAGAAATAGATTTTTTTCTGGAATTCCCTTGCTTTTTATATGAGTCAACAGATGCTGGTAATTTGATCTCTGAATGCTCTGCCTTTTCTAAATCCAATTCTAGATTGCAATCTTTACTGTACTGCATATCTGTTCATTATATCACATACCTGTGAGTTCTTATATGACTATAAATTGTAGGACCAAGGAATGTTTGCCCCAAAATCAGGTCTCATGGTCTCTGTAAAGGGTACAGTTCTTAAAGACTCACTTGTTCTTCTTTGCTTACAGCCTTTGCAGATTTATACTCTTTTTTTGCCTCCCTGCTCCTTGTCCCATTTATTTTGGTGGACATCATAGACCTAGCACCAAACTTATTTATCTGCCCTCATTTTCTTTGTAGGCTTCCTATGTCTTCCTTATGGTATTTTTTAAAACTTCTCCCCATGCTCACTGTCTCTCTCTCTCCCTCATCCTTGACCTTGATTAGCTGTATCCCTAGAATCTATTAAATCTAATGAACATCACTTTTAGATTTTCAGTCTTGGCCCCACTGGGAATCATTGTTGCCATGCCCATTGTGGTAACAGATATGATATTATCTTAATTGCAGGTATATAAATGCAAAGTGCCTTTTTTCCTTAGGGCACAAATGAAAGAAAATTATAGTAATTTACAAAAGAAAATGGTTATGTGTTTCTAGGTAAATTTCCTAATAGAGGTGACAATATAAAAATATATAACTGTATATTCAGTAACCAATCACACTCTTTGTTTTTGATATAAAGCCAAGTTCCTGAATCCTTTGAAAGTTCCTACTTTCAGAGGAGAAAATTCTTGTCAGCCCTGGTGGAGTTTGTAATCAAATATAATAACATGGGAACTGTTAAGCAATTAATCACCACAGCATGCTTGGCATCAGTACATTCAAGTTGTTCTGCTTTGGGGAGCTACCATTTCTTCACCAAAGAGGCCATACACAACCAATTTAGGAACAGAGCAGCTACTGTGTATTTGCAATGTGAAGAAAATGATTACTGTATATTATAATGATTTCAGATTTTTTGCATGAACAATATGCTCAATTTAGGAAATTTCCTCTTAAACATAGTAATTATTTTAATTATTTCTTCTCTGGCAATTTTTCTATTGAAATTTTCTCACTGTGTTTTTAATTGAGATAACTCAATTAAGCCATAGAAATGTTAAATTATTTAAAATTGTAGCAGTTTTTGTTCTACATGAGTTTGAAAAAAATTCTTTTCTTAAGTCTTCATTTTGAAGAAATGTTTTTCATATTTATTCCTCAGCTGTTTCTCAGCTGTCTGGATCTACATGATGACACGGTGCAGTCTTTGCATTTCACCAGAGCACATTCTCAGTGAAGACAATTGAAACTGCAAAGAAAGGGGATTCAACCTGAGAAAACTAAGGAGGTAAGAATCACCTTTAGAGGCAACTGGCTGCAAATATAGATGTCAAGAAGGAGGCAAAGAAAGCAGTCCTAATAATTCATTAGTATCATGGGTAGACATATTTTGATAACTCGCTTGTGAGCATCACAGGTATGAAGAAAGTGGCTGCCCAATGAAGTTCCTTTTATTTTTACATTAGTGCAGTTCAATTTATAAAGAATTTGCATACCTGTTATCGCATTCAGTTCCTACAACAACCCTGTGCTCATTGAGGCCAGTATAATAATGTTTTCCCTTTTCTACCTGTAAGAAAACTGAGATTCCAAAGTGATTTCTGACTTTCCTAATATTATTACTTTCACTAAGAGGAAATCTAATCCATGACTATTAAGACAGAGCTAGTAGTTATCTGGGTCTTCCATCTCCTGAGGGCTGATCCTTCTGCTACATTCTTCTGTGGCTTAAATTTTGAGACATATAAAGTTGTGAGTGTAGGTAAGTAAAGTTCAGAAATCACATGAAAGATTACATCTGTCCAATGCTAAAGAAGAACTAGAATTGGTTATCTTAATAGGTTGATTATGTAAATATTTCTTTATTAAAATCTTGATGACACATGCCCTGAAAACTACAGCTTATATGTAATCCCTATTTACTGTCAAGTGGAAAGTTGAGGAAGCTTTCCAAAGAGGAGATCTAGCAATAGTACCATTTTATATGACTGTGCTAACTATTAGTATAATAATAATTACTATAATTAATATAATATTACTATAACAATGTAAAGTATTATACTAATTATAATATAATTAATAACATTAATAATGTGGTGACTTTCCTCCCATGGATGTGAGGCATAGCCAAACAAGAATAATTCTTGCTAAAGGAATATTATATCTGAGATGCTGCTTACCTTATCTGCCTACTTTGTGACAACCATTATTTGGGACTAACCCAACCAAAGAGTCATCCCTAAAAATATATTGATTAAAAAAAAAAATTGTAAAGGCAACTATGGGCTGAGAATTACAGTGAAGAGTCAAAAATAATTGAGTCTATAACTAACTATAGGTAACATATATATGGTTAGGGTAAAGTAATATTCTCCATAAAATTTATGGAAATCTTTAAAAAAATACCCAGTATAAATATTTCTCAACAGATTAGTATCAGTATGATACTTTTATCCTTGATCATTGATCATTTCTGCTTGTTGTGACCCTAAGCTGATATATAGTTGAAGGTCATTTCCTAATATCAAGGCCTATCCCATAAATTGCAGATTATCCAGCAATTCTTTAAGTTTGCAGTAGTTTACCATAAACTGCATATTATTTTATAGTTCTTTGATTTTAAATTTGCACTTGTTTGAAAAGAAAGTCTTGGCCATATTTCTAAAGTGACTTTCTTTTCTTCAGTATGCTTTAGAAGTTGCTAATGATGTGCCATTGATTACTCTGGAATTCTCCATTTGGGTCACTATGGTCCTCTGTCTCTCTCTTCTCTTTGCTGGGTGCTCATTTATGCAAGCTGCAGCCTCTATAAACTACTGTGTCTCCAGTCAACCTGCCATCTTATGCTTGGCTGCTTCATGGCCCTGTGGGAATGGGAAGGATTTTCATAGTTCCTGGCTATTTTCAAGAAAGAGGAGTAACTTTCAGATTAGTCTCTGATAAAAATTAGTCTGCCTCATTCCAGATAGTCTATGCCAGTGTTTTTAAAATTGTGCTTGGAGACCTATGGGTCCTGAAACCTGTGAAGAATATGAATTCATGCTTGAAATTTTATATATAAGTGATAACTAGGTTTTGATATGAGACATGTGTCTAATTCTGTATCATGATCAAAAAACTTTGAAACTACTCTTCAATATTGTTTAATGTATAATATATTAAATTTAATGTATAATATATATATTAGTGTATAATATATTAAATATTGGCAGATATTTGAGATTTTACTCATTTTTCATGCTGTTTACTGTGGGTATCTATGTTGAGGTGAATAGTTGAAACAACTTTATAAGAGCTGCAATAAAATTATTTTACTTGGTGTTGTTGGTCAAAGACTTCTCAATATGGACAGCCTGTTATGTGAGAAGAACCCAGGCTTCTGGGCTGGATGGATGGCTTTTGGCTTCTAATATATTTCTATCACTTGCTTAACTGAAGGCCTTGGGTAAGTCACTTAATTTCTTTGAGTCTCAAGTTTCCTCAAATGTAATACTGTACATTTTCTCAAATGTAATACCGGAATAATAATATTTATCTCACATAGTTCATTTAAGAATTCCAGAAATGCACATAGAGCAATCAGCACAGTACCTGTACCCAAAATGTAGTCAAAAAATCAAAACCTGTAGTTCTAACCCTGGAAGCTATTTCAGTAATACTGGTTTATGAGAAGTATAAAACTGAGTAATGGAAATATTGGGGAATATTACATCAGTATCATGTTACGGTCAATGTGACTAACAGAACAGATTTTTAAAACACCTGAATTCAAATTGTCCTATATAGAATTGAGATAAAGCATTAACTAATCTCTATAACTTAAGCATTAACCATAAAGGATCTAGTTTTCCTCCACAGAGGTCAAAACAACATAATCTGACAGTAAGATAATCTAGTTAGATAAGAAAATAAATGTTACTTTAAGTTACTAAATTCTTCCAATATATCTGTCTATCTTGGAGAAGGAAATGGCAACCCAATCCAGTATTCTTGCCCGGAGAATCCCATGGACAGAGGAGCCTGGAGGGCTATAGTCCACGGAGTTGCAAGAGTTGGACATGACTTAGCCACTAAACCACCACCACCATCTATCTATCTAAACTCAATAGAAATGGAAACATATAATTTCATGTAGAAATTTGTACATGAGTGTTCATAGCAGTGTTACTTATAAAAGGCAAAAGTTGGAAATAACACCTTTTGAATGGATGAACAATTGATTAGATAAACAAAATGTGGTATGGCCATAAAATAGAACATTGTCTAAAAAAAGGAATAAAACACTGATACACGCTTATATGAATCCCCTTGA
This sequence comes from Bubalus bubalis, assembly GCF_019923935.1. Classification (NCBI taxonomy): domain Eukaryota; kingdom Metazoa; phylum Chordata; class Mammalia; order Artiodactyla; family Bovidae; genus Bubalus; species Bubalus bubalis. The sequence continues at coordinate 80,740,458 of NC_059158.1, forward strand.
AAAACTTATGCTAAGCAAAATAAGTAACTCACAAAAGACCGTGTATTATATGATTCCATTAATATGAAATGCCCCAAATAGGCAAATCTCCAGAGATAAAAGGTAGAGTAGTGGTGGTTTAGGTATGGGAAAATTGGAGAAAGAGGGTATAATAATGAAAAAGTATAGGTGTATTTTTCAGGTGATGAAAAGGATTGAAAATTGTGGTGATTATTGTACCACTCTGCAACTATTATAAACCATTGAATTGTACACCTTAAAATGGTGAATTATCTGATCTGTGAATTATATCTCAATAAAGTTGCCACAAAAATAGGGGTTAAACATTGGGAAAGGCTACAAAAGCTATGAAACCATAATACTTTATAGCACTGGTCTCTCTCAGTATCACAGTGGCCTTGGAGTCATAAAAAAGGGGTGATTGATTCTGAGCTGTTGCCACATCGTGACTGTTTCTCAGGTTTTTGCAATACTTCGTCCTACTTTGGTTTTGCAGATCATTTCACTTTGATCATACTTGTAGAATTTTTCTTAAGAATTCTTATTATCGTCATCTGGCTCTCTCCAAACAGAAAAGAAATAAATAATGCGTCAAATAACACAAAACTAGATTGGTACCTTACAACATCAGATGCTTACAAGGACATACATCATGGAGACACATTTCTGCTATATACAGATAAAAGTGAGATAAATGCTCCATTTTTGCTTATTGCTGTCTTTTCCATATCTATAATTAATGATCAAAAACCAAGTATTTAATATCCTGAATACAACTAACTTTTCCACAGGAGTAACCTGTCAGAAATGAAAAAAAAACAAACACATGTGCAGTTATAGTGCATGAGAATTACTATCAATTTTGTGTAGCAATAATAATTTTAACAGTGAAGCAGGGTACATTGTGATAAAGAATATGATCTGACTTTGTTTAAGTTTTATGTAAAATGAAATGTTCTAATACAAACTGAAATATAGTTTGGTGTCATGTAACAAAAATATTTAATTTGGGGATATTCTTATGCCATGTGGGAAAAAACACCCACAAAAATCACAACTTTATCCAACACATACATCAGGAAAAACTGCCATCTTTGGCCACCTATGCAATATGAAGACTAATATATAACAAAACTTGTAATGGACTCTTAAATGTGTTGTACAGATGAAGATTTTGATAATATCATTGAAAACCAAAAGCAGAAATGTGATCTGCCTATTTTTGATTTTGTTTTTTTCATAAAATGGCATCTCATTATTTTTTGCTTCTTTGATTATTCTATTTCTACTTATGGATGACTTATACTCTAGACCCTAAAAGTCACACAAATCATAATGAAAAAGCATGAAGTCTGTTCATCATAAAATATTATTATAGTAATTTGCCTCCAATTAAAAAAAAGAAATAAAAAAATTATTATAGTAATTTCTGAATCAGAAAGAATTGAGTATTTTTCAGCTAAGAACCAGTATCCAAAGCAAATACAGGCAGAGGCAACTTGGGTTAAAATGAGACCTGGGAGCTGAGGAACCCTAATTCCACTTGCTGTTTGGCTCACTTTGAGCAAGTCATCACTCTCTGAGCCTCATTCTTCTCATTTGTTAAACAAACAAACAAACAAACAAACATTGGAACAGATGGCCTCAATCCATATACAACAATTTTTAAAAGCTTTGGCAGTCTATGATTCTGTGATATGGCACTGGATAGTCCAATAGATTAACAGAATGTATGTCCTCTCTACCACATTTTAATTAAGTCATCTATATAATAGTATCTTTTTACTCCTAAAAATTTTAAACACTTATGATTTTAAGCCAACAAAAATGGAATAACTGAAGCCAGTTCAGGTATTGCTGCAATGAGGCCTATTATATATGTAATAAACACCCAAAGTTAATAAAGAAAACCCTATTATACAAAAGACTAATAGTGGACACTTCACCTGAGAATGTGTTATAAAAACAACACTTCACTATAGTTCTCCAGGATAGACTAAGTTAATGCTATGTGAGTCTATATCTGAGTCAACAACATAACATTTTTTCAAATATTGCTTTTGAGGTGGGGTTTTGTTTGGGTATAATTTTCCTCTTCATTTTATGAGTACTGTTCTTTATTGGTGATGAAACAAAGTCTGTGTGACACCTAAATGAAGCAATTTACATTGAATCTACCTGCCAGTCACACTGGTTGTCTCTCCCTCACTTTGATGAGTTAATAACATGGACAGTTCCTTGGAATATTAAAATAAGTAAATATGTTCTATAATATATAGTATAATACACACACACACACACACACATACTAGATACAGAGTATATATGGGGCTTCCTTGGTGGCTCAGCAGCAAAGAATCTGACTGCAATGTAGCAAACCACCTGCAATCCCAATCTGAGGGATGCGTGTTCAATCCCTGCATCAGGAAGATCCCCTGGAGAAGCAAATAGCCTACCCATTACAATTTTCTTGCCTGAGAAATCCTAAGGACAGAGGAGCCTGGCAGGCTACAGTCTATGGCGTCACAAGGTTGGACACAATTTAGTGACTAAACCACCACCACAGATTATATGTATACATTATATATGTACACACATATATACCTACATATATATGTGTGTGTGTACATATATATATGTGTGTGTATATATATATATATATATAGAGAGAGAGAGAAAGAACATATATGCAAAACTAGAATTGAACATCTGAACATAAAGGTGGCTTACATTGATTGATTTCATTTAGTTGGCAATCTATTTCAGCTTTGCTTCTATTTTCCAATAACAGGATAAAAGTAATTCCATCTGTCATTCTACATCTAAATGCCATCTGTTAGAATTGTCTAGTTTGTATAGGCAGCTCTCAGTAAGCAGGCCTATCTGATATCCTAACATCACTATTTACTCCTTCACGTAAGTATCAAGAAATCCAGTGAGATTTAAGTTTCTGAGCACACCTTACAGATGCTAATTATTTAGGGAGACGAGAAGTTGTTCTTAATATTGAAAGAAGACACTACTGGACTTTCATTTTCATGCATTTTTGCCCTGGCAGCAGAAACAGTGATCTCGTGTATCGATCAAATAGCTGCTTCAATATGGAATCAAATTTTTCTCCCAAATGAAACTGCAGAACCCCATGGCTTTAACTTCAGCAACACCTCATTCTGAAACAGTGCCAGACGACACATGGTAATGGCCTTGCAAACTGGAGTTGATTCAGGGAAGACAGGTGATGTGGCAAGATGGGGAAATCCCGTAGCTCCCTCATTCTCTAAGACAGAACCAGATCTTCCTCGGTGTCAGTTGGCAGCACTATATCATACTGATTTTACACATTTTACACATTCTGTACCTGAATGATAGCTATAGCAATGGAGCATTAGAAAACTGCTGCTGCTGCTGCTGCTAAGTCACTTCAGTCGTGTCCGACTCTGTGCGACCCCATAGACGGCAGCCCACCAGGCTCCGGTTAGAAAACTAGAAGGATATTAATGGCCCACTCAAACAGGACAATGAACACACTATCAACATTAGTGGGTAATACTCTGGAACACTGGTCACTAAAGCTAGAGTTTTATTCTGCCGCTCACTAATTACATACCTGTGGATGAATCATACTTTCTCTAGTTCTCATTTTTATCATCCTTAAAACAAGGAGTTGGATGAACTCTAAAGTGCTTTTCAGGACCAATGAACATTCGCATAATTTTTTATAGCTTGCAGAATATTTCTACAAATCTTAGGCCATTTAAATTCACACAACTCTGTTACTTATCAAATTACTATTTTATAAATAACAGCACTGAGGTCTACCCCAAGAGAACTTTGCAATAAATGTGTCACCCAAGTTTCCTTTAAAATTACTGATTGCTGTGGACAATAATGTGGTCATTTTAACAAGTTACTAAAGTATATTATGTTTCTATAATATTCTCTGTTAAGTTTTAAATTATATGTTAAAAGGGAAGAAAACGAAGGGGCAGAGAAATGAGGTAGATCTCGATAATATCAATCATAAAAATTCTATCATTTATTGAACATTTAAATGTGGAATACACTATACTAAGGATTATATACAGATTATTTCTAATTCAACTATCCTTCAAGGGTATAGTAATATTTTTCTTGTTTCGCAGATGAGAGGAATACGAATCGGAACGTGAAGTACATCTTCAAAGGTTATGCAACTGCTAAGAGGTAGTCATGCTTGGAACAGATACAAATAACTCCAAAGCTGGTGTTCTCTCAACTAGAACACACTGTCTCTCATTTTCAGTCAAATGAACACGTATGTAAAAATACAAGTATATGCACAGTCCACTGCTAAGTCCAACAGGTAAATCAGGCACCTAACACCTTAGGTACTTCTTGTTATAAATGGCATACTCAGCAAATGGCTTGCCATTTTCTCTTGTTTCCATTCCATTCCCCTCAATAGATGCTTAAGGCAAGGCTGTAAAGTCTAAGTAAGATGAACACATTCACAGAATTCTATGCTCTTCTAGGTTAAAAGTAAGAAATGTAATTTCCCTCCTCAGGAGACCAAATTGCAAGTGCATACACTAATTAACCATTACCAACTGATATATGTTACACGACTGAAGAAGGAGACCAGGAGTTCTGCACAATTATATCTTCTAGGAAGGCTCCTCAGAGCTTTTCCTTCTCTTACATAACAGCAGTATTAAAGTTAGAAAAATTGAAAAGCTTAAATCCCTCTCTAATGAATGAAAATAACCATTACAAGCATATGCTAACACAGAAAGAGACAGACAGAAAGAGTTATCAGTCTCTCTGGAACAGGTCTTTGATATTTTCAAAAAGGTAAGCAAGTTTCACTTTTATTTTGCCAAAATGCATAAGCTTATATGTATCTCAATTAACTAAGTACTGAATACTTTGGCCAGTGCTGATTCTTTGGAAAAGACCTGGATGCTGGGAAAGATTGAGGGCAAGAGGAGATGGGCACAGAGGATGGGATGATTGGATGGCATCACTGACTCAATGGACATGAGTATGAGCAAGCTCCGGGAGATCATGATGGAAAGAGAAGCCTGGCGTGCTGCAGTTCATGGGGTTACAAAGAGTCAGACACAACTTAGTGACTGAACAACAACAACATATTGGTGAGATTCATGTTGAAAATTATATTTCTAAAGTGAATAATTTATTCTTTTTTCTTCTTCCCCACTGTGAAGTCATCAGTGAAAGACATTGACTATTGCTAGGAGTTTGCTAGGAGTTTCCACGATGTTTTACGTTAGGGCTGCAGTGATTCTCCAGTTTACTTTTTGAAATATAAGAAAGAATAAAGAGTTGATGTACATACATGTGTGGATAAAGGTACAATATTTCAACATATTCTTGGGGAATCTGAAGGCTTTCCTTACCTATGAGTTAATAGGACCATCTTCACTGTGACTGGTCTTACTTCTAAGAAGAATTATTATGGCAAAACAGATAAATAAGATAATACATGATATGGGTGGGTGGACCACAGCAGACAGCCATAATGACTAACTTTAGTATATTTTTGCCCTATAGCCCTCAGAGACTTTTAAAATCAGCTTTGGCCCCCTGGTGTACCTTCCATTGTCATCTTTATCCACCCTGCTCCCCAAAATGGGCACCTGCCCTATCTCCCTTGCTCTGCCTGGAACTCCCAACCTGCTGCATCCTCCTTATGCATGACTTTCAGCCCCATCTTTAAAGTTCAGAGCAAGGAGCTGCCTACACCTATGTTCCTTATCCAAGTTTTTAATAACATTTGTAATGCAAGGCTGTGAAGGCATGAGATTAAATGACTAATTGATTTTTAGAAAGTTTAAAGAACACCCCCCCAAAAAAATGTGTTTTGATGTGATAACAAATTGGGTTCAATCATGCACATCAAATCATACTCTAGTCATGCCACATCAGGAAATATACGCATTATTTTACTCAGTCATGGAATTTTAGTCAATCAACTAATCCAGAATATTATTTACAACAATACTGTCTTGAATGAAAAGAGATGTATAGAAATTCACAATACACCCAGCAAAAGCAGACAACCTACAACTTATTGAGCACTATCCAGTAGCGACTTGTTTCACATCCAATCATCTAATGCCACCCAAGTATGAAGTTGCAAAGTCTATCATTTTGATACCTATACTATATAGTGTCCTAAAGCAAAAGTTATCATCACCCAAGTGAATCATGGGCTTCCCTGGTGGCTCAGAGGTTAAAGCGTCTGCCTGCAATGCGGGAGACCCGGGTTCGATCCCTGGGTCGGGAAGATCCTCTGGAGAAGGAAATGGCACCGCAGTCCAGTACTCTTGCCTGGAGAATCCCATGGAGGAAGGACCCTGGTGGGCTACAGTCCATGGGGTCGCAAAGAGTCAGACACGACTGAGCGACCTCACTCACTTTAAGTTAATCATACTTAACTGAGTTCTTCTATCCTTTTACTCTTCTTCTGTTGTACATCTATAATTAGATGGATATTTTGGGGGCAGCTAGGTACATAGTAAGTGCTCATTTTTATCTCAAATATGTGTAGATATACTGCAAAATAGTAAGTGGAGAATTTCATTTTTTTGTTTCTTGCAATTTTATCCCTTGAGTGGTTCATCCATTCTCATGGCTTCAGCCTATCTCCTCCTGGTAACTTCTCAATTTATATCTCTGATACTTTCTTCCCTCTGTTTCCTCAACTTCAGTTTTTCTCTATTGCTCTAAATTCATCATTCTTGTAAGCTCCTATGTCAAACTCCCATATCTGGTTTCTCCTCCTAAAGTTGCTGTGGTTGAACCACACCACCCATCATCCAGGCTGGGGACCCTGGTGCTGCCCTTAGTGAATCTCCTTCTTCGTCCCTATCACCTCATGCTGCTGCATTTTTTTTCAACTTTTATTTCCACCTATTTATTCTTTTCTACTATCACCAATTCATGTTAATAGTTTTACTTCTAATTAATTTAAAAACACACAAGTACATATTTATTCCCTGATCTATTTAAAAATTTCAAATATATCAACAAAGTTGACATATGGGTCAGATCAAGTGACTGCCCCAATTAATATCCTCCAGTGTTTTTGTAAAGGAAAAAGGGTTTATGATGGTGTTTGGTACCCCTCACTGTGTACTTGTTAAGTCTTCCCTGGTGGCTCAGAGGTTAAAGCGTCTGCCTGCAATGCGGGAGACCTGGGTTCGATCCCTGGGTCAGGAAGATCCCCTGGAGAAGGAAATGGCAACCCACTCCAGTATTCTTGCCTGGAGAATCCCATGGACGGAGGAGCCTGGTGGGCTATAGTCCGTGGGGTTGCAGAGAGTCGGACACGACTGAGTGACTTCACTTTCACTGTGTACTTAACCTCATCACCTAGTCCTCTGCCTCCTTACCTTATTTACTTCACCCAATTCACCTCCTCTGCATGTTACTGTGTTCCCAAATCAGAGCTTTTGACAGCAAGTCTTAACTCAAAATACCACCCTCACAGTTAGACTTTCCAGTCTACTCTAATGTTTCTACCTTTTCATACATACTTCCTAGTAACTTCCTAATCTTCTATTGATATGGCAATATCTAACTTACTTATTCAATATCACGGTAATCCAAGCCTATGCCCCAATCAGTAACGCTGAAGAAGCTGAAGTGAATGGTTCTATGAAGACCTACAAGACCTTTTAGAACTAACACCCCAAAAAGATGTTCTTTTCATTATAGGGGCTGCTGCTGCTGCTGCTAAGTCACTCAGTCGTGTCTGACTCTGTGCGACCCCAGAGACAGCAGCCCACCAGGCTCCACCGTCCCTGGTATTCTCCAGGCAAGAACACTGGAGTGGGTTGCCATTTCCTTCTCTGATGCATGAAAGTGAAAAGTGAAAGGGAAGTCGCTCAGTTGTGTCTGACTCTTAGTGACCCCATGGACTGCAGCCCACCAGACTTCTCCATCCAAGGGATTCTCCAGGCAAGAGTACTGGAGTGGGTGCCATTGCCTTCTCGCATTATAGGGGACTGGAATGCAAAAGTAGGAAGTCAAGAAGCACCTGGGGTAACAGGCAAATTTGGCCTTGGAATACGGAATGAAGCAGGGCAAAGGTTAATAGAGTCTTGCCAAGAGAACGCACTGGTCATAGCAAACACTCTCTTCCAACAACACAAGAGAAGACTCTACACATAGACATCACCAGATGGTCAAAACCAAAAACAGATTGACTATATTCTTTGCAGCCAAAGATGAAGAAGGCCTATACAGTCAGCAAAAACAAGACTGGGAGCTGACTATGGCTCAGATCATGAACTCCTTATTGCCAAATTCAGACTTAAATTGAAGAAAGTAGGGAAAACCACTAGACCATTCAGGTATGACCTAAATCAAATCCCTTGTGATTATACAGTGGAAGTGAGAAATAGATTTAAGGGACTAGATCTGATGACAGAGTGCCTGATAAACTATGGACAGAGGTGCATGACATTGTACAGGAAACAGGGATCAAGGCCATCCCCACAGAAAAGAAATGCAAAAAAGCTAAATGGCTATCTGAGGAGGCCTTACAAATAGCTGTGAAAAGAAGAGAAGCAAAAAGCAAAGGAGAAAAGGAAAGATATAAGCATCTGAATGCAAAGTTCCAAAGAATAGCAAGGAGAGATAAGAAAGCCTTCCTCAGAGATCAATGCAAAGAAATAGAGGAAAACAACAGAATGGGAAAGACTAGAGATCTCTTCAAGAAAATTAGAGATACCAAGGGAACATTTCATGCAAAAATGGGCTCAATAAAGGACAGAAATGGTATGGACTTAACAGAAGCAGAAGATATTAAGAAGAGGTGGCAAGAAAACACAGAAGAACTGCACAAAAAAGATCTTCACCACCCAGATAATCAAGATGGTGTGATCACTGACCTAGATAGGCCAGACATCCTGGAATGTGAAGTCAAGTGGGCCTTCGAAAGCATCACTACAAACAAAGCTAGTGGAGGTGATGGAATTCCAGTTGAGCTCTTTCAAATCCTGAAAGATGATGCTGTGAAAGTGCTGCACTCAATATGCCAGCAAATTTGGAAAACTCAGTAGTGGCCACAGGACTGGGAAATGGACAGTTCTCATTCCAATGCCAAAGAATGCTCAAACTACTGCACAATTGCACTTGTCTCACACGCTAGTAAAGTAATGCTCAAAATTCTCCAAGCCAGGCTTCAGGAATACATGAACCATGAACTTCCAGATGTTCAAGCTGGTTTTAGAAAAGGCAGAGGAACCAGAGATCAAATTGCCAACATCTGCTGGATCATGGAAAAAGCAAGAGAATTCCAGAAAAGCATCTATTTCTGCTTTATTGACTATGCCAAAGCCTTTGACTGTGTGGATCACAATAAACTGTGGAAAATTCTGAAAGAGATGGGAATACCAGACCACCTGATCTGCCTCTTGAGAAATCTGTATGCAGGTCAGGAAGCAACAGTTAGAATTGGACATGAAACAACAGACTGGTTCCAAATAGGAAAAGGAGTACGTCAAGGCTGTATATTGTCACCCTACTTATTTAACTTATATGCAGAGTACATCATGAGAAACGCTGGGCTGGAATCAAGATTGCCAGGAGAAATCTCAATAACCTCAGATATGCAGATGACACCACCCTTATGGCAGAGAGTGAAGAGGAACTAAAAAAGCCTCTTGATGAAAGTGAAAGAGGAGAGTGAAAAAGTTGGCTTAAAGCTCAACACTCAGAAAACTAAGATCATGGCATCTGGTCCCATCACTTCATGGGAAATAGATGGGGAAACAGTGTCAGACTTTGTTTTTCTGGGCTCCAAAATCACTGCAGATGGTGACTGCAGCCATGAAATTAAAAGACGCTTACTCCTTGGAAGGAAAGTTATGACCAACCTAGATACTTTGCCAACAAAGGCCCATCTAGTCAAGGCTATGGTCTTTTCAGTAGTCATGTATGGATGTGAGAGTTGGACTGTGAAGAAAGCTGAGCGCCAAAGAATTGATGCTTTTGAACTGTGGTGTTGGAGAAGACTCTTGAGAGATCCTTGGACTGCACGGAGATCCAACCAGTCTATCCTAAAGGAGATCAGTCCTGGGTGTTCATTGGAAGGACTGATGCTGAGGCTGAAACTCCAGTACTTTGGCCACCTCACGCGAAGAGTTGACTCATTGGAAAAGACCCTGATGCTGGGAGGGATTGGGGGCAGGAGGAGAAGGGGACGACAGAGGATGAGATGGCTGGATGGCATCACCAACTCGATGGACATGAGTTTGAGTGAACTCCGGGAGTTGGTAATGGACAGGGAGGCCTGGTGTGCTGTGATTCATGGGGTCTCAAAGAGTCGGACATGACTGAGCGACTTCACTTTCCAAGTTTATGCAGGCACGAATGAATGAATAAATGAGGTCCGATCAACCAGGTTATGGTATATACCTGGTGTATACTAGATACCAATCTCTATTGTTTTACATTCTCTCTTTTTAAAGTTGAATAGTTTTTATTGCAGTTATCCTGAAACACAAGTGTTATGCTGTGGACTTTGTGGGTAGTACTTGATTTCAGCATCAGTCTTCTGGACATTAACAATTTAATTTCACATATGCTTCTTCAAATAATGTCAGGATCATTTAGGTCAGGTTGATTTCATAAAATAGCATGGTATAAAGAAATTTGTAAAATTACATTCAATTTTGACCATTAATGAGCCACTTTAAATGATCTAGAACTGTGGTTTTTAATCTTTATGGTCATGGATTTCTTTGATAATCTATTAAAGGCTTTTAGTTTTACTTCCAAATCACTTCAAAACTGGAGGAAGGTAGTTAGCAGTTGTAAACACAATGCAAAGATTTTACAAAAATAAAAAATTAGTCAATGGAGACAGAATAGAAAAAAAAAGATGGGGAAAAATTAAGTTAAGGATAGGGTTGATATACAAAATGTACAGCTTCAAGCTCTGCAGAGTTGATTAGAGATGGATTCCAATTTTGTTGCTGAGCTTCTTATCATTCAGAGGATTATGGTTTTCAATAATAAATGAAAGTAAAATTCTTTATCTTTTGCTATTAGAAAACTGTCAGTATTTTATATCTATAATAAAAATTTAAAGTAGGTTATGGCAACTTTTTCCAAAATAATATATTATTTTAATGCAATCCAATAAAAATCCCAGTGAGTGGTACTAATGTCAGAATTGGAAGATAGATTAATGGAATGAAATAAAAGTTTAGAAATACAACCAATTATATTAGAAGTGTTGTGATAAAATTGGGATATTAAATTTGTGGACAAAATGTAGATTATTTAATAAATAATATTAAAATAATTACATAGTGTTTTTTTAAAGAATAACTTTTCAATCCCTACCTTACACCTTGTAACAAAATACATTTTGATTAGGTTAATTTTGAAGTAAAATGACAAAACAATTACAAGTAATGTGTACTTTTATTAAAACTTGCAGTAGGGAAGGCTCTCTTAAACAAAACAATAAAGACCAAAACCATAAAAGAAAAGACTGAAAGGTATAGTTACATTTAAAAAAAAATGATACCATATTTAGAAAATGGATATATATATATATATACACATGTACCCATATATACATGTATATATGGGTACATGTGTGTATATATATATATATCCATTTTCTAAATATGGTATCATTTTTTTTTAAATGTAACTATACCTTTATATACATATAGATATAGATACATGTATAAATACGTACATACACACACACGGGTGAGGGTGGGGAGAGTGAGAGTGAGCATGAAGTAAATGTGAGCTTACAAATTAATAAGCTTGAATAGCAAAACAGGAAAAAAAATGACATAAACAATTCTAATTCTTCCCTGAAGAGATTCAAAGGCCAATAAATACACAGAAGCATTCAAGTTCCACAATTCTCAAGTGAAATAAAATACTGAGATGAAATTTTATCTCATGAGATAATGATTAAAAAATGAGGAGACGGTTAAAAAATAATAACCATTGTTGGTGTAGCTACTGTTAACTGATGTTCTTATCAACTATTGTGGGCTCAATGTCACCAGTTATTAGAGAAATGCAGATCAAATCTACAATGAGATATCACCTCACACCAGTCAGAATGGCCATTATCAAAAATCTATAAACATTAAATGCTAGAGAAGGTGTGGAGAACAGTTCTACACTGTTGGTGGGAATGTAAATTGGCACAACCACTATGAAGAACAGTATGGGAGTTCCTTAAAAAACTAAACATAGAACTATCATATGATCTAGCAATATGATCTACCTTATGATCTGGGCATACATCTGGAGAAAACCATAATTTGAAAAGATACAGGCACCCCAGTGTTCATAGGAGCACTATTTACAATAGCCAAGGCATGCAAACAAGCTAAATATCCATCAACAGAGGAATGGATAAAGAAGATGTGGGGGGTGTGTGTGTGTGTGTGTATGTGTGTATATAGATATAGATACAGATATAGATATAGATGCAATGGAATAATACTCAGCCATAAAAATGAAGGAAATAATGTTAATTTCAGCAACATGGATGGATCTAGGGATTATCATACTAAGTGAATTCACTCAGAGAAAGATAAATATATATCACTTATATGTGGAGTCTAATATAAAATGATATAAATGAATTTATTTACAAAATAGAGACAGACTCACAATTCTTAAAATTAAACTTATCATTACCAAAGGGGAAACATATGGGGAAGTGATAAACTGGAAGACTAGGATTAACATATAGACACTAGCATACATAAAATACGTAACTAATAAGGATCTGCTGTATAACATAGGGAACTTTACTCAATATTCTGTAATAACACATATGGGAAAAGAATCTGAAAAAGAACGGACACACACATCCATATACACACACACACACACATACACATACATATATATATGATTCACTTCTGCTGTTCACCTGAAACTAACACAGCATTGTAAACGATCTGTACTCCAATGTGTGTGCCAAGTTGTTTCAGTCATGTCTGACTCTCTGGGACCCTATGGACTGTAGGCTGCCAGGCTCCTCTGTCCATGGGATTACTCAGGAAAGAATATTGGAGTAGGTTGCCATGCCCTTCTCCAGGGGATCTTCCCAACCTAGGGATTAAATCCATGTCTCTTATGTGTCCTGCATTGGCAGGTGGGTTCTTTACCACTAGCGCCACCTGGAAAGCCTATACTCCAATAAAAATTTTTTTAAAAAGGGAATGTAAACTGGCTCAAAATTTCAAGGAAGCAATTTATAAGTATGCATAAAAAGTCTAAAACTGCATTGGTTCTAGGGAGTTCTGCAGCATTTAATACATATAATTTGTCAATTATGCAAATATAAGTGGATGATAGTATATAAGCAATGATAGTATTTTTTTTTCTTACAGTTTAATTAACATAAAGATTAACATTTATGTAGGAAAAGAAGACAGGAAGTATACTTCACAATGTTATCAATGCTAATTATGGGGTTTGGAGATCTCAGGTAATTTAGATTAGCTTTCTATTTGTGTGCCCATGTTTTGACTAGAAGCCCTATTTGGAAACAGTCATATCTTTGGATATAATCCTGGGAAGGGTATTTTCAGAAGCACAGCGGGTTTCCTAAGCACATTTAATATGTGGCAGTTAAGGAGAACAAAGCATATTTAAAGAAGTGCAATGACTTCATCGTATCAGTGAGCACACACTCATTAGCGCCAGTCAATTTCTGGTCCTCCAATGTTTAACAGTGAACCTAACTTTCATCTAATGAGCCTTTGTGATATAACATGGCAGGTATTTCTCTCACTCCACAATGGGACTTGTTTACAAAGAACAGCGAAATAATTAATTAAGACTCTTTCTCCAATTATACTCACAAGGTTGTGGAAATTTTGTTTTGAAGATAACATAAATACATTGAAATACTAGAATAGAAAATCTGCAAATACAATAATTATTGGTGAACAGTTCAACATCAGCTGCAGAAATTCAGCCCTAAGTTTTAAGGACAGGATTCAAATAACTCTGTGAAGACCATACAAGTTCAAAGACAATAGATTTTATGTTAAGACAATTTTGCTTTAATTAAGAAAGTCAATACTCTGAAGAAAATGCTTTAGATTCTTGAAGCACCTTGGGAAGTTTCTTTCCCTACTCTACAATTAAGAGGCCAAATCAGGTAGATTTAAGAATTTAGGCCCAGAGCCCCTACACTTACTGTGTGACATCCTGCAACCTACTCTGTGTGCTTCAGTTACCTGATTCATAAAATAAGGATACTAAGAATGGCAAGTTCATATCGGTTTTATGAGGACTAAAGAAGTGAATGGGAATTTGATATGTATCACCTAAGGAGAACAAACCATGTTTGAAAAAGTTGTAGCAAAAAATAAGCATTCAATAAATAACCAATAAAATGATAAATCTGATAAATTGCAAATTAAAATATATATCATATTTAGTATTTCCTCAACATGATAAGCTTCCTTGGCATGCGGTAAAATATTTCAAAATAAAAATAACATGCATAAAGACATAACAACTCAGGCAGCCCAGCACATAATACAGTGAAGATCAATGAAGTGACAACAAATAATAATTGAGTAATTGGGAGTTTAGAGGCAAGAGTAGTAATTAAGACTCCTTAGAAAAGGTGTGGTTAAAATAAGCCCTACAAATAGAAATGGGATTCAATTTGCTCAAAAGAAAGTAGGAGTAAAAGATGTCTAAAATTTCTAGCTGAAGCAAATCCAATTTTGTATAGGATTTATTTTTCTGACTTCTCTTTTTCATCCTCTGTGGGATTCCATTTGTGACATTATTTTTTGCTATCAAAGAAGCAGATCCTTGTGTTTTCTTTCTTTATAAAAAGTTATAAAAATTTTCAAACATATACACAAATGGAAAAATAATATCATGAACTCCCATCTTCCTTAACTCAGCTTCAAACTGGTTATCAACATTCTGTCATTTTTATTCCCTGAAATGTATTGATTAGCATATAACTTCAAACACTGGACTCTTTGTTATGACCAACTTTCAATGTGTAGTTAAGAGGCATCCATAAAAATACGACTTTTTTCCATTACTGTGTTGGATGCCCCCAAGGGACTTCTGGACTTTGCTCACTGCTTCCTGAAATGAGGAAGGATTAAAGGAGTCTGTTCAAAAGACATAGTCTCCCATAAACCGGAAAAATATTTTCAAGCAAACATTTAAAAAATTGAAGTAGAATATGTACATACATATACACACACACTGAAAAATGCACACATCAAAAAGATACAGCTTCATTACTGAGGACTCCAAGAGAATGTGCTATAAAAGTATCACCCACTTCAAGGAACAGTCCATAAACTGAGACCTTCCCTTGTGCTATGCTAGGTGTTACTCTTTGCCAAGTATAAAGTATCTTGGGCTCTCACCATAGACCAGCTTTGTCTGTTTTTGAGATCTTCATACATACATACACTACACATTCTTTTGGCCCTGAACAACAACTTCAGTTGGCTTAGAACTATGACCCTACTGGGTTGGGGGCACTGAGTGTAGCAGTGCATGCCTGGGAACTTTTGAGGGAGGTCACCATTATCTTCATTACCTCCCCCATAGTTTGGACCCAGGTAAATAGCAGGGAGGGAACACAGCTCCACCCATCAACAGAAAATTGGATTAACAATTTACTGAACATAGCCCCATCAATCAGAACAAGACCCAGTTCCCCCCTCAGTCAGTCTTTCCCATCAGGAAGCTTCCATAAGCCTCTTATCCTTCTCCATCAGAGGGCAGACAGAATGAAAATCACAATCACAGAAAACTAACCAATCTGATCACATGGAACACAGCCTTGTCTAACTCAGTGAAACTATGAGCTATGCTGTGTAGGGCCACCCAAGACAGAAGGGTCATGGTGGAGAGTTCTGACAGAATGTGGTCCACTGGAGAAGGGAATGGCAAACCACTTCAGTATTCTTGCCTTGAGAGCCCCATGAACAGTATGAAAAGGCAGAAAGAGAAGACACTGAAGGATGAACTCTCTAGGTCGGTAGATGCCCAATATACTACTGGAGATCAGTGGGAAACTAACTCCAGAAAGAAGGAAGAGACAAAGCCAAAGCAAAAACAACACCCAGTTGTGGATGTGACTGGTGATGGAAGCAAGGTCCAAAGCTGTAAACAGCATTATCGCATAGGAACCTGGAATGTTAGGTCTATGAATCAAGGCAAATTGGAAGTGATCAAACAGGAGATGGCAAGAGTGAACATCGACATTTTAGGAATCAGCAAATTAAAATGGACTTGAATGGGTGAATTTCACTCAGATGACCATTATATCTACTACTGTGGGCAAAAATCCCTTAGAAATGAAGTAGCCATCATGGTCAAAAAGGAGTCCAAAATGCAGTTCTTGGATGCAATCTTAACAATGACAGAATGATCTCTGTTCATTCCAAGGCAAACCATTCAATATCATGGTAATCCAAGTCTATGCCCCGACCAGTAATGCTGAAGAAGTTGAAGTTAAATGGCTCTATGAAGACCCACAAGACCTTCTAGAAATAACACCCCAAAAAGATGTCCTTTTCATTATAGGGGACTGGAATGCAAAAGTAGGAAGTCAAGAAACACCTGGAGTAACAGCCAAATTTGGCCTTGGAATACAGAATGAAGCAGGGCAAAGACTAATAGTTTTCCCAAGAGAATGTACTGGTCATAGCAAACACCCTCTTCCAAAAATACGAGAGAAGACTCTATACATGGACATAACCAGATGGTCAACACTGAAAACAGACTGATTCTATTCTTTGCAGCCAAAGGTGGAGAAGGTCTATACAGTGAGCAAAAACAAGACTGGGAGCTGAATGTGGCTCAGATCATGAACTCCTTACTGTCAAATTCAGACTTAAACTGAAGAAAGTAGGAAAACCAATAGACCAATCAAGTATGACATAAATCAAATCCCTGACGACTATACAGTGAAAGTGAGACAGATTTAAGGGACTAGGTCTGATAGACAGAGCGCCTGATGAACTATGGATGGAGGTTTGTGACACAGAAAGACAGGGAGCAAGACCATCCTGAAGAAAAAGAAGTGCAAAAAAAGGAAAATGGCTGTCTGAGGAGACCTTACAAATAGCTGTGAAAGAGGAGAAGTGAAAAGCAAAGGAGAAAAGGAAAGATATACCCATTTGAATGCAGAGTTCCAAAAAATAGCAAGGAGAGATAAGAAAGCCTTCCTCAGTGATCAGTGCAAAGAAATAGAAGAAAACAATACAATGGGAAAGACTAGAGATCTCTTCAAGAAAATTAGAGATACCAAGGGAACATTTCATGCAAAGATGGGTTCAATAAGATATAACAAAAGCAGAAGATATTAAGAGGTGGCAAGAATACACAGAAGAAGTGCACAAAAAAGATCTTCATGATCTTCACGATGGTGTGACCACTTACCTAGAGCAAGACATCCTGGAATGAGAAGTCAGGTGGGCCTTAGGAAGCATCACTATGAACAAAGCTAGAGGAGGTGATGGAATTCCAGTTGAGCTCTTTCAAATCCTGAAAGATGATGCTGTGAAAGTGCTACACTCAACATGCCAGGAAATATGGAAAACTCAGCAGTGGCCACAGTACTGGGAAAGGACAGTTTTCATTCCAGTTCCTAAGAAAGACAATGCCAAAGAATGCTCAGACCACCACACAATTGCACTCATCTCACATGCTAGTAAAGTAATGCTCAAAATTCTCCAAGCCAGGCTCCAGCAATACGTGAACCGTGAACTTCCAGATGTTCAAGCTGGTTTTAGAAAAGGCAGAGGTATCAGAGATCAAATTGCCAACATCTGCTGGATCATCAAAAAAGCAAGAGAGTTCCAGATAAATATTGATTTCTGCTTTAGTGACTATGCCAAAGCTTTGACTGTGGGGATACCAAAAATTGTGGAAAATTCTGCAAGAGCTGGGAATGTCAGACCACCTGACCTGCCTCTTGAGAAATCTCTATGCAGATCAGGAAGCAAGAGTTAGAACTGGACATGGAACAACAGACTGGTTCCAAATAGGAAAGGAGTATGTCAAGGCTCTATATTGTCACCATGCTTATTTAACTTATATGCAGAGTACATCATGAGAAATGCTGGGCCAGAAGAAGCACAAGCTGGAATCAAGACTGCTGGAAGAAATATCAATAATCTCAGATATTCAGATGACACCACCCTTATGGCAGAAAGTGAAGAAGAACTAAAGAGCCTCTTGATGAAAGTGAAAGAGGAGAGTGAAAAAATTGGCTTAAAGCTCAACATTCAAAAAACTAAGATCATGGCATCCGATTCCATCACTTCATGGGAAATAGATGGGGAAACAGTGGCTGACTTTATTTTGGGGGGCTCCAAAATCATTGAGCCATGAAATTAAAAAACACTTACTCCTTGGAAGGAAAGTTATGACCAACCTGCTGCTAAGTCACTTCAGTTGTGTCTGACTCTGTGTTACTCCATAGATGGCAGCCCACCAGGCTCCCCCATCCCTGGGATTCTCCAAGCAAGAATACTGGAGTGGGTTGCCATTTCCTTCTCCAATGCATGAAAGTGAAAAGTGAACGGGAAGTCGCTCAGTCGTGTCTGCCTCTTGGCGACTCCATCCATGGGATTTTCCAGGCGAGAGTACTAGAGTGGGGTGCCATTGCCTTCTCCAACCAAGCTAGACAGCATATTAAAAAGCAGAGATGTTACTTTGCCAACAAAGGTCCATCTAGTCAAGGCTATGGTTTTTCCAGTAGTCATGTATGGATGTGAGAGTTGGACTATAAAGAAAGCTGAGCACAGAAGATTTGATGTTTTTGAACTGTGGTGTTGGAGAACCACTCTTGAGAGTCCCTTGGACTGCAAGCAGATCCAACCAGTCCATCCTGAAGGAAATCAGTCCTGAATATTCATTGGAAGGATTGATGTTGATGCTGAAACTCTAATACTTTGGCCACCTGATGCGAAGAGCTGACTCATTTGAAAAGACCCTGATGCTGGGAAAGATTGAAGGCAGGAGAAGGGGATGACAGAGGATGAGTTGGTTGGATGGTTCACTGACACAATGGACATGAGTTTGAGTAAACTCTGGGAGTTGGTGATGGACAGGGAGGCTCATGTGTTGCAGTCCATGGGGTCACAAAGAGTCAGACACAACTAAGCGACTGAACTGAACTGAACCGATGACACTACTGAGAGTTCTT
This sequence comes from Bubalus bubalis, assembly GCF_019923935.1. Lineage (NCBI taxonomy): Eukaryota > Metazoa > Chordata > Mammalia > Artiodactyla > Bovidae > Bubalus > Bubalus bubalis. The sequence goes on from NC_059158.1 coordinate 80,759,668, forward strand.
TTAGCCTTTTAGCTTAGTTATTAACATATGCTTCAATGGAAATGGAGCTTGTGTTTCTGTGTTTCCTTTTCCTAGGAAATCTTCATTCTATAAATTCCAGGAATCCTTGGTTCCCTAAATTCTATTAGGTTTCTTAGAAATCTTAATTCTAATTTTCATCTCCTTGGCCTCTCGAAACTTTTGAAAGCCCACATCACCACATTCTGCTCCACCTCTAAGCCCGTGGCACTTAAGAATCAGAAAGTATCTTGACCTGAAAAGTGGGGGGAAAAACTCCAAGTTCACTTGAATGCATTTTCCATCTTCATAGGCTCTTAGTACCCCTGTCCCTGGATATCTTGGTTGCTCTGCAATGCCTTCAGACACTTGGCTATTTTTTTATTACATTATTTTGCTACTGCAGCTGTTCTTAGAGGGGAGGTTAGTTTAATAGAAACTATTATGTCATGGCTGGGAGCTGACTCTAGTTGTAGAACTCACAATCTGGATTTATGTCTTAAATTTAAGCAGAATCGTGTGAGTGTGAAAATATTTCAAGGGAGGAGCAGAAAAATCCATAATTTTTCATCAGTTTTAAAAACATATGACATAAAAAAATTAAGAATCACTGCTGTAATTTCTAGGAGCCCAAGAGAGTATAAAAAAATGTTGGCAGATTGGCAGGAGGTAAGGAAAAGAAATCACTGCTGTGGATACTTCAAGTGGCTCATTAAGGTCTCACAAATTGAATATATATGATCAATACTACAGATTTTCAGAGTATGCTATCCCAACATTTGCACTCTGACATCAGGATTATTTTGAGCTAAAGGCCACTGGAAAGAAGCAAATACACAAACAAACTTTCTGTCCTCCTTCCTACCAGGAAGAACAGGATGATTCTTCATCATCTGAGGCAACTCTAGATTTTTATCAGCCCAGAGACAGCGATGAGAGGAATCTACGCAGCCAACATCACCAAAACAACACTTATCTTCCACCTGCTTCCTATATATTTATCTTTCCACAGTTTGTCGTCCTTCAAGAACCTAAACCCCTTTTCCTTTGTCTTGTCACTCCTCTAAAAATATTATTGTTTGTCCATATACTATATAAACCCTAAGTTCTAACCACCTTTTGAGATTCTCAACATTAAAAGTTTTCCTGGGTGTATGTGTAATACGCATGTTAATAAACTGTGCTTGCTTATCTCTTGTTAAATTGTGTTCCATCAGCTTATTTTGAAGGCCCAGTCAGGGAACCTGAGGAAATAGAGGAATTTTTTTTCTCCCCTACTGTTTTGTTGACCCAGATAGGATGCTTGAGACATCCCACCTACCCCAGAGGTTACAACTAAATCTTAGAACAACTGACCAAACCAGCAAGAGGTAAGAATTCTTACCAAAATCAGCGGCCAAGATTTCAGTCTGTAGAGTTTACCTGAAAATGGTAATAAAAATATCTGTTTTCCAAATTGAGATGAACAGGAGAAAACATTTCTGTGAACTACTTTGGTTGTATGTGGCTTTGGCTATTTGCTATTGATCCATTCTTGGGTAGCCACAACTTCCCTCTATCACTGTCTTTTGTCATAAGGGGGAGAATCATAGGCATAGGGTAAAATCTGAAAAGCTTGTTGTTTGAATTAGCCTCACAAACTGGTGAGTTCATAGTTCTCACCATAGGGGAGTCATTTTGGACAAAATTTTGTTGTGAGTCACCAATTACAAAAAGAAACAAACAAACAAACAAAAAAAACCCATAAGATGTTCCTTCTCTCTTGCTTTTTGTCTTGAGAGCTGGGCTAGTATCCAGGGCAAGTGCACTCTCTCTGACTTTTATGCTTGCTGGGAGGCATAAGTTGTTGGGCATGCATCTGTAGGTGGCCATCTGTCAAGCTTGGGACCTAAGACATACCACTACCATGAATGCCAGCTCTCAGAGGAATTTGTCTAAATAAGGGGGTCTCAATCCACAAGGGATACTTGCTGTCTTTTCCCTACATTGCCTTGTCAAGTGCTAGGAAAATCTCATCTCTGTATATTCTACTAGGTACCATAGATTAATGGGTTGTGAGTGAAGTGTCCCATTTTTCTGGAAGCTCAGAGATTTCTAATTGCCTGTGGCAATGAAGTTTTTGCTTTTATCAATACTATCCTTGGGTGGGAGTGATTTTTTGGATTATTGGGGCTATATCATTTGTATTCATTCTAGAGACAGCTCTATCCTCCATGGTGTTGATTTAAACAGTCACAATCAAGAAATTGAGTTACATTTCATTTGGTGGGAATGTTAAAGACTTCAAGCCTGAGAGACAGCTTCTCAGGCGACCCTGAGAAAAAGGATTCAAGGAGGCAGGGTGGGGAAGGAGTCAGGTTATAAAGAAGTTTGTAACAAAGGGGAAACAAACCTTGTGTGCACCAGGACCCAGAGACCCCACAGAGACTGGCCAGAAGTATGTTTGAGTGTTTCCTGCGAAGGTATGTGTCAGCAGTGGCCTGCCGCAGGAGCGGGGGCTCTGGGTGCAGTAGACCTGGGTATGCCATAAGCCCTCTTGGAGAAGGTCACCATTAACCACACCATAGAGCCGCCAGAACTTACACAGGACTGGGGAAACAGACTCTCGGAAGGCACAAATAGAAGCTTGTGTGCACCAGAACCCAGGAAAAAGGAGCAGTGACCCCACAAGAGACTGACCCAGACTTGCACAGGAGTGTCCAGGAGTCTCCCACAGGGGCGTGGGTCAATGGTGGCCTGCTGCAAGGTCAGGGGCACTGAAGACAGCAGTGCTTGATCTTCATCACCTCCACCACAGTTTGGCCTCAGGTTAAACAACAGGGAGGGAACACAGCCAGGCCCAGCAACAGAAAATTGGATTAAAGATTTACTGAGAATGGTTCCACCTATCAGGACAAGATCCAATTTGCCCCTCAGTCAGTCTCTCCCATCAGGAAGCTTCCATAAGCCTCTTATCCTTACCTATCAGAGAGCAGACAGTCTGAAAACCACAATCACAGAAAACTAACCAAACTTATCACAAGGACCACAGCCTTGTCTAACTCAGTGAAACTGAGAGCTATGCCATATAGGGCCAACCAAGATGGATGGGTCGTGGTGGAGAGTTCTGACAAAGCATGGTCCACTAGAGAAGGGAATGGCAACCCACTACAGTATTCTTGCCTTGAGAAACTCATAAACAGCATGAAAAGGCAAAAAGATAGGACACTGAAAGATGAACTCCCCAGGTCAGTAGGTGCCCAATATGCTATGAGAATTCAGTGGAGAAATAATACCAAAAAGAATGAAGAGATGGAGCCAAAGCAAAAACAATACCCAGATGTGGATGTGATGGGTGATGGAAGGAATGTCTGATGCTGTAAACAGCAATATTATATAGGAAACTGGAATGCTAGGTTCATGAATCAACACAAATTGCAAGTGGTCAAACAGGAGATGGCAAGATTGAACATCGACATTTTAGGAATCAGTGAAATAAAATGGACTGGAATGCATGAATTTAACTCAGATGACCATTATATCTACTACTGTGGCAAGAATCCTTTAGAAGAAATGGAGTAGCCATCATAGTCAACAAAAGAGTTCAAAATGCAGCACTTGGGTGCAATCTCATGAATGACAGAATGATCTCTGTTCGTTTCCAAGGCAAACCACTTAATATCATGGTAATCCAAGTCTATGCCCTGACCAGTAATGCTGAAGAAGATGAAGTTGAACGGTTCTATGAAGACCTATAAGACATTCTAGAAATAACATGCAAAAAAGATGTCCTTTTCATTATAGGGGACTAGAATGCAAAAGTAGGAAGTCAAGAAACACCTGGAGTAAAGAAAGAGATGTTTATCTGGAACTCTCTTGCTTTTTCGATGATCCAGCAGACGTCGGCAATTTGATCTCTGATACCTCTGCCTTTTCTAAAACCAGCTTGAACATCTGGAAGTTCACGGTTCACATATTGCTGGAGCCTGGCTTGGAGAATTTTGAGCATCACTTGACAAGCGTGTGAGATGAGTGCGATTGTGTGGTGGTCTGAGCATTCTTTGGCATTGTGTTTCTTAGGGACTGGAATGGAAACTGTCCTTTTCCAGTCCTGTGGCCACTGCTGAGTTTTCCAAATTTGTTGGCATATTGAGTGCAGCACTTTCACAGCATCATCTTTTAGGATTTGAAAGAGCTCAACTGGAATGCCATCACGTCCAATAGCTTTGTTCGTAGTGATGCTTCCTAAGGCCCACTTGACTTCAAATTCCAGGATGTCAGGCTCTAGGTGAGTGGTCATGAAGATCTTTTTTGTGCACTTCTATGTATTCTTGCCATCTCTTAATATCTTCTGCTTTTGATAGGTCCATACCATTTCTGTCCTTTATTGAGCCCATTTTTGCATGAAATGTTCCCTTGGTATCTCTAATTCTCTTGAAGGGTTGTCTAGTGTTTCCCATTGTATTGTTCTCCTCTATTTCTTTGCTCTGATCACTGAGGAAGGCTTTCTTATCTCTCCTTGCTGTTCTTTGGAACTCTGCATTCAGATGCTTATATCATTCCTTTTCTCCTTTGCTTTTCTCTTCTCTTTTTTTCACAGCTATTTGTAAGTTCTCCTCAGACAGCCATTTTCCTTTTTTGCATTTCTTTTTCTTCAGGATGGTCTTGCTCCCTGTCTCCTATACAATGTCACGAACCTCCGCCCATAGTTCATCAGGCACTCTGTCTATCAGATCTAGTCCCTTAAATCTATTTCACACTTTCACTGTATTATCATTAGGGATTTGATTTAGGTCACACCTGAATGCTCCAGCGCTGCACAGCCCCTAGACCATTCAGGTATGACCTAAATCAAATCCCTTACTATTATACATTGGAAGTGAGGTGGCAAGAATACACAGAACTCTACAAAAACATCTTATGACCTAGATAACTACGATAGTGTGATCACTCACACAGAGTCAGACATCCTGGAATGCGAAGTCAAGTGGACCTTAGGAAGCATCACTATGAATAAAGGTACGTGAGGTGGTGGAGTTCCAGTTAAGCTATTTCAAATCCTAAAAGATAATGCTAGTCCTACACTCAATATGCCAGGAAATCTAGAAAACTCAGCAGTGGCCACAGGACTGGAAAAGGTCAGTTTTCATTCCAATTCCAAAGAAAGGCAATGTCAAGTAATGTTCAAACTACTGTACAATTGCTCTCATCTCACACACTAGTAAAGTAATGCTCAAAATTCTCCAAGGTAAGCTTCAACAGTACTTGAACCCTGAACTTCCAGATGTTCAAGCTGGATTTAGAAAAAGGCAGATGAACCAGAGATCCAATTGCCAACATCTGTTGGATCATCAAAAAAGCAACAGAGTTCCAGAAAAACATCTTTTTCTGCTTTAGTGACTACACCAAAGCCTTTGACTGTGTGGATCACAACAAAGTGTGGGAAATTCTTAAAGAAATGGGAATACCAGACTACCTGACCTGCCTCCTGAGAAATCTGAATGCAGGTCGAGAAGCAAGAGTTAGAACTGGGTATGGAACAACAGATTGTTTCCAAATTGGGAAAGGATTATGTCAAGGCTGTATATTGTCACCATGCTTATTTAACTTATATGCAGAGTACATCATGAGAAATGCTGGGCTGGATGAAGCACAAGCTGGAATCAAGATTGATGGGAGAAATATCAATAACCTCAGATATGCAGATGACACCACCCTTATGGCAGAAAGTGAAGAAGAATTAAAGAGTCTCTTGAAGAAAGTGAAAAGAGGAGAGTGAAATGTAACTTTAAAGTCAATATTCAGAAAGCTAGGATCATGGCATCAGTACCATCATCTCATGGCAAACAGATGGGGAAACAACAGAAACAGTGACAGACTTTATTTTTTGGGGCTCCAGAATCACTGCAGATGGTGACTGTAGTCATGAAATTAAAAGACACTTGCTCCTTGGAAGAAAAGCTATGACCAATCTAGACAGAGAAGTAAAAAGCAGAGACATTACTTTGCCAACAAAGGTCCGTCTGGTCAAAGCTATGGTTTTTCCAGCAGTCATGTATGGACGTGAGAGTTGGACTACAAGGAAACCTGAGCACTGAAGAACTGATGCTTTTGAACTGGTCCTGGAGAACACTCTTAAGAGTCCCTTGGACTGTAAGGGGATCAAAGCAGTCCATCCTAAAGGAAATCATTCCTGAATATTCATTGCAAGGATTGATTCTGAAGCAGAAACTGATACTCTTGTCACCTGATGCAAAGAACTGGCTCATTGGAAAACACCCTGATGCTGGGAAAGGCTAAAGGCAGTAAGCTTAATGAGACAAGACTTAGTTGTAAGCAAATTAGTCCTACTTTGATTATTTTTGATAGAAAGGGGGAAGACTGATGGAAATTCAATGAAAAATTATAACCAACCTTTATAGATGTTCATTATCTTTGAGGTAATCTTATCTCTTTGTAAACTAATTTTGCATTTTTGTGAATTTTGTCAATAATTGAGCTTTCAATTTTTCTCTCATCCCCTTGAAATGAAGTTTCCCTGACTCTCCAGATTTCTCCAATTGCTACTGCATGTTCTCACTCTACTATCTAAGTACATTTCAAGCCCAACATCTAGAAATCTTGACTGACTGCACTCTGGATTCAAAAACTGGGTTAATAGTTTGTTCCAACCATTAAACTCTGTTTTTCTTTTGTTTCCACAGAAATGAATCTCATAAAATGCCTGAATGCTCACAAGTTATAGAAACCTAACTTAGTTAGGTTTCCTATTTTCAGTTGCATCACTGCCTTCAGCAATGAGACATAACTGCTTATCTGGATGGACCTATTTCCTGGAATAAGAAACTGGTTTGGTAAGATATGGAACGGTGTGCCCCATTTGTTCTTTTGTGCTTTTTCCAATTCATGTTTTCTCACCCTTTGCAGATCCTGTATCTCACAGCTTCTTAATCAAACCTCTGATTTTTAATATACAAAACTTAAAAATTCGAATGGAGAGTGAAATCCACTGACCTAACGATTGTTTTGGGCTCAGGGTACGTGAAACAGATACACACAAACAAACCCTTCCATCTTCTCCCTCTCTACCAGGACAGGAAAGGTGATTCTTAATCATAAGAGAAAACTCTAGATTCTTACCAACCGAGAGACAGCATTGATAGGAATGTTCGTATCAGTTCAGTTCAGTTGCTTGGTTGTGTCCGACTCTGCCACCCCGTGGACTGCAGCACGCCAGGCCTCCACCAAACCTCACTAAAACAACTCTTACCTTCCATTGGCTTCTCTCTGAATTTATCTTTCCAGTTGGTTGCCCATAAGAACTTAAACCCCTTTTGTCTTGTCATTTCTCTGAAACTTATTTTTTTTTATTTTGTTCAGATGCTATATTAATCTCAAGTCCTAACTACCCCTTTGAGTTATTCATCACTGAGTTCTTCCACATGTATGCATATAACACACATTAATAAGCTCAGCTTTTCTCATATTAAGCTGTTTTTATCAACCTAATTTCTTGAGCATTAGCTGAAGAACCTAGCTAGATAGAAAGAGAAATTTTTATTTCCTTATGATACCAAGTACATTTTTCCAAGTATACTGATATCATCCCAGATGATGTTCAAACTATCTGAAGAAATGCAGAATAGTTTGAGGAATTAATATATTAAAATGGACCTTAAAAGTAGAGTAAGGTAAAAGTTATAATATTTCTAAAATTATACTAGGTGCATTGTAATTTACCCTTTAAAAAACATTTCCTCAATCTTCTATTAACAACACCCCAGAAAGGGGGGTACTTGATTGCTTTTAACAACAGAAAAATGATGTTGACAAGCAAGAGAGAGAGAGGAGAGAGGTGGGAAGAGGGAGCAGGCAGGGAGGGAGGAAGACAGAAGGGGGGAGAGAGAGAGAGAATTTCTTAAATTTCTTCTCAAGCATATCTAATCCTGAAAGTGATGGATAGATCACAGAATTTCCTCCTTAATGTAGAGAAGATTCTCCTTTTGCAACTATTACATGAAGCTTGCAGTCATATGGTAGAAAGAATAAATGACATGGGAAACCAAAGAAAAGCCTGCTTCTTGCCATGTAAGGGATAGTGGGGGCGGGGGTGGGAAGTAGGAAAAAACAATGATAAAGGCACTAGTGTCAGACTCCTGAGCCACTATCTTGCTCCTTTAGCTGGTGATGCAGGCGTGTTACAGAAAATTAAGATAACACTAAAAGCAGTTATTTGGAGAAGGCGATGGCAATTGAAGAAGGCAATGGCACCCACTCCAGTACTCTTGCCTGAAAAATCCCATGGACAGAGGAGCCTGGTAGGCGAAGAGTCAGACACGACTGAGCGACTTTGCTTTCACTTTTCATTTTCATGCGTTGGAGAAGGAAATGGCAACCCACTCCAGCGTTCTTGCCTGGAGAATCCCAGGGACGGTGGAGCCTGGTGGGCTGCCGTCTATGGGGTTGCACAGAGTCGGACACGACTGAAGCGACTTAGCAGCAGCAGCAGCAAGAGCAGTTATTAGTCTTGACTCCGTGATGCAGAGAACATAGTGTGAGGGCTGCCTCAATCCAGGGTGAGATGGAATAGCCAAGAACAGAGTCCATTCTAGATTCCTGGCTCTTCCCACATGGCAGGGATGCTGACTGAGAGCCTTGAAGAACATGGTGAAACCACAACATGTATATGAGAGCTTTGATACACACAGGAGAGATTAGAGAATGGATGTGCCATTCTCTAACTTCAGCACATGTCCCCGCAGAATGCCCAGAACGGGCTTGGATGCGTCATTGGTTTGTAGACTCCTGCTAGCACAAGCCCGAGGATCAGCAAGGGGCCTAGAGGACCCCTGCTTGCCAAGGTACTAGATCACCTCCCATAGCTCATATACCATCTTAGGAAGAATCAGGAAAAAACAAAATAGTGAAACTACACAAGTTTTCAAAAGAAACAGTTAAATCTAGAGAAACTAATTATTGGCTCAGGCTGTGTTTCGGTTAATGTTACTATATCTCTACTTGCTACTCCTTGGAGGCTAGTGAAAAGAGATACGAGCCATTTTCTAGAATAAAGGCACTGTATTTTTCTGGCACATCTGAGTACACTGTGAGTAAATTTATGACTCCACTGCAGTATTAACCACAAAGTCAGTTGCATAATACTTATTACTACTCTAAAACAATAGCATATCCAGTCTGAAAACCCATGGTAGGCAACGACACTCACTTTTCAGGACCATTTGAAAGGTTTCTTTGCTCTGGGGTGAGTTTGGAGAGAGTGAAATTCTCACGTTGGCTAAAAGAAGAGGTTTTTAGCCAGCTTCCAAGATAATTACACTGGTCAACCAGCTCCAAGACATTAACAGCTGCTGTTTTAACCACCAATGAGGTGGTTAGTTTCGACAATCTGGGAGGTGGACCAAAAGACGTGGCCTTGGTTCTCCTTTCACTTTTCATCACTTCAGTGGGGAAGAGCTATCCTTCTCTCCTGATGCTCTCGCTCTGCGGGCTGCTGATAATCTGTGGCAGAGAGGACCCTGCACTGCCACCAGGAACACACTTGTCCAGGAGGAAGCACACAGGATTTAACAGTTATTAACAAACATTAACGTAACGTAGACCCAAGAAATTATTCCTGTCAATCTGATTTGTAGGGCCCACTTGACTCCCAAAGGACAGATTCTTAAATAGAAAGGGTAGCTACCTTCTTGATGGAACAGGTAATTAAGAGGATATGACCTGTGCTTGACCCTTGAGCTGGACCTGGGCAACTGGAGGCTCCCCAGCCCCTCCCCTGCCCTTGCAAGGTACACTTTGCCTAGTGTTCCCACAGGGGGAGTTGTTCTAAGGACACAGCCTTGAGAGTAAGGTGTGGTTGAGACCACCTGGTCTGAATGAATGCATGACTGAACCTAGTTAAGGTGTCTTTCAATCTTTTAAGATTCAGCTGGGCAAGTATGACAATTTACTCATCTTGCGACCACCCAGGAAAAACCTCACAGTAAGTTTCTTTGCTTAATAAACCTGCCCCTACCCCTCTGAAGTGGCCTGCCTCTTTCTTCACTTTCTCTTTGCCCTCTGTGTACAGGGACCGGTTTGTAAACTAACACACTTAGGGAAATATTTGGAGTGTGGCTCCTCAAACAATTTGTAGCTCCCTTTATGGTTTTCCCAAAACCTCTGTGTTTCCGAAATTAATGTTCTGATTTAATAGATGTTACGTTGGTCCTGCAATATAGCTCGGTCATTACTTTGATATTCATGACTTTCACTTGACATAATTGCATGAATGGCACAGGAGGCTTGGCAGGGCTTGAAGCAGAAAACACCCGGTTCACAAGAACTGTGAGATTTAATGGTGTCCAAATGCATCTGCTTAAGAAATATTCTAAAGCAACAGAAAATCCAGCAGAGATATTTAGCCTCTTTCAGTGCATTCAAGGCAAATACATTTTCTGTGAGTTAAAAACCTCAGTGGAAGAATAAGAGAATGAGTATAAATTGTTGACTAAATTAATAACAGAGCAGTCAGTTGGGCAAGCATGATTCTAATGATTATTGGCAATTCATTCAAACATTTCTAAGGCATAATGAAATGCCCTTAAATATTTTGTATATACCTATACTACAGCACATAATATATTATATTGAAAGTATTTACTTACATAGTGGTTTCTATTGGTAAATGCAAGAAAGTTTTGGGCTGGACCTGTTTTAAAATCCTATTACAGTGTTGGAATTCAATCAATATTATTAAGAGATAACAAATGATCCTTTACTCTGTAGGAATGGAAAACCTTTAAGATGAATTAAATTGAAATACTATGGAATAAATTTAAATGTTTATTAGGATGAAATGTTTTGTAATAAACATAATATATTTTCTATTGAGCCTAGAATGAGGTGAATGAGGAAGATGAGTATAATTTATAACAAGAGGTTTAAAAAGATCTTTCTGATGGTCTCCCCTCCCCCTCTTTTTAAAAGTGAATATGTATCAGTGTCTCTACAGATCTCCCTCTTTAAACTTGAAGCCTCCCTTCATCACTGAAAGGCTGGAAGGCTCCTAGCTAAACCTCTTACTCTATCTTTATCTGGGACCATTAGTATATTCTTCAAACAAGATTACAGAGATTTGATGAACAAAATCCAATCTTTCCCTTCCCACCCAATAAGATTTTAATCAGTTGAAATGAAACTAATTGAAAAGCAATGAAAATTGCAAAATCTTATTAATATAGTGATGTCTATTCAGGCCCAATGAAGAGTAGTTTTTATTTCTGCTTTGGAGATGCCATCCAGCCATCCCATCCTCTGATGCTCTGATGCTCTTCTCCTTCTGCCCTCAATCTTTCCAGCTATCAGGCTCTTTTCCAATGAGTTAGCTATTTGCATCAGGTGACCAAAATACTGGAGCTTCAGCTTCAGCATCAGCATCAGTCCTTCCAATGAGTATTCAGGGTTGACTTCCCTTAAGATTGACAGGTTTGATCTTCCCATTGCCATCCAAGGGACTCTCAGGAGTCTACTCCAGCACCATAGTTCAAAATCAGGTTGATTATATTCTTTGCAGCTGAAGATGGAGAAGCTCTATACAGTCAGCAAAAACAAGACCAGGAGCTGACTGTGGCTCAGATCATGAACTCCTTACTGCCAGATTCAGACTTAAATTGAAGAAAGTAGGAAAAACCACTGAATGGTCAGTCATGTATGACCTAAATTAAATCCCTTACAATTATACAGTAGAAGTGAAAATAGATTCAGGAGATTAGATCTGATAGACAGAGTGCCTGAAGAACTATGGATGGAGGTTCGTAACATAATATAGGAGGTGGTTATCAAAACCATCCCCAAGAAAAAGAAATGCAAAGAGGCAAAATGTTGTCTCAGAAGCGCTTACAAATAACTAAGAAAAGAAGAGATGTGAAAGGCAAAGAAAAGGGAAGATATACCCATATGAATGCAGAGTTCCAAAGAAAACCAAGGAGAGATAAAGCTTTCCTCAATGATCAGTGCAAAGAAATAGAGGAAAAGAAAAGAATGGGAAAAACTAGAGATCTCTTCAAGAAAATTAGAGATACCAAGGGAATATTTCATGCAAAGATGAACCTAATAAAGGACAGAAACAGTATAGACCTAACAGAAGCAGAAGGTTTTAACAGGTGGCAGGAATACATAGAAGAACTAATATAAAAAAGATCTTAATGACCCAGATAACCACAATGGTGTGATCATTCACCTAGAGCTAGATATCCTGGAGTGAGATGTCAAGTGGGCCTTAGTGAGCATCACTACAAACAGAACTAGTGGTGGTGATGGAATTACAGCTGAGCTATTTCAAATCCTAAAAGATGATGCTGTGAAAGTGCTGCACGCAATATGCCAGGAAATTTGGAAAACTCAGCAGTGGCCACAGGACTGGAAAAGGTCAGTTTTTATTTGAATTCCAATCCCAAAGAAAGGCAATGCCAAAGAATGTTCAAATTACTGCACAGTTGCACACATTTCACATGCTAGAAAAGCTAGGCTTCAGCAGTACATCAACCGAGGACTTCCAGATGTTCAAGGTGGATTTAGAAAAGGCAGAAGAACCAGAAATCAAATTGCTAACATCCATTGGGACATATAAAAAGGAAAAGAATTCCAGAAAAACATCTACTTTTGCTTCATTGACTACACTAAAGCCTTTGCCTGTGTGGATCACAAAAAAACTGTAGAAAATTCTTCAAGAGATGGGAATACCAGACCACCCTCACTGCCTCCTGAGAATTCTGTATGCAGGTCAGGAAGCAACAGTTAGAAGCGGACATGGAACAACGGACTGGTTCCAAATTGGGAAAGGAGTATGTCAAGGCTATTGTCACCTTGTTTATTTAACTTACATGCACAGTACACCATGTGAAATGTCAGGGTGAATGAAGCACAAGCTGGAATCAAGATTGCAGAGAGAAATATCAATAACCTCAGATATGCAGATAACACCACCCTTATGAAAGAAAGTAAAGAGGAACTAAAGAGCCTCTTGATGAAAGTGAAAGAGGAGAGTGAAAAAGCTGTCTTAAAATTCAACATTCAAAAAATGAAGATCATGACATCCAGTCCTATCACTTCATGGCAATTAGATGTAGAAACAATGGAAACAGTGACAGACTTTATTTTCTTGGGCTCCAAAATCACTGCTGATGGTGACCACAGCCATGAAATTAAAAGACACTTGCTCCTTGGAAGAAGAGCTATGACTAACGTAGATAGCGTATTAAAAAGCAGAGACATTACTTTACCACCAAAGGTCCATATAGTCAAAGCTATGGTTTTTCCAGTAGTCATGTATGGATGTGAGAGTTGGACCATAAAGAAAGCTGAGCGCCGAAGGATTGATGCTTTTGAACTGTGATGTCAGATAAGATTTTTGAGAGTCCCTTGGACTTCAAGGAGATCAAACCAGTCCATCCTAAATGAACTCAATCCTGAATATTCATTGGGAGGACTGATGCTGAAGTTGAAGTTCCAATACTTTAGCCACCTGATGTGAAGAGCTGACTCACTGGAAAAGACCCTGATCCTGGGAAAGACTGAAGGCAAGGGGAAAAGGTGATGACAGAGCATGAGGTGGTTGGATGGCCTCCCTGACTCAATGGATGTGAGTGTGACAAGCTCTGGGAGACTGTGAAGAATGGGGAAGCCTGGCGTGCTGTGGTCTGTCAACACAACTGAACAACAGTTCACTGAACAACAGCTGAACAATATCAGCAGCAACTGAACAACAATAACAACGGTTTGAAGGCATCAATACTTTGGCACTCTGCCTTCTTTACGGTCCAGCTCTCATAACCACACGTGATCACTGGGAAGTCCACACCCTTGACTATATGGACCTTTGTCGGCAGATTGATATCTCTGCTTTTCAACACACTGTCTAGGTTTGTCATAGCTTTCCTCCTAAGAAGCAACTGTCTTCTGATTTCATGGCTGTAGTTACAACCCGCAGTGATTTTAGAGCCCAAGAAGAGAAAATCTATCACGCTTCCATCTTTTCCCCTTCTATTAGCCATGAAGTAATGAAGCCAGATGCCATTATCTTAGTTCTTTTAATATTTAGTTTTATCTTTCTTAAGCCCATTTATGGCTTACCATAAGGCTTGACAGGCTGAGAAAGAATTTGCAATATAATACTGAGGAACTACATGAAAATACATTTCTTTTAGTCAACACCCTGTTTCCTCAAATTGTAAAGATGATGCAAGAAGGTTTGAAAATTGTGAAGAAATGATCTAACTTGTTCCTTTTAACAATTTAAGTTCAGTTAAAACAATTCAGGTCCACTATTTTTCAATCATGTACTATCAGTCATTTATGTAAGGCTAGGAACTTGAAGGAAAAGAAACAATATATACAAAAAAAATGCCTAGCCTTGCCCTTTAGGAGTTAGTTTTCAACAACATATTATGTAAAAGCTATAGGAACTTGAAAGACAGAGATATTAAATTCTAATCTTTGACCTCTATGAGTGGAAGAGACAAAGAAAGCAATCATTATGATAAAACAGGATAAGCACAATGATAAAATAAGCCCAAGGTACTGTAGCACCAGGAAAAAAAAGAATTTCCAGTGCAAATAAATTCTTTCTTTTCTCAGCAGTGCATCATATGGCCAGCTACAACAGTTTGTATGAAAACCTCCCTATTTTTGAAGACTTTAACCCAGAGGTTATCAATTCTTACTGAGCAACAGCATCACTTGAGAACATTTTGAAAACATACCTATATATCTAGACTGTTCCAGCTAGAGAGATTTCTAGAGATTTAATTGCTTTTTAGGGTTAGAGACAGAGCACCAATATTTAAAAGATAAAAACAAAATACAAGTCCCCAACTGATTCTGCTGCATGGTTAAGGCTGAGAAACACTTCTGTCCAGATTTCTCTGGTTATTATGCAAAATTTTAGAATAGTTCAGGGCAATGGTTGCTTTCTACAAAATTTCATTTTAAGACAAGAAAAGATGGAAAATAGGGTTCTGAAACCAAAATTGGGGTCACAGGGTTAAACAAATTCAGCATAGGCCATGTAACATTAGCAGAGGAAGGCAAAGTCAAGCTGCAAATTAAATTCATTCTCTGAAGACTTATTAGTAGGCAAAGAAAGTCAATGAGCAATGTAGAAAATGATTTAAGCCCGCCGCTGCCATTTTATCTAGGGGCAAGCTCTGTCAAAGACTATTTAGTGCTTCGCCCTATTACCACAAACTTATCACCATCTGTTCCTTTTGTACGTCCCTCTCTTTTGGCTGAAAGGAAATGCTTCCCACTATATTATTAGGTTTCTTATTATACACATTCCGTCCTGTGGCTTGAATATCATAGTTGTACAAGAAAAAAGCAGCATTTTTGCCCTCCAGATGTCCCCATAACTCTCAGTACTTGATTTTCAACTTCTGGGAGTTCCTTGAAACATATTCAAATGAGAAAAAAGATTATGTTAAAGATCATGAGTATACCTACATGCTGACCTAGGCTATTTTGTTTCTCCACCTCCATTAGGATACCTGTTGTGATTTTAAGAGTACTCTTATTAGAACATCTGATTTCAGTTGCTTTGTTTGCTGGAGAAAATATGTTTATTACCGAAGCTGAAGATATCTGTGCTTCATTTTCAAATATGAGCTTTTTTCTCCCTTAAAAAATGGCAAGGAAAATTTTGCTTGAATATACTGATACAAACAGGAAAGATCTTGACTTAATGCTTATTTAGACATCATTCTGGTGGCATTTTAAAATGCAACTTCTCATCAGAGAAATAATGGTAATGGAGAGAATGCAGATTCAGAGGACTCACATAGATATTACAACCTATTGCCACCACAGCATTTTAATTTGTCCTTGGATAAACTTAGAATTTTTCATTAACTAAGTTTTCACATCTGTAGTTGTATCAAATCTTCCTTTTATTTCATTGAGATAATTTGATTATGTTCTCTTTGCCAGGGAGCTAGGCCAAGTAATATCTGAATGGCCCCTTCCATAACTCAATGTTGTGCTTTATAAGCATACAGGGCTGATTACTCACATGCTAATATAATGCTCAGAACTCATAAAAAGAGAAACAATAAAATTGATTCACTAGTATTTCTATTGCTTAAAATCTATAGCAGATAACATGACAAAATGGGGAGAAAGAGGAATATGTTTCAAACCAAAGAAAAAGACAAATCTGGGAAAAATTTGTCGGATTTGCTTAAAATTAAGATAAGCAACCTACCCAAAAAAGAGTTCCAAAGTTGTCCACTCAACAGGAAACAAATGGATAAACACAGTGAGAACTCTGAGATGGTTACTCATTTGAGATGTACTGAAGCACCACACAGAATTTATACTGAACTGAAAAATACACTTGCAGGATTCAACAGCAGAGTGGATGAAGTAGAAGAATGAATCAGTGAAGTGGAAGAAAAAGCAATGAAAATCACCTGGATAGAGCAAAAAAGGTTTTTTTTTAAAGGGATGATATCTTAAAGGAACTGTGGGACAAAATGAAATGAAAGAATTATTGCCTTATACTGGTCCCAGAAGGAAAAGAGAGAAGAGGCCAGAAAAATTATTTGAAGAAATAATGGTAGAAAACTTCCTTAATATGGGGAACAAAACAGACATCCAGATCCAGGAAGGACACAGAACCCCAAACAAAACGAATCCCATGAGAACCAGATCAAAATTAAAAACATTAAAAATTAAATGGCAAAAGTTAAGAAGACAGAATATTTTTTTAAATAGTACATCAGTATTATTTATTTTTATTACAGTTTCTTTATAATACTGTGTTAGTTTCAGGTATACAATAAAGTGATTCAGTTATGTAATATATAGAATACATTTGCATATGTGTGTGTGTGTGTGCATGCTCTGTCACATCCAACTCTTTGTGACCCCATGGACTGTAGCCCAGCAGGCTCCTCTGTCCATAGGATTTACCAGGCAAGAATACTGGAGTGGCTTACCATTTCCTTCTCCAGGGCTCTTCCTGACCTAGGGATTGAACCCACATCTCCTGTGTCCCCTGTGTCTCACATCATTAAACCAGCCTTAAATAAAATGTTAAAGCAACTTCTCTAAGCTGAAAAGAAGAGGCACTAATTAATAATAAGAAAATATACAAAAGTAAAACTCTTACTGGAAAAGGCAAATATACATTAAAAGTAGTGGATCAATCACTTATAAGCCAAGTATGAAGCTTGAAATTCAAAAGGAGTAAATGAAACTGAAATTACATAGAATAATTAGTTAAGAAAGCATAAAATAAAATATGTAAGAGCTGTTATCAAGAACATATAATGTAGATAGGGGAGTAAAAATGCAAATTTTAGTACATATTAAAAGTTAAGTTGTGATCAACTTGAAAGAGAACGCCATATACACAGGATGGTTATGTGAACCTCATGGTAACCACACACACACACACAATCACACACACATACACACAAATTTATAGAAAACATATAGAAGAGAATGAAACAGAAATCTCAATATTACACTAAGGAAAGTTGGTAAACCACAAGAGAAGAGAGAAAGAGAAGGACTACAAAAACAGCTCCAAAAACAATGAACAAAATGGCAATAATTATATCCTTATTAATAATTACCTTAAATTTAAATGGAGTAAATTTACCAATCAAAAGATATACAGTGGCTGAATGGATAAAAAAAAAGAGACTCTTTATGTTGCCTATATATTTAAGAGACAGAGGTCAGAAAAGGACACATACAGACTAAATGTGAGAAGATGGGAAAATACATTCCATACCAATATAAATGAAAAGAAAGCTGGTACAGCTATGCTCATATTAGACAAAACAGACATTAAAACAAAGACTGTAATAAAGGACAAAAAAGGGTAGCATATAATGACAAAGGGGTCAATCCAGCAAGAAGCTTCATCATTTAAACATGTATATGAAACCAACATTTGAGCACCAAGATATATAAATCAAATATTAATGTACCTATTGGGAGAAATTAAAAGCAATACAATAATAGTAGGGGACTTCAAGCTCCCACTTAAAACAATACATAGATCATCCAGACAGAAAATCAATAAAGAAACATTGTCTTTACATGACACATTAAACTAGATGAACAAGAGATATATGTATATAGAACATTCTACGTAAAGGAGCAGGTTACACATTCTTCTCAACTTCACATGGAACATTCTTCAGGATGGATCACATGTTAGGCCCCAAAACATGTCTCAATAAATTCTAGTATCTTTTCTAATCACCATAGTGTAAAACTAGAAATCAATTATAAAATGAAAATTGGAAAAACCACATAAACATGAAGATTAAACAACACGCTGCTGAACAACCAATAGGTCACCAAGGAAATCAAAGGAAGAGTCACAAAAAACCTACAGACCAATGAAAACCAAAAATATGACATTTCAAAATGTACAGAATGCAGTAAAAGCAATTCTAAGGGGAAAGTTCATAGTCTTCAGACCTACCTCAGGTAACAAGAAAAGTCTCATATAAGCAATCTAAATTTATGACTAAGAGAACTAGAAAAAGGAAAACAAAAGGAAATAATAAAGGTCAGAGTAGAAATAAGTAAAAGACTAAACAGACAGAAAATGAAAAATGAAACTAAGACCTGGTTCTTTGAGAATATAAATAAGACACAGCTACACTAACCAAGTTAAAAAAGATAGAGGGCTTAATAAACTTAAAAAAACCTCAGAAATGAAAGAGGAGAAGTTACAACTCACACCATAGAAATGCAAAGGATCATAAGAGAATACTATGAACTAATATGTCAACGAATTAAGACAACCAAGAAGAAATTTCTAAAAACATGCAATCTGCCAAGACTGAATTCTGAAGAAATAGAAAACTCAAATAGCCTGATTACTAGTAAGGAGACTGAATCAGTCATCAAAACCCTTCCAACAAACAAAAGTCAAGGACCAAATGGCTTCACCGGTGAACTCTTGCACACATTCAAAGATGATTTGATAACTATTTCTCAAACTCTTCCAAAATAGAGAATAAAAATCATAAAACCATCTCAACAGATGCAGAAAAAGCACTTAACAAAATTCACCAACCATTTTTGCTAAAATGTCTCAACAATGGTGTACAGAGGGAATGTGCTTCAATGAAAGGCCATATATGACAACCCACAGCTAACATCATACTCAAGAGTGAAAAGCTTAAAGTTTTTCCTCTAAAATAGGAACAATACAAAGATGCTCACTCTTGCCACTTCTATTCAACATAGTACTGGAAGCCCTAGCCACAGCAATTAGCCGGGCACTCAAATTGGAAAGGAAAAAGTAAAACCATCACTATTAGCAAATGACATGATACTACATAAAGCAAACCTTACAGACTTCACCAAAAACACTGTCAGAACTAGCAAATTCAGCAGAGTCATAGATACAAAATCATTATGTCATTTTTACGCACTAATAATGAACTCTCAAAAAGGCATTTTTAAAAAATTTTCATTTACAACTTCATCAAAAAGAATAAAATACCTAGGAGTAAATTAATCAAGGAAGTGAAAAATCTGTACATTAAAAACTATATGATGCTAATGAAAGAACCCGGACACACAAAAAAGTGGCAAGATACTCTGTGCTTGTGGATTTGAAGAATTAATATTAAAATGTCCATATTTTCTAAAGCAATCTACAGATTCAACATAATCCCTATCAAATGCCAATGGCATATTTCACAAAAGTGGAATAAATAAGTCCAAAATTTGTATAAAACCACAAAAGATTCCAAATAGCACCACCCCCAAAAAAAGTCCTAAGAAAGAACAAAGCTGGAGGTATCCTGCACTCTCATTTTAAACTATACTACAAGGATATAGTAAACAATACAGTATGCTATTAACACATAGCTCAACATGGAATTAAGAGTCAGAAATAAACACACTCATATATAACAATTAATCTATGAAAAAGACATGAACAATGGAAAAATAACAGTCTCTCAATAAATAGTACTGGGAAAATTTGGACAGAAACATTAAAAAAAAAAAAAACTAGACCACTATCTTACATCACTTACAGAAACTAACCCAAAATGAATTAAAGACTTGAGTGTTAGACCTGAAACAATAAAAAATTTCTAGATGAAGACATAGATGGTAACCTTCATGACATCTGTGTTAGTTTTTGTGGTTCTGACTCCAAAAGAAAGGGAAACAAAACCAAAAAATAACAGATGGGATTCCATCAAACTAAAAAGCTTCTGCACAGTAAATGAAACCATCATTAAAATGAAAAGGCAACTTACTGAATGGGAGAATATATTTGCCAACCTTATATCTGGTATGGAATTAATATCCAAAATATGTAAAGAACTTATACAACTCAACAACAACAAAACTAATCCAATTAAAAACCAGGCTGCTGCTGCTGCTAAGTCACTTCAGTCGTGTCCGACTCTGTGCGACCCAATAGACAGCAGCCCAGCAGGCTCCCCTGTCCCTGGGATTCTCCAGGCAAGAACACTGGAGTGGGTTGCCATTTCCTTCTCCAATGCACGAAAGTGAAAAGTGAAAGTGAAGTCGCTCAGTCGTGTCTGACTCTGTGCAACCCCACGGACTGCTGCCTACCAGGCTCCTCCGTCCATGGGATTTTCCAGGCAAGAGTACTGGAGAAAAACCAGGAAGAAAACCCAAATAGACAATTTTTAATAGGACACACACAGCCAAGAGGCACATGAAAAGATGTTCAACATCTCAAATTACTAGGGAA
Source organism: Bubalus bubalis (assembly GCF_019923935.1). NCBI lineage: Eukaryota > Metazoa > Chordata > Mammalia > Artiodactyla > Bovidae > Bubalus > Bubalus bubalis. The sequence continues at coordinate 80,780,405 of NC_059158.1, forward strand.
ATGTGAATCAAAATGAATGAGACATCACATTATACATATTAGAATGGCTATTATCAAAAGACCGATAACAAGAGTTGGAAAGGATATGGAAGAGAATGCTCACACAGCTGGTGGGACTGTAATTCATGCAAAATATGTAGGACCTATAGGAAATTCATTTTAATGACTGGAATCCCTGAAGCCATACTCCATATGAAGAAATACTGCTATGCTATGTACAAATCAGATATATGATTGAGCTTTTTTTTTTTTTTTTTTTTTTTATAGTTTTTTTTTGTTTGTTTGTTTTTTGTTTTTCACTATTTTTTTTTATTTTATTTTATTTTTAAACTTTACATAACTGTATTAGATTTGCCAAATATCAAAATGAATCCGCCACAGGTATACATGTGTTCCCCATCCTGAGCCCTCCTCCCTCCTCCCTCCTCCCTCCCCATTCCATCCCTCTGGGTCGTCCCAGTGCACCAGCCCCAAGCATGCAGTATCGTGCATTGAACCTGGACTGGCAACTCGTTTCATACATGATATTTTACATGTTTCAATGCCATTCTCCCAAATCTTCCCACCCTCTCCCTCTCCCACAGAGTCCATAAGACTGTTCTATACATCAGTGTCTCTTTTGCTGTCTCGTACACAGGGTTATTGTTACCATCTTTCTAAATTCCATATATATGCGTTAGTATACTGTATTGGTGTTTTTCTTTCTGGCTTACTTCACTCTGTATAATAGGCTCCAGTTTCATCCACCTCATTAGAACTGATTCAAATGTATTCTTTTTAATGGCTGAATAATACTCCATTGTGTATATGTACCACAGCTTTCTTATCCATTCATCTGCTGATGGACATCTAGGTTGCTTCCATGTCCTGGCTATTATAAACAGTGCTGCGATGAACATTGGGGTACTCGTGTCTCTTTCCCTTCTGGTTTTCTCAGTGTGTATGCCCAGCAGTGGGATTGCTGGATCATAAGGCATGTCTATTTCCAGTTTTTTAAGGAATCTCCACACTGTTCTCCATAGTGGCTGTACTAGTTTGCATTCCCACCAACAGTGTAAGAGGGTTCCCTTTTCTCCACACCCTCTCCAGCATTTATTACTTGTAGACTTTTGGATCGCAGCCATTCTGACTGGTGTGAAATGGTACCTCATAGTGGTTTTGATTTGCATTTCTCTGATAATGAGTGATGTTGAGCATCTTTTCATGTGTTTGTTAGCCATCTGTATGTCTTCTTTGGAGAAATGTCTATTTAGTTCTTTGGCCCATTTTTTGATTGGGTCATTTATTTTTCTGGAGTTGAGCTGTAGGAGTTGCTTGTATATTCTCGAGATTAGTTGTTTGTCAGTTGCTTCATTTGCTATTATCTTCTCCCATTCTGAAGGCTGTCTTTTCACCTTGCTAATAGTTTCCTTTGATGTGCAGAAGCTTTTAAGGTTAATTAGGTCCCATTTGTTTATTTTTGCTTTTATTTCCAATATTCTGGGAGGTGGGTCATAGAGGATCCTGCTGTGATGTATGTCAGAGAGTGTTTTGCCTATGTTCTCCTCTAGGAGTGAGCTTTTAAAGAAGTACAGTTGAGTAAGGAAAAGGAACATGTTTATTATGAAACATACCATGAAGCACAGTTAAGTGAGTAACATATATGGATTGATTACTGAAAGCAATGCCTTATTGCTCCACCATTCTAAAGCTTCAGAACATGGTTCTGGCACTTTATACTGATGTTGATGGTGAAAATAAAAACAAGGGTGCTTGTTTTAATTAATATGTCACTATTAATTTAGTCTGAGCTTTCCATTTTATAAATAAGTATCCTGAGACACAAAGAAGGAACTTTTTCAATGTAACTGACATTCTTTTGCTGTTGTATAGTCACTAAGTTGTATCCTTCTCTTTGCGACCTCATGGATGGTAGACCACAGGCTCCTCTGTCCATGGGATTTCCCAGGCAAGAACACTGGAGTGGGTTGTCATTTCCTCCTCCAGGGGATCTTCTTGACTGAGGGATCAAACCCTCATCTCCTGTGTCTCCTGCATTGGCAGATGGATTTTTTTTTTACTACTGCATCACCTGGGAAGGATAGGTATCATCATACAAATTCAGGAAGAGGATTTTCATTTATGGTGTTTATTACAAGATTATGTAGAGATAATTATAGAAGATTGCAGGGGTAACTGGCAGACAGAGATACACAAATATATATTTCATGTGTATCCTAGAAATTAAAAACATGAACTCCTGTTTTTGAAATATCTGGGAAGCCATGAAAGTTATAATAATGATAATAAAATTATTTATTGCATTGGTTTACCCATCTTTGTTCTTTGTATGTGGCAGATATATGAGTGAGATAATTGAGTAAGCCTAGAGATCAGCCCTGGGTGTTCTTTAGAAGGAATGATGCTAAAGCTGAAACTCCAGTACTTAGGCTACCTCATACGAAGAGTTGACTCATTGGAAAAGACTCTGATGCTGGGAGGGATTGGGGGCAGGAGGAGAAGGGGATGACAGAGGATGAGATGGCTGGATGGCATCACCAACTCGATGGACGTGAGTCTGAGTAAACTCCAGAAGTTGGTGATGGACAGGGAGGCCTGGCGTGCTGCGATTCATGGGGTAGCAAAGAGTCGGACATGACTGAGCAACTGAACTGAACTGAACTGAACAGACTGTCTATATACAACTTCAATTAAGAGGTGATTTGGAGAAAGGCATTGTTAGTTTTGTGTTTCAGAAAGCCATTTCATAGTATCTGTCATGATATTCTCATATACAAGATAGAGATGTATGAGCAGAATGATAATCTGGTTAAGCAGATGTAAAGCTGGTTGAACCACTGTATGAAGAGTGTGAGATTAGTGGCTCAGTTTTACCTTGGCAAGAAGACCCCTGTTGGGGTGCCAAAGAGCTCTGTACTTGGCTATGTCTCACTGAACACTATTATGAATGACTTGTATGAAGACATAAAGGCAATACTGTCATATTCACAGATCTCACATATCTAAAAACTGTAAAACCACCAAGATCTAAGTAAATTGACAGGCTGGCGTGATGGGCTGACCATAACAGAAGTGCATTGGCTTCTGAGAGAGACCATATTCAAGCTTAAACCAAGAAAGCAGTCAGCTTTTAACAATCTCATCTGTGATGTAAAAAGAATAAAAGCAATGCTAACAATGCCAATTTTTACTTAAGCCCTTATTATGTATAGGTACACTTCTACATGTTTTCCTTTACATTTAGTCCTTAAAAAAGGGCAGTGAGAGAGTTTCATTCCCACTTCACAGATGAGAAAACCAAGGTCAAGGGAAGTAAAGTTACTTTCTGTAAGTCACAGAGCTTACAGAGTTCTACTCTAAGTAGATAAGAGGCAAGGATACATACAGCCTGGGGCATCTAATTCAAGAAGCACTATGTCACAAACCCTACACTTCGCTTTCAAAAAAAAAAAGAAACAAGAAAACCTAGCACCGGTTGCTAAGGGTGACATTTTTAACAGCCCATAAGTGAAAATTTTCTTTGACAGAGAGTTCAACATGAGGCATCAGTATTGCCAGAATGGTTAATGGCATCTCCAGCAGCATAAATCTAGAACAAGACAGATAACATTCTTGTTCTTCCATATGGTGTCATCCTGCTTCAAACTCACTCATGATCTAACTCTATGTGCCCTGAATTTCCTGCTTTTATATTGACACAGATAAAGAAACTTAACACATTAACAAACAATAATATAAGACAAAATATAGCATAATTTGAGCTCAAAATACATACTTTTAAAAATTGAGCAATATTTCAATAAATCACATTGATAATAAAGTGAAATCGAAACCTGTAAATAGTCCATTTATTTATTTTTTCAATCACATTAACGTACAAATACCACATAGTCTATTGAGCCAAAGTCATTTGGGTGAACTGGAACAATTTTCATGTTTCTCAAACAGCCAGACTTTCCTTTGACAATTATTTCATTTGATTACACAGTTTCTAATTTTCCTTTTTAATTGAATGCTACCAGTTCACTGATACTAAGAAAAAAGGAGTTGGACCTACATTTAGTGGATTTCAATCCACTCTGAATAGTTCTTAATAATTTTAATAGATTTTAGCTTTGAATTTAAATTTATGGTTAGATTGCTTAATTCTCCACCATCTACTTTTTGAAGCTTTATTTAAATGCTAAATACCCTATACATTGTTAATACAGTATTACTACATAAATTAAAAGCTTATATTTTATGGTACCAATTTAGAAATTTATATGTTTTCTCTAATATTCTGAGGACTGATGAAATTCAAGTTTTTATTCTATAAGTAAACTAATGTTTGGAAGTAAATTCATAAAGATTCTAGAAGCAAAATAAAATTCAAGTAATCCTTTCAACTAAGAAGTTGTACTACATTCCACTTTGCTTCTCTTATATATGTCCATTTTTTTCTCACTTATAAACAACGGAAATATATTTTTAATAATTCTGCGGACTGAGAAGTCCAAGATAAAGGAAGTGACTCATTAGTGTAGGATATAATTACTTGAGATATATCCTTATTTTTATAAACTTGTAGGTCAAATAATTTATACAAATAGAAAATGATCTCTAACACAGAGTTCAGACTACACACAGGATGCACAGAAGCTTCATTTCTTGATCTGCACCTTGTCAGCTTGTGTTTACCTTCAATTTTTTTTTCCCTCACTAATCAACCAATTGCCATGCTCCGCAAACTTCCAAATTATTGGAATTGGTTATTTTTGAATCCCATTCCCTTATACGATGAACTTCAGAAACTATACATTAAGTGGAAAATTAAGTACAATTGTCTATTTTTAAACATGAAGACAATGCTAATTACAATTCTCCAGATAAACATACATAATTACAGTAATTACAATTTAACAATAACTCACTGGTACTTACTATTATAAACTCATAAACTATTATTCAGTACCCTATAAAATTCAAATTTAATTGAAAGTGCTAGTTTAGCATAATTCCCACAAGCCATCATCTTTAATATTCTGGAATGAATGAGGTTTTGGTTGAGCTATTAATTGATACTGACAAGCAATAACCACTGGAATGAAACTGCAATTATGAGTGGCAATTAATCACATCTGCTGTCATCTCTAGTGTCAAACAAAATTCAATAATATTCTAAATAGTTTTTAAAAGTTTATATCTTTTATGTTTCAATTCACTAACTGGAAGCCAAAAGCAGTTTTCTGAGATAATCAAATAACATCCAAAATATGTCAAACATGTAAAATATGAACACTGTATTTCTTACCTCTAAAAGCTTTTCTTTTTTTCCCCCCAAATTATTTTCAGGATAAATCTTTGTCTTTGCAGACTAGTAAAAGCACCTCATTTCACCTTCCACTTGCCTTAATTCAGTACATCATTTTGACTCATAGATCACCCTCAGACACAGCAAAAATTGCACATGCAGAAGTTCCTGAGAGCAGGAACTTCAGTAAGCATTGTTAAGGACTTGAGATAATTTGACAGCGAATTTTTAGAAGCTTCAATTGATCAATGTCTCTTTGAATCGGGGCAAGGAGGCAGCAGGATTTAATTTCCTTTCCCCTCATTATTTCTAATTAACAGGACAACTAGTGATGTTCCTTTGCTGTAACCTAAGGCACGCATACCCCAGCATCCTTCACCAATTGACCAAGTCTGTTCAAAAGCCGCTGGAAGTTTCCTTTTGCCACCAAGGTTATGACCTCAAGACTGAAACGAATGAATGTATTTGCTGTAAACTGAGCTAGGCCATCTACCAGATGATCACACAAATGGCAGTGTTAACAACACAAGATCTAATCCCAGACAAATGAAAACTTGATGCAAAGTGGAGACTGTGACCTCACTAAGTGGATGTGTACCAAATATTCAAGCAAGCACAGAGCCACAACTTAAATATTCATAAATCCCAATCCTTGGTTGGTTGGTGAGATATAACTATAATGTCCTGTTTCATTTTATATGCTTAGAGTTTATGGCAAGTTTATTGTACTGGGACAGTTAATCCTCACCAATGAAGAAAGGAAGTAAAGCATCTGTTTGCTCTAAACTCTGAATCTGAAACATGTTTTCTGGAAGGGTTTTTCATAAAGCTGAAAATGTCAACAACTTAAAAATGGATATGCCCTATAATTAAAAATCTTGAATAGGTATAGCAAACTTACCTAATTAGAAATATTTCTAAATGCATAGCATTTGTATATCTTTCATAGAATATTATTAAAGTGAAGAGACTTACTGCAAGCAGACACTTAAAGAAGGAAGGAACATTATACTAATTGCATATACTGATTAATAATGTTCATGGAATGACCTTCATTTTAATTATTCTGTTTTTACTTCTGTTTCAATGAATTGCATTTATGCTCATTATTGACTTACAATAACATAATGAGTGATCAAGGCTAGATTCCATACAGTTTTCAAACTGCACCAATGTAATTTGACCTTTTCTGTTTTGTTATTTATGGTTCTGACACAGTAGGTTATGGTATCTTCCTGTCTGTGTCTTTCAAAAGTTAAGTTTACTCTGATTTTGGATTCATCTCTTTCTCTTTGTCTCCTATTGTGCTGCCAGGGAAGCCCATTCATAACTGCAGTTTTATAAGTCTCTGAGTTACTCTATTAGCAGGTCAATTATTTTCAGTTGTCTGGAGTTGCATTTTTGCCTAACCCATGTTGGCCGGTACACTGCAAAGAACGCTTGCTTAAATTCAGAGTTGCCACAGGAGTAGCACTGAAAGTCTTATGGTTGGTTACAACTGCTAGTTACTACTGACCTTCAAAGAATCCAGGTGAAAAAGCCTGTTCCATAGCTTGGAAGTTGGGGACTTGTTAGTCTCTCAGTCATGTCCAACGCTTTGCGACCCCGTGGATTCGCCAGGCTCCTCTGTCCATGGAATTCTCCAGGTGAGAATACTGGAGTGGGTTTTCTTTGGGGACTTAACTGAATCCTAATCCATGCACCAGATCAGACCCCATGAGCTCCTAGAGGAAACTCTGCAGCATATCTCTGTGTGAGGTGCTCTGGGTAAGGTTCAATTGAGCTTTATCTTCTTTTCTAATTAGGTACCAATCCTGCCTTTGTTTTCCTTTTGCCCTTCCATCAGAAATACAGAAGACTCACGGAGTATTTCTTTACCATTCGCTAGTGGTAAAGAACCCAGGTGGCGCTAGTGGTAAAGAACCAGTGTGCCCAGGCAGGAGAAGTAAGAGATGCAGCTTTGATCCCTGAGTAGGGAAGATCCCCTGGAGGAGGGCATGGCAACCCATTCCAGAATTCTTGCATGGAGAATCTCATGGACAGAGGAGCCTGGTGGGCTATGGTTCACTGGGTCGCAAACAGTCAGACAAGATTGAAGTGACTTAGCACTCACACACACGCGCAGAGTATAAATTTCTCTTTGCTGTCTCCAAGCCTATCAAACTCCAGGCTATCAGAAGTGATATTTAATAAAGAGACTTAAGGGAAGTCCTGTTCCTAGGTGGTCTAAGGTCCAGTCAAGTTTCAAGTTACATGTTTGGGAAGGTGCATGTCTAAATGATGTGAGATTCCTTCACGACAAAACCGTGGATATGGATTTATACATTCGTGTTCATGCAGAAACATTCACGGAGTGCAGATATAAGACATGATTACACAAAGAATTCTTCTGTGCTTTCTGCTTAAGTTCCTATTTGCTGTGTTAATGCCTAGCATAGAAATCTCCTTGCCTGCCATGGTGAATTTCTTTTACAGTGTCTTGGAGAAATATACTGCTTGAAGAGATAGAATACTTCCCTTCACCAGAATGAGAATTATGTAACTGAACAGATTCCAAAATAGTTTTAAAAGAAAAGTATTGTGGAGGATGTTATTATGTGTGAAGAGAGAAAGTCTCTACCTGTGAAATTAAATTTAACAATTGAACCAAGATTCAAAAATTGAACAGGTTTCTTTGTAACTGTAAGATTTTCTTAAGACTTTGACTTGCTAATGTGTACTGAGTTTCCAAGAAGGAGATTTAACAGCCACATTTCCCAAGCTCACTAGAAGACAGAATTCTTGTTTTCAGAACACTATTAAAATCTCTCTAAATAATTAAAGAAGCAAAGGAAAATCTAAAGAACATGGTTTTGAATGCTAGGATGTAGTTTTTTGCATTCCTTTTTTGACTTAACTGCTAAGAAGCACAAAGCTAAATAAACCACTCAGAGTATCCAAAATATCTCTTTAGTTAATATAATTATATTGCATTAAAGGGCATCATACTCTTATTGTTATCTACTACAATATCTTGGAAGCAAATAAAGCACAAGTGCATGAAACTTTAAAAACACAGGTGTATTGAAAACACTAAAAAACATGCATTATAAGAGATTTTTTTTTCCAAAAATCAATTTACTCATCATTGTCACTATCATTTTACTTTATTTCAAATACAAAACTTCAAGAATGATCCCTTTGTGTTCAAATGATTCAGGCTGCTTAATACATCCTTGAGATGGCCTTGGATTTATCAAAATCAAATAAAAATTGCATGCATAATAAAAGGCAACTTCTATATTCAAATCAAGGGATTACATTCATTTGAACACTATTTGAAAAAATAATCAGGTCTTATTACCTACAGTCTTACAGATTAATTATATTTCTTATTTTTTAAGTTTTAAAATAAAGCTTCCTAATCACCAAAGTCACTGTCCAAATATCAATTTTATATAATCACATTCTCTCCAGTATGTGTGTGTATATATATATGTATACATATATATATATATATATATATATTCAGATCCCATTCAGGGAAGGGAAAATCAATTCACTTTAATTCAGTTTCTTCACAAGTGCTTTCTCAAACCTGTGTCCATATAAATCACCAAAGAGTTTGTTTAAAATGTAGATTTTCTGGGCCAGTTCCCAGAGATCCTGACTCAGGAAGACTGCATGAGGTCTTGGAATCTCCATCTCTGAGAAGTACCCCCAGGTGATTCAGACAGTGGCGCCTGGTCTAGTACTAAAAAACTGCTGTTGAAGAGCATGTGGCCAATGGAGATCAATTTTAGTTGTATTTAAACTCAATTGCCCTCCCACTCCAAGAGGGCATAGCCACTGGCAGTGTTTGGGAAAGGACTTAGGGGTCACTTAGAAATTCAGCATAGAAATGCCCACCTTTCCTTATTTCATAAACCTCTCTAGCTCCTATTCCATCTACACTTGAGCTTGCTTTGTTCAGCTACTACAAATGTGGCTTCTAGTCCCAGTAATGCTATTAAATTGTATGGCCAATTAGCAAATCTCATAACTTGTTATTCAAATAGTAGATTGTATTATACTATTTCAAAAATCACAATCCCCTTTATAAATTAGTGAATCAGGGGTAAACCTCAATTTTTCTTTTTATTTTCTAGGTTATTTTATCTAAGCCACAGGTTTTCAAAATGAGCTTCAATTCAATTTTTTTCTGATAACCTAACACCTGTGTCTTTCACAGTAGACCACACATTGCCTCCATTTTCTTTCAGAAATAAGAAGAAACAATAAACATTAAAACAAAAAAGTGACTGAATGCACTGAGGGTATTTCACCCCTTTTTCTTGAATGGATAAAGTAACTGAATGTAGGTGCAACTCTTAGTTTGCAAAAGCTTTAGACTGAATAGTATACAGACTCTTGAGAGTCCCTTGGACTGCAAGGAGATCCAACCAGTCCATTCTGAAGGAGATCAGCCCTGGGATTTCTTTGGAGGGAATGATGCTGAAGCTGAAACTCCAGTACTTTGGCCACCTCATGTAAAGAGTTGACTCATTGGAAAAGACTCTGATGCTGGGAGGGATTGAGGGTAGGAGGAGAAGCGGACGACAGAGGATGAGATGGCTGGATGGCATCACTGACTCAATGGACGTGAGTCTGGGTGAACTCCGGGAGTTGGTGATGGACAGGGAGGCCTGGCATGCTGCGATTCATGGGGTTGCAAAGAGTTGGACACGACAGAGTGACTAAACTGAACTGTGAAAATGATGCCAGGAAATAGCTTTGATACTTTCTTTCCAAGGCTGAAATTTCAATACACTCTCTTCTTGGCTTCTAGTCAAGCCTGTGAGGTCTGTTTACATGGAATATAAGAGTAGTCAGCGTTTGTTTGTTTGGGGTAAGTTAAAGAAACCAACACATGCCTTTTGTCTCCTACACCAGCCACCAAGGAAAAATAAGAGGCATCTGTGAGCTGTGGGATGGAGTATGGCCCATGATCACCTTCACTGTCAGAGCCACAGCAAGGGCTAAAACACAGGTTCTCAGCTCCTATATTCTGCCCTCGGAAAAGGAAGAAAAAAACCGGGTTGCCCTGTGTTTGCCAAATATTTGTTTGTTCTTAAAATCCAAGATAAAGTGTTTCTCTGTTCTACTGGAACTTTTAGAGCTGAACAATTTAGATATTAAATAATAAAATAAACATAAAATTTCAACCAGGTAGAGTAAGTCCATTCTGTAGCCAAGAATTTTATTACTGTGCATTAAGATGATACAGTTTTAGTTGAGAAGGTAAAAAAATACCCATAACTTTTTATTAGGAAAGGTGAAGTTCTTGGCAATCAAGGCTACTTGGTTAGCATTTGTAATTAATAAAAATATACAGATAAAGTATTTAGATGAAAATGTCATCAATTGCATAATCCATTTTTAACCTCACCTTAAAATTTACTTTGTGGTATATGAACAGAATTTTTAATTGTGTGTGTTATGTAGATAACTAGCTTATATCGTCAGTAATTCTGGCAGTAGGTACATATTTTTATTCTACAATGTAAAAGCAATCTACAATGTGTAGCCAAATGGCTTATTTTACAGGATAGACTCTAGAATTATAGTTCGGCTCTGGCCCGACCCCAGGGCACATTTCTTTATTTCTCCAGTCCTTTTCACCTCCCCAAGCATCAACTATAAAACAGGCATAAGATTACCTACAGGAATATTATACTTAGTAAGAGGTAAATCAGTTTTTCCACAAGAGAGTTATTATTCCTAAATGGCACCCTGAAGAGAGAAGCATACCTAGAATATTCACACTTTATTGAAGTTGCAGTGAAGGGAAATTTCACATCCAAGGGCACCACCGACTAGTGATGAGGAGAGACAAATAGTCTACTCACTACATCTGTTTCAGTCATGCTTTGGTGAATATTCCCTCACTGTCTTAGCTCCAGACTTTAATAAAACAGATTCTTGAGTTTACATATTTTGGTCAAAGTAAAATCATTTTTTAAAAGAGTAGAATTTGAGAAAGACTCTGAAAAGACCTCGTTAGTTTACTTTAATCTCCCTGTAGTGTCCTTCAATAATTATATTTTTAATACTTCAGCTTGATGCTTGACAGTAATTGTTTCCAAGAAATTGTACATTCCCACTACATGCATTATTGATAAATACAGATAAACAGAGTGTTTTCACATGACAAAATTTTCAGTGCTTTGTTGGATTCCAACAAGAGTGTTTGGTCTCTTCTATTCCACTGCAGAGGCTTCCCAGTTGGCATAATGGTAAAGAATCTGCCTGCCAATGCAGGAGACACAGGAATGCAGGTTCGATCCCTGAGTTAGAAAGATCCAATGGAGAAGCAAATGGCAACCTGCTCCAATATTCTTGCCTGGGAAATCCCATTGACAGTGGAACATGGGCTATAGTCCATGGGACTGCAGAGTCAGACACGACTGAACACACACACACACATTCCATTTCCTTCTCTGTACTAAATTTTACACACGATGATTAAATCAGTGTTCTTTCCATCTAACCTCTGAGTAGATGAATATCCCATAATTATAATTTTAATATATTCTTGACAATGTTGCTGATTCCTTTCATATGGAAAGAGATTTCTATTCATTACTTGTCCCTCTGATTATAGATAAAAATGTGAAGCTTTAGGAGTTATAAATATGAAAACAGTGATTCACAAACAAGTGGCATTTGACATTGGGCTCTTCCACATTGTCCCTGGGATCCATGGAATAATCCTTGGAAATTCCATTTTGTTGAAATAATTCATATATGAGTGATATCAATAACTGCAGAATGGCGCAACATGCATTTAAAGAGCCTGGTATTTCATTATCCTTATGGAGTCGTTGTGCATGGTGGTATCATTAAAATCCATTCAGACTCAGCTGATTATTCAGTACACTTTCGAAGGATCTCTTTTTCCTTTCATCCTCAGCGCGCTCCCCAAGGAAACAGGATATATCAACACACCATATGGTAAGTGGAATCAATCACAGCATCATATTGTATTTTCTATCACATGCTATTTGACACTATGACATGCTCAAGTTCTTTGCTGACGAACACTGTAACTCGTAATATAGGTCTGTTAATATTGCTTCCTCCTCTTCCCCTCTCACAGTCATTGCTATTAGCCTATTTTTATGTCTGAATAAAATCCTGGGTTTCTTCCTGAAATGCAGCCTTTTTTTTTTTTTATAACAGTGTATAAAAGTAAAATGTAAGCAAAAAGATGAAATAGCTCCAGATGTGGTAATTCAGTGACAAGCAGTTGAGCTATACACTGGTATGAAGTAAATGGCCATAAAATATTGAATTTTACTTTATCCTAGACACATGGTAGAACAGAAACAAGAGGAGCCCTACCATTCTTTCTCAGCTTATGACTGCTAGTGCGACCAAGGGGGAAGTGACTTCTGCACTCAGAGAGGTAAGCACCCTCACTTCATGATACGGTGGTGAGAGTTACGTAAGGTAACATGAGTAAGATTCCCAGAGCTGGTGCCATGACAAAACATTACACAATATCTGAGACCTGTCTGTTCCCATGTTCTCCACCCCGCTAAAGCTCCCCTGAGATTTCCCAGACATCAGATAGAAATTGTAACTTTAAACATTGAACCATACACATACTAGAAGCTTTTTATGCATCATATTGGTATAGTTCAGTTAACTGAAATGTAAGTCTATCATACAAACTTGTATTTGTATATTACTCAACACATAATGGCATTTATGCATTATTTATTTTATGATGGAAAACTCAGAAAGGAGGCCTATGGTTGTTACTGTGTGTTTCACTGCCTTTTATCTTGTATGCTATTAATTAATAAACATTATGTAATGAACTGCATGATCATTTTTATGATGACCAAATGGTAAGACATAAAGGAATATTATGAAAGAATACAAGAAATTAGCTCAGTTGGCTAAAGTTACTAAGTACCTTGCAAGTAGCAAAAGATAATGTTACTGGTAGTATAGTTTTATACTTTGGTAAGGGAAAATAAAGAATAGGTTTAAAGTAATTTTTAGGCAAAAGGCAAAAAATCTTTTATTGAAGATTTGCTATGAGTTTTAGGGATTAGCAATGAAAATCAAGTATGAAATCTAGATTTATAAAATAGTATACATCCTCATTTCACATACTTATTTTTCTTCATACCAGCCCTGTAATAAAAGGCAAGGGAAAAGAAGAAACCTACAAGCATAAAGAAAACTACAAGTATAAATATATGTATGTGTATATGTGTGTGTGTGTGTGTGTGTGTGTGTGTGTGTGTATATATATATATATATATATATATAAAAGAAGGACGACAATAGGCAGATTATCTGCATAACACTGGTTCCTAAAAGAGCACTGATTTTGAAACAATCCTTTAGGGTTACCTTGGTCTGTTTATCGGGCTATCAAACATGAGTTCATCCAGTCACTGCCTACCAAGCACATCCTCAATGAGCTGGCACCAGACCAAGTACTTCTCTGTTTGGTAACACTGTCTTTCTTCCCAGTCCCTCCTCATTATAGACAGGGAGACATGTTTAAATCATTTAACAACTTGTACAGCATAGGAACTAACTATTCAGAAAGAATACATTGTGTTTACTACCTTAAATATGTTGCCAAATTTCATATACATTATTGCCATTGATGTCCTTAACACTATGTAGGAAGTACCATTCTTATTCCCATTTCACACATGAGAAAACTGACATTTAGAGACATCACTTCCTCAAAGTCTTATTATTTGTAGGTAGAAAGGCCAGGATTAGAATCTAGGCCAGTGATGGGAAGTCATGCTCCTAATAAACAAAACTCAAAAGAAAAAAAATCCATAACATGGGGAGTCAGGGTACCATTAAAATGCCTGATAGAGGCCCTTACTTTTTGACATTTTATCTGCACAGTTGTTGACTAAATGCACCATATAATTATGTCTCTCCTATCTGTCCTTTTGCCTTCTTTTCAATCATTGGGAAAACTGATTGCAAAATTTGTTTTCTGCATTTCTGAAAATTGCATCAGCTTAAGTGTTTAGAAAAAATGCCTTGATGATTAAGAGCTTCATATCCATAGTTATAGTTCTGAAATTGTAAGTTTAAATTGTGCCAGAGAAAACGATCTGGTTTCTACTGAAAAATGAACCATGGCAGGAAAGCAGAGCAATTTGGGGCTAACAGGGATCTTATCTCTTGTCTGGTCCAACCTTACCATTTTACAGATGAGGAAGGAAGGCCCAGAAGGGTTCCTGACTTTCCAGGTCCCACTGTCAGGCGCAGCTGGGAGTGGATCGTGGCCCTAGGATTCTGCATACTTTCTCGGAGGTACATAAAATAGAACGCCTGACAAGGTCAGGCTTAGCGGACTAGGGTCCCCTGAGTCCAGGTTTTGACACTAAACAGCTATGTTCTCTTTAGAAGGTCATTTATGCTCTCGAGTCTCATTTTCCTAGTGTTTAAAGTTTCTTACTATGTGATTGTTTTCTTTGCTTTTAGCTTCAATATTTTTTTACCCTGAATTTCATTACATCATAGCTCATTGGGTGATGTTAGCTAGACATTGTTACTAATCACCCATGCTTCAGCCACCCACCATTCAGATTCACGATGCAAATACTGCCCTCATTTGCTTTCCTGAGATGAACAGTTTTTATGCTAAGATCTAAGTTTGGTTGTGGAGTTAGTTAGCCTTGAAACCTTTCAAAAAATCTATTAGGGTAGCTTAAAAATTCTCTGTATAGGGATTACATATCTTAATAATGATGATACAATAAATATTTGATGATATGTTTTGGTCATGTAATCAGGGATAAGACAGTAACCCCCTTAAAGATGTTTAACAACACAATCAATTACTGAAGGCTTGATTAGGACTGTTATTAAGGAATAAGAAATGAGAGATAGAGGTGACCAGTGAAGAGATTCAAGGACTTGAAGCACATATCTGAAAACAGCAAATATATATGGTACAACTAAAACATAAATAGAATATCTTCCCTGGAAACCCATGCTGTTTTAATATTCTTTGTCATTCTAAATGGTTTTTCTAAAGGGAAAATTTCAGTAAGGGCTCACTAATGCTCTTGTAGAAGGTCAAATCCATATCTGAATGAAGAAATACATTCCAAACTCCACTAAGAGTCTTGACAAATTTTTTTTTATTACAGTTGGAGTGCTTATATTGTAATATTGGTCCCACTGAGGAAAGAGTATTAATAATAGTAGTAGTAATAATAACAATAGTGGTATATACCTATATTGTGTTTACTGTATGATAGGCTCTGTTTTAATATATATTGTATATATATATACACACACATATATTCACAGACTAAACTTTATGTTGTATATTTATTTCATTTTATCTGCTTATAATCAGGCTAAGTAGTTTACATAAGTTTTACAAAGGTATTTTATTTTTGTATTCTAAATAGGTTGTTTTATTTATTTTCATTAAAACTTACACATGCAAAGTTGTATACTTATGGGTTTCCTAAGTTTTTATATGAAAATATCTTTGTCTAAACTGTTGTGCTTGCTATATCCCCTAGAATCTAGAAATGTCAGAACTGAAGGGGACATTGGTAATCATATTCTCAAGGAACCGTCAGCACTAACAAAATGAGAGTCGAGGCAAGGCAGGGTCCAAGACGTGCAAAGACTCTCAAGGTCACCTGGGTAGGGACAAAGTTGGATCTGCTTCTTTATTTTTTGAATTGGAGGAAAATTGATTTACAACTTTGTGCTTGGTTCCTGCTGCACAGCAACATGAATCAGTCATAATTGTCCTGGCCCTTTTGAGTCTCCCTCTCTTCCCTCATCCCACTCCTCTAGGTCAACGCAGAGATCTACTTCTATTCACTTCCAGCACTAAAAATGTTCCATTACTAGCAAAATCCGTGTGGCTATGAGATCCTAGCAGTAACTAGCAATGAAGGCAAGGTTTTAAGAAAAACAAACAGCCTCCTCACAATAAGTCTTTAAAACCTTGGAACATGACAGAATTGTTCCACAGTCTGACTATAATACTGGAAAAAGGAATAACTCAAATAAAATAGCAAAGCTATAATGTAAGGACCCAGATCTGAGAACATGATGGCCCTTCTCCAGTGTTCCTTCCAGAATGTTCCCAGACCCCAAAACAGGGGAGGCATGCTTCTCATAAATCTGCATAAGTCTGTATAGGTCACCCCTAATTTTGAATGGGGACGCTGTTAACCCATATGGTACCTTTGTGTGAATTTAGGAAAAGGTGCCTTCTCTCCAGGTGAGTGGTAGCCCCTCAGGCAAAAGGAAATGGCAACCCACTCCAGTATTCTTGCCTAGAGAATTCAGTGGACAGAGGAACCTGGTGGGCTGCTGTCCATGGGGTCGCACAGAGTCAGACACAACTGAAGAGACTTAGCATGCATGCATGCATTGGAGAAGGAAATGGCAACCCACTCCAGTGTTCTTGCCTGGAGAATCCCAGGGACAGAAGAGCCTGGTGGGCTGCCATCTATGAGGTCGCACAGAGTTGGACACAACTGAAGCAACTTAGCAGCAGCAGCAACAGGCACTAGAAGAGTTTGTGCTGAGGAAAATGCACCCCTCTTCCAGGAGGATGCAGACACCCCCAGGGCACACAGTTTAGAGATCTGACCAATAGCTGACTCTCATCCCTTCTTGCATTCTCGGCAGGATGTCTTTATGCAACACACAAACTCCACTCCATTTGGTGATCTTGCTTTTGGATCTGCTGTCTGTTTCATGACTTCCTCTGGAGATTAGAATAAAATGTTGTAGTTGTGGAGTCCTCCATAAAGTGCCCATTAAAACTTATATGACCTTTCTCTGGTCCCAGAGGATGTGATCCTTTCCTCTTTATTTAAAGGCAACACCTTCATCAATGCCTTCTTATCTTACTTCCTTCTGTCTTAATCAGCCGATTTTTTGCTTATTTATTATACCTTTACCTTTTCCTCCTTTTCTGTATCCTGACTCCTTCCCTGCTCATAAGTATTCTGGCAAGCTGTTCACCAAAACTCTTCTTTTCTTACCTCCTAGGCTCACAAGTAGAGCACATTTTCTGCTGCTGCTGCTGCTGCTGCTAAGTCACTTCAGTCGTGTCCGACTCTGTGCGACTCCATAGACAGCAGCCCACCAGGCTCCCCCGTCCCTGGGATTCTCCAGACAAGAACACTGGAGTGGGTTGCCATTTCCTTCTCCAATGCAGGAAAGTGGAAAGTGAAAATTGAAAGGGAAGTCGCTCAGTCGTGTCCGACACTCAGCGACCCCATGGACTGCAGCCTTTCAGGCTCCTCCGTCCATGGGATTTTCCAGGCAAGAGTACTGGAGTGGGGTGCCATTGTCTTCTCCAGCACGTTTTCTAGCCTTCCTTATACTTAGGTGTGTGTTATGACTAAAGTCTGGCAAATGGGCAGGTGGACAGAAACAGATAATCCATGTGTGTGTCTAGCCTACAAACTCCCTGTACAATCTTCCATGTTCTCCATATTTTCTTTTCTTGAAGCATTAGAACAGCTCTATACACTATGGGCAATGGTAGGGTCACTAGATCAAAGATACATGGGTTTCTGTTCAACTGTAGAGCTGAACCTCACTCCAGTCCTCACTGGACTATAACAGAGGTTAGAGAGTTTCGGGCGGTAAGTCACTAAGATGTTGCAATTGTTTGCCACAATAGGTCACCAGGGCCCAACTTGGTAGGATTTGGTGAAGAGTCAATAACCCCTAAATTCAACAACATCATATCTTCTCACTCAATGACCAAAGACATCAAGATCTCAGGATAATGAAAAATAGCTTCAGCTTTTCAAACTTCAGGAGACAACCATGCTATTTCTACTCTTCCACACTGATAATATATAATTGACTCAGCTTTTGGGGTTTGAAATACCATCCCGATTACTGTACAAGAATACTTGAAATTGGTTTTGTGTTCTTGGTCATACTGGCACTGTCTACTATTAAAAGAAAAGTAAGTTTCCAGAGATATACTGCATTTCAGATCACAAAATGCAGTATGTATGCTTTGAACTCCATGACTCTTCCCTTTCCCTCAGGACTCAGACTTTCATCTAAGGATAATAAATGTAGTTAATAATTTTTTTTTTTCAGAAAGTGTATGCACTGCACAAAATTACTGCATTATCTGAGATTATCTTGCCTATTTCATCTGCTTTCTCCCACTTCGTCCATGATTAGAACCATCTACTATGATTAATTTTGAGTAGATGGTAAGATATGTAGATTCATAACAAAGAAGAAAACATTACTATAGATAATTCAAGAATAGAGTTTAAAATTGAGACTCAGAAACCCCAAACCTTAAAAACTATTGAAAACATATCCAATGGAAAGGAAGGTCTGATAGATCATTCATCAGCACAAAGATGAGGAGTACTGAAGAGTATTTTTCAGATATTTTTCTTTTGGAACCACTTCTGTTCTGAAATAGCTTAATACAAACACTAAAACAAAAAAATGAAATTATGAGCTTTAATGCTAATAATATATAAGGCTATAATTAGGTAGGGAGAAGAAGTACATTTCTATAAGGTTTTCAAATCACCTAGATTCACAATCTCTGACTATATAACATAGTCACTGATTGGCATTAAGGTCTACTGTGAGTGGACCCCAGATCACTTAAGTGTGAGAATGATGGTATGACAGGCAAGGAGAGAAGCTGGTCATCACTCTCTAGTGATAGCTTCATGCTAGGGGTGGGGGAAGCACGTGTGCTGTGTTTGGCTAACTCACTCTGCCACCATCTCCAGGGATGAAGTTGAGAGTGAAACACAGTAAGGGGAGGGGATAATTATTTGCTAATATGAAGGAGTGATCACATCAGTGTTTTTAATGTTTAGATCCAGACAGTAGGGACCCCATCTGAGAATACATAAAACATTATTTGTAAATTTAAGGCAGCAGGGTGCAGTGGAAAAATCTGAGTGTCATAAATGCTGGGGTTTGCTTCTAGTTCTCTCTCTTTCAGAGCATCCTAGGAAAGCTATTTGCAGATTATGAACTTCTCTGATTCTGTTTCGTTCTATGTAAAATAGGGATATTTAATAACCTGCTTCAACTTCGTGAGCAGCACATACTTACACATACATGACTGGTTTTAACTACTATGAATAACTTACATTGATAACAAGCATTACTGATTCATTTAATACAACTCTCTGAAGGACAGGAAAGCCTGGCAAGCTGCAGTCCATGGGGTCACAAAGATTTGGACATGACTTAACAACTGAACAATACAATGCTCTAAATATTTACTGACAGGCTTATGCCATAGTATTGAGTTAGAAACTATAAATAACTCTAAGAAGCAGCTGGATCTTGAAATCAAGGAGACTACAACTATTGGTGGATTTATACCTTTGGGAAACAATACTAATACAAAATCATAAATTATTCAGTGTGAACATGGGTTGCAGATGATGAATAACACAAAATGAGAGGTAGGACTGAACTGGATGAAATATATTTCTGAACAGGAGATACTAAATGTTACTTAGGAAACAAAAGACAAATAACAATGATAATAATAATAAAGCCCATTTAAGTTTTAGATATACCTTGCCTTTTAGATTTACCTTAATCCTAGAAATTTAGTTGGATAGGTTTGGCTATGTGTAACAGAAAACCCAAATAAGAGTAAGTTAATTTCAGATTAGCTTCCCTGATGGCTCAGTTGGTAAAGAATCCGCCTGCAATGCGGGTGACCTGGATTTGATCCCTGGGTTGGGAAGATCCCCTGGAGAAGGGAAAGGCTTCCTACTCCAGTATTCTGGTCTGGAGGATTTCATGGACTTTACAGTCCATGGGTCTCAAAGAGTCAGATACAACTGAGTGACTTTCAAAAATTCAATTTCAGATTTAAGATGAAAATTTCTCTCTCTTTCTCTCTCTCTCTCTCTCTCTCTCTCTCTCACACACACACACACAAGGTATGGCATCTTCTCAGTGTCAGACCCCAGCTTCTTCCTGTCCGATGCTCTCTATTTCCCATGACACTAATGGCCGCTACAGCCTCAATCATACATCTACATTACAGGTAACAGAAAGAAGGGAAGGACCAAAAAGGGCCTGCTCCACTTAAAAAGACATTTGAATTCTATTCACTTCTCATTTTCAGAACTTAGTCATGTGGTCATAGGTTTCTTGGAACTGGAGTCTTTAAGCATTTGTTAGAGTGAAAAAAGAATGAATATTGGGTCGCTGGTGGGCATAGGAGGGATGGGGAGTCTCTGCTAAGCTTGATTTCTGTTTTCTTTCTCCTTCTCTAGCCAGAGGAATAAAAACATGCCCCTAGAATACAGTGGGCAGAGAGAAAGGGGCTCTGGGCTCTCACTCAGGCTTTCTCACTAATTAGGTACAGTTGCTGTCTCTCTCTCTCCACTTCCTTTTCTCAGCTGTAAAATGAGAGCTAGCCCCTGTAACTGATCAAAAACTATAATTCCATGATGGGTAAAAGCAGACGGAGAGAGCCAGATCCAGTAACTTTATAAAATGGAAAGGGTTCAAGAGTTTAACACTTAAAAGATTAAATTAGATCACTGATCTAAAGAAAGGCTTACAACAGATCCAGAGTCATAAAGGTCTCCTTCCTCAGGGATTTCTGACCTTGGTGCACACAGCCAGTGAAAACTGTCATTTAGAGGTTGTTGATTTGATGCTTCACGAGGCCCTGCCAGCAGAAAATTTCACCCGGCAAAGATGGTTGGATTCAACTCTTCTTGGCAGGCAGCCTAGGGAAAGCTGGCAAAGAAGTCATAGTACTTTAACTCCTCTTCTGGTGTGGCCACTCACCCCACTGGGGCTTTCACCCAATCACTTAATTCTTTGGGTCTCAGTTTTATTAAATGCAAATTTTTGTTTGTTTGTAGGAATCACAAGAAAATAACATAGAGAACCAGAGGTCTCTCTTCTTCCTACTTAGGGATTTGACAAAGATTTCAGTGTGTCGATGGACCAGACAGGACAGTTATGTGGCAAACAAAATGGCCACTGAATAATCTGGTAAGACATCTGGCAGCTCCCCAGGTGGAGGTTTTTGTAATAGCAAGAAAAGAACATCAACAGCAGGATGACATCTGAGGCAGAGCAACGCTGTACAGCGCTGACAAGAGCCAACACAGCTATAGCCCAGCCGTCCAGGTTAGTAAGAGATCATTTCCAGCAGCCTGTGTGCTCAGTTCACAGAGTCTTAGTCCCAGAGTCCAGGACTAATGCTGAATGCTGGGGCATGGTCAGATGAATGAGGATTCATCTTCTGCCCAATGCAGAAATGCTCTGGAGAACTGACCGTTGTTTTCTGGTGCTAATGCTTTACACTCCTCTAGGCTGGTGGTGTTGGAAGATGCTTGACTGTACCACAGGGGAAGATGCGAGTGGTAGAAAAAGTTCAAGGTCAAAAAAAAAAATTATAGCAGTGTCATGGAGAGGGCTGTTCTAAATTAAGCAGGAATCTAACATTATAAATTGGTGAAGTATCTGAATGTCAGAATTATGTATGAGAGCTGTGTCAGACCTTCATTTCAATCCCCTCTGTGTACTGAAGGATTTGGCTTCCCTGGTGGCTCAGCAGTAAAGAATCTGCCCGCCAGTGCAGGAGACATGGGTTCGATCCCTGGGTCAGGAGGACCCCCTGGAGAAGGAAATGACAACCCACGCCCGTATTTTTGCCTGAGAAATCCCATGTACAGATGAGCCTAGTGGGCTACAGTCCATGATGTCACAAGAGAGTCAGACACGACTTAGTGACTGAACAACAATAGTGAAGGATTAACTTTAACCCAAGAGTGGTCCTTCCCTTACCTTTTTTTTTTTAATTAATTTTATTTTTAAACTTTACATAATTCTATTAGTTTTGCCAAACATCAAAATGAATCCGCCATAGGTATACATGTGTTCCCCACCCTGAACCCTCCTCCCTCCTCCCTCCCCAAACCATCCCTCTGGGCAGTCCCAGTGCACTAGCCCCAAGCATCCAGTATCATTCATCGAACCTGGACTGGCAACTTCCCTTACCTTTTGCTACTGGGAAGTTATCTCTGCCTGACAGGAGTATCTGTTTGCCTAGGGGCTTTGCTCAGATGGTAAAGCGTCTGTTTACAATGTGGGAGACCTGGGTTCAATGCCTGGGTCGGGAAGATTCCCTGGAGAAGGAAATGGCAAACCACTCCAGTACTCTTGCCTAGAAAATTCCATGGATGGAGGAGCCTGGTGTCCATGGGGTCGCAAAGAGTCGGACACGACTGAGCAACTTCACTTTCACTTTCACTTTGGTCACCAGATAGTCTAACAATGTGATACACTGGGCTTAGGAATCACAATCTCTCCCTCTGGAGGAATTAGAAACTAAAAGTATTATCCATAATCTCCAGGAGGGGTTAGAGACTAAAAGTTATGATGTGTGGCAGTACATGATGGAACCTCAACAAAAACTCCAGGCACAAAGTCTGAAGTAAGCTTTCCTGACTGGCAATACTATGAGTTGCTGAGTTATGAAGTCTCACAGAGTAAGTAGGAAGAGGGAATAGCTTCCAATACTCCAGCGGGGAAGATGAGTGGAATCCTGGGTTTGGACCCCTCCCTGACTTTGCCTTATGTTTCTTCCTTTGACTGGTTCTAGTTTATATCCTTTTACTGTAATAAAATAGTAATTTTAGCTATAGCACTTACTTGAATTCTAAGTTATTCTAGTGAATTTCTCAACCCATGGGAATCTGTGGAGACTCTGAATTTGTAGCCAGCTGGTCTGAAATGAGATGGTCCTAGAGACCTCTAAACTTGTGTCCAGTTTTGAAATGAGAGCAGCCTTGTGAAGCAATGTTCCCTTTGACTTGCTGTTTGGCCCCCTCATTTCAGTTGGTATCAGATGCCTATAGACTGGGAGGCCTGTGCCCTTGAGTGTGAATAACTCTGGCTGGGTTCCTCTCATTTACAATCCCCAGGTCAGGGTCTACTGGATCCTTGTGGTTGACAATGTTAATTGGTCATTTAAAAGCACTGTTCTTTTCTTGACATTTGTAAGGGCAGACAATGTACCCATCCGGCCAGGCGTTAGACCAAATCTGGTCAAAGTCAATCACAACAATTCTGTTTTCTGCCGTGTACTACAGACACTTTTGAGCCACTACATTAGCTTTGAGATATTTGAGGATGTTCTTTCTAGGTAAGAAAAACAAACTTGCATTTGCTTATAGCAAGCTCTCCATTGCTTGTATCCAAATACACTTATAATAGGTACAGTCCCTACAGAAAGAAGAAAGTGGGGAAGCACCATGTTCAAAGTCACAGGTTGGACTGATACTGTATGCTATTTTCCTGACTCCCCAGTCAGCACCTTTTCTAGTACTCCTTTTTTTCCCTAGTCTGTCTCTTATCCTATGAATGATGATGAGTTAAATGGTCAGCTTCCCATTTTGTACAGAAAATGAAACAATCTTTCAGGTACAGGAATCCTCAAAAAAAACTTAAATGATCAATTTTATTTTCTCATAATTTTTATTTTCTTATTGTTTAAATATACACTTTTCTCTTTTTCTCTTTTTGTTGTTGCTGTTCAGTTGCCAAGTCGTGTCCAACTCTTCGAGACCCCCATGGACTGCATCATGCCAAGCTTCCCTGTCCTTCACTATTTCCCTGAGTTTGCTCAAACTCACATCTATTGAGTTAGTGATGCCATCCAACCATCTCATCCTCTGTCACCTCCTCCTCCTTTGGCCCTCAATCTTTCCCAGCATCAGGCTCTTTTCTAATGAGTCAGCTCTTTGCATCAGGTGGCCAAATTATTGGAGCTTCAGCTTTAGCATCAGTCCTTCCAATGAGTATTCAGGATTGATTTCCTTTAAGATTGACTGGTTTGATCTCCTTGCTGTCCAAGGGACTCTCAAGAGTGTTCCCCAGAGCCACAGCTTGAAAGCATCAATTCTTTCACACTATGCCTTCTTTATGGAGCAACACTCACATCCGTACATGACTACTGGAAAGACATAGCCTTGACTATGTGAACTTTTATCACCAAAGTGATGTCTTTGCTTATTAACACACTGTCTAGGTTTGTCATAGCTTTCCTGCCAAGGAGCAACTGTCTTCTAATTTCATGGCTGCAGTCACTATCTTCAGTAATTTTAGAGCCCAAGGAGAGAAAATCTGTCACTACTTCCACCTTTTCTCCTTCTATTTGCCATGAAGTACTGGGGCTGGATGCCATGATCTCAGTTTTTTGAATACTGAGTTTTAAGCTGGCTTTTTCACTCTCTTCTTTCACCCTCATCAAGAGGCTCTTTCGTTCCTTTTTCTAAAAGAGTCTTTTTGGTTTCTTTTTCCTCTTGACTTTGCCCAATTTCCATCTCATCACAACCACATATGTATTCATATGTGGTTCCTAAACAAGCCAATACCATTCATACTGAAATCACTTTATCTCACCCACCAAAACATTAACACTTTTAAAGAACTTCAAGTTTGTTAATCTGATCATACAGCTTTTGCTCAAAATGAATCTAGGCAGGCCTTGATACAAACATGTCCATGTATCCCTTGCTCAAAATTAATTTTTATTTGATTTAAATAGTAAATTTACTGCATTTATAAATAACTATTACACAGATTTCCTTGACCATGATCTCAGTTCAGTTCAGTTGCTCAGTCGTGTCCAACTCTTTGTGACGCCATGAATTGCAGCACACCAGGCCTCCCTGTCCATCACCAACTCCCGGAGTTCACTCAAACTCATGTCCATCGAGTCAGTGATGCCATCCAACCATCTCATCCTCTGTTGTCCCCTTCTCCTGCTGCCCCCAATCCCTCCCAGCAACAGAGTCTTTTCCAATGAGTCAACTCGTCACATGAGGTGGCCAAAGTATTGGAGTTTCAGCCTCAGCATCAGTCCTTCCAATGAACACCCAGGACTGATCTCCTTTAGAATGGACTGGTTGGATCTCCTTGCAGTCCAAGGGACTCTCAAGAGTCTTCTCCAACACCACAGTTCAAAAGCATCAATTCTTCGGGGCTCAGCTTTCTTCACAGTCCAACTCTCACATCCATACATGACCACAGGAAAAACCATAGCCTTGACCAGACGGACCTTTGTTGGCAAAGTAATGTCTCTGCTTTTGAACATGCTATCTAGGTTGGTCATAACTTTCCTTCCAAGGGGTAAGAGTCTTTTAATTTCATGGCTGCAATCACCATCTGCAGTGATTTTGGAGCCCCCCAAAATAAAGTCCGACACTGTTTCCACTGTTTCCCCATCTATTTCCCATACAGTGATGGGACCAGATGCCATGATCTATTTATTTACAAAAACAGACACCCCTATTCTGGAGGATAAATCCCACAAATTAAAACATCTCTTACTGACCTTGCTGAGAGCATAATTAGTATATAGTTTTTTCCAAAATGTCTGAATTAAATAACAACTAATGAATCAATTACTTTTCAGTCTAATTTTTTAATAGCAAAAGCTTAATTTAAAAATCTCCTATGAGATTTTTTATAGCTCTATTTCCACACCAAGAACTTTAAACTCACACTTAAAATGTTCTGTTCTGCTGTATGTTTTAAATGTAGAGTGTAACATCAAGAGTCAGTATGCATGTAAAACATGTCACCGTCAGTATTAGAACCTACCTGACTTTCTGTTGTTTCATGTTAAAGAAAAGAAAAAGCCTAAAGACCAACTTATACACAGATCTCTAGGACATTACAGTACTGAAAGGATTCCACCTACCCTATGTAAGCCATGCCTTTCAAAAACAAGATAGAAGAAGCAGAATTCTACTTTGTGGTTGTGATTTTCCATCAACATCCTGGTGACATCTTTGAGAATAAATTGCATTTATATAAGCAGACCAGTGATTACTAAAGTCATTCCAAATACTCTTCTTTTATAAAAGCATTCTGCTGAATTTACAACTCATTTTACTGGCATAAAAATAAGTAAAGCTTCTAAGTCACTATATATAGTTTTGTCCATAACAAGAAACTGTGCCAGTGCTTTTTCCTTCTTCCAAATACAGATATTTTCAGGTGGAAAAGACAGACTGACTTGCCCACATTTTAACAGAACAAGCATACAGCCAAACCACCATCTGGGTTCCCCATCGCAGAGAGTGGTGTACGTTCCATAGGGCAACACCTAGCAGAATCACGTCTTAAGCCTTGTTTTAAACCTTGAAACTTGTGTTAGCAAAGGAAACAATACCATTGAAACTGTTGAAAATACCAATAGAATACAGATAAATTATGAAAGGGCCGATCCTTCCTTCCTCTTTTATCACAGCAGTCAGGAAAAGCATCTTACAACAATTACACAAGACGGCAAGGGAAACATGTTTGTCTCACATTTCAAAAGGGTACAAAGGAAAATGGGAAGCAATAAAAGCAGCAAAAATGGTTAATAGCCTGGATTAATTCAAACACTGATTCAGAAGAACTTATAAAAAAGCATTTAATGTCTTTTCAAAATATCCCTCAAAGTTTAGTGTCAGTGTTAACATGGCCATAAAAATAATGGAGCTCGAGTGGTTCCTTCCAGGACATCAGTCACTGAATTGCAGATTCAGGACCAAAAGCCTCGTGTTATGACCTCTGAACCCAATTCTATTTCCACAAGATCACCTGTATTTTAAGGGAATGAGTCATATTAAAGAGATTCACTACTATGGAAATTCAAGCATAGTATAATTAGAAATAATGAGTTAAAGAACTGCAGTCTTATTGTAGCCACAATAAGAATTTGGTGAACTGGGAAATATTCATGGAGGGTGATACAATCATTACATGGAAAAGTCTAAGAGGCCTTTTATAAATGTTCTGCAGGTCTATTGCAGTTATTATAGAAGAATCTGTCAGTAAGGATAAAAAAGGAGCTGGGGATTTGAGGTGATGTCTAAATATTTCAAGTTTTTCCAGATGTCAAACTGAGTACTCATATTACTCTAGAAAAATCTAAATTACTTCAAATCTTCATCAATTTCAATGTGTACAGATAGTTTAAATCTTGTGTGAGACATATTCAAATACCTACAAAAAAGAGGTGGGACAGGGAAAAAGCCAACACCCAACTTTCACAACTTCAAGTTACCCAGAAAAAAATTAAAATTTTCATCTGATATTGTTTAAATATAAGTTGGTTGCTATAAAATAAACTAATACTTGGGGATGAGAAGGAGAATACAAATGAGAGAAGCATGGCTTGGACAGGCAGCAGTATCTTCCATCAGAATGGGTCAGAAAGGCTAAAGCTGACAGTTCATCCTTCTGACCATATAATCAAAGCAAAAGCACAAAAGGGAGTATAAATTTTTCTACCTTAAAGGAGAGATGCAGGTTAAGAAAGCAAAATAAGTAGTATATTTGAAAACTGAGGCCTCAGAACACAAGCTTCAGTTTAAAAAAAAAAAAAAAAAAGCACATATCTGAAGAAACTATTAAAAAATAAGAACTATTAACTATAAAAAATGGTAGTGCTCAGCAAAAATGAATAATCCTGTTTTAAAGTAAGTTCAGAATTTCACACAAACAGAACATGACTAATGCTTTTATTTGGAGTTGTTTTAATAATTGATTTATAAGTGCCAAGACTGAAGACTGATCATTTCAATGATTTAATATTAACATCCATTGCTGCCATTTGGTTGGTAGTCTTGTTTGAATGAAGACACTTCCTATTGCCAGTATACCTGCTTCCTCTTTCTCAAGGTTTAATAGAGAAAATAAATTAATTCTTCAGAATTAGATTTAATGGGAAATGATAAAAAGTAAAACTAGGTTTAAGCACTTTAGAAATAACAGACACATGTCAGGTAGAACACACTTGTCCACTGAATAGAGCTAATGACATAAAAACAAGAAAAAAAACACAAAAACCAGATAGTGATGCCAACTGATATTGACCTAACCTAAGACATAACAGAATACAAAGAACTATACAAAAAAGATCTTCATGACCCAGATAACCACAATGATGTTATCACTCACCTAGAGCCAGACATCCTGGAATGTGAAGTCAAGTGGGCCTTAGAAAGCATCACTACGAACAAAGCTAGTGGAGGTGATGGAATTCCAGTTGAGCTATTGCAAATCCTAAAAGATGATGCTGTTAAAGTGCTACACTCAGTACGCCAGCAAATTTGGAAAACTCAGCAGTGGCCACAGGACTGGAAAAGGTCAGTTTCCATTCTAATCCCAAAGAAAGGCAATGCCAAAGAAGATTCAAACTACCGCACAATTGCACTCATCTCACATGCTAGCAAAGTAATGCTCAAAATTCTTCAAGTCAGGCTTCAACAGTACATGAACTGTGAACTTCCAGATGTTCAAGCTGGATTTAGAAAAGGCAGAGGAACCAGAGATCAAATTGCCAACATCTGCTGGATCATAGAAAAAGCAAGAGAATTCCAGAAATACATCTACTTCTGCTTTATTGATTACTCCAAAGCCTTTGACTGTGTGCATCACATCAAACTGTGGAAAGTTCTGAAAGAGATGGGAATACCAGACCACCTGACCTGCTTCCTGAGAAATCTGTATGCAGGTCAAGAAGCAACAGTTAGAAACAGACATGGAACAATGGACTGGTTCCAAATTGGGAAAGGAGTATGTCAAGGCTATATATTGTCACCATGCTTATTTAACTTCTATGCAGAGTACATCATGCGAAATGCTGGGATGGATGAAGCACAAACTGTAATCAAGATTGCTGGGAGAAATATCAATAACCTCAGATATGCAGATGACACCACCCTCATGGCAGAAAGTGAAGAGGAACTAAAGAGCCTCTTGATGAAAGTGAAAGAGGAGAGTGAAAAAATTGGCTTAAAACTCAACGTTCAAAAAACTAAGATCATGGCATATGGCCCCATCACTTCATGGCAAATAGATGGGGAAACAATGGAAACAGTGACAGACTTTATTTTGGGGGGCTCCAAAATCACTGAAGATAGTGACTGCAGCCATGAAATTAAAAGATGCTTGCTCCTTGGAAGAAAAGCTATGACCAACCTAGACAGTGTAATAGAAAGCAGAGACATTACTTTACAAGTAATATTTGTCTAGTCAAAGATATGGTTTTTCCAGTAGTCATGTATGGATATGAGAGTTGGTCTATAAAAAAAGCTTAGTGCTGAAAAAAAATTGATGCTTTTGAACTATGGTATTGGAGAAGACTCTTGAGAGTCTCTTGGATTGCAAGGAGATCAAACCAGTCAATCCTAAAGAAAATCAGTCCTGAATATTCATTGGAAGGACTGATGCTAAAGCTGAAACTCCAATACTTTGGCCACCTGATGCGAAGAACTGACTCATTGGTAAAGTCCCTGATGCTGGGAAAGATGAAGAAGGGGACGACAGAGAATGAGATGGTTGAATGGCATCACTGACCTGATGGACATGAGTTTGGGCAAGCTCTGGGAGCTGGTGATAGACAGGGAAGCCTGGCGTGCTGCAGTCTATGAGGTCACAAAGAGTTGGACACAACTGAACAACTGAACTGAAGACATAACAGAAAGTGAGGATGTGGGTTTTGCATAATTGAGATTAGAAGAGCATGATCCATAGCTTTAATACTTACAGTGAATAAACATGAGGGTTATTACAGGAAGAGTGCTAAGGCACTACATAAATAGCCTTGAGCATGCCCATGTATGCTAAGTTGCTTCAGCCGTGTCTGACTCTTTGCTACCTGAGAGGAGCCACTAGGCTCCTCCATCCATGGGATTCTCCAGGAAAGAACACTGGAGTGGGTTGCCTACTCCAGGGGATCTTCCCAACCCAGGGATCGAACCTGTGTCTCCTACACTGACAAGCAGATTCTTTACCACTAGCACTAAATAGCTTCCAGCAGCACCTCTCAATGTACACATGAATCAGTTCGGGATTTTTTGAAAATGCAGATTCACCTTCCATCGGTCTAGAGTGGGGTCTGAGATTTCTCTGTCTCCATCAAGCTTCCTCCAGGACAGAAGTCTGCTGCTAGTCTGGCATTCACTTTTAGCGGCAGGGCACTATTACATGGAGGAGGCACAGGTGGAAGTGTTTTCTGGCCCATGCGTTCAATGAGCTAACTCAGGATTGAGATAACCTCAGCGATTTCTGTTCTAAATGGTTCTCTTGTTTACTGATTTCACCCTAGGGTGCTGGTGCCACCAGGAAAGAGAGTAAGGGGACTTTTCGGACATAGGAAAGCTGAGTAGGGTTCTACAAACACCAGACCTGAGAAATGACTGTTTTGCGACCTTTTTAATGTGTTCTAATAGATTCTACTTGTTCCTAATAAATGAAATCTGAATCATATTCAATACGTCCTTTCTCCTTTAAGAGATACAGTTGATTTCTAACAGTTGGAGAAAGAGAAATTCCTTATTGATTTGATTATTAGACAAGGTTCAGAAAACAGAAAATAATGACTTTCCCCAAAGCTATCTGACTTAAATTTAGTTTGAAATTATATCAGATTACTTACCATTTTCATTTATATTTTATGTAAACCAAATGATGTTATCTGTGCTTCAACTCACCTTCTGATCATCTCAAAAATAAAGCTGTAAAAATAGAATGAAGGCTATTTTTTGCTTAACTACAAACAGCTATGCAAGAGGAGCATGGATATGGCTCTGCAAATCATTCAATTTCTGCATATTTAAATGATCTACAGTTTATGCTGTAATGTCAGGGAATAGCCAGCACTATTCTGTCCTCTCACAGAGTATATTAGTACCATAAATCATATCAGGTTGAGGTTCAAAATACATCATTTTTTTAAAAGAGGGCAATCTGTTTATGAAAAGTAATGCATTGTTCTGGTTTCCTTGAGATAATGAATAATTTTTGTTTAACCTTTACTTGAAGTGTATACCTGTACCACTCTGGGAAATTACAATATTTGCATATTTGGATTTTTGTTTTGTCCTTGGAGGTCTCATTTGGCTGCTCTGAATTGAATTATATAAAGTTTTTTTCACCGATAAAGCTAACTCTGATCTAGTCCAGATCTTTTTTAAACAGAAAAAGAAATGACTATATTCTATTTAAGCTCTTTTTGTGAATTCTAATCATGTTTATAGTATTGGGAAAAGACTAGAGACTGATTAATTCATATGAGCTTCAGGAGATTAACCTACGTTTGTTACTCTTCTTGGACAGCTTTCATTTGTCATTGATTCTTAGCATGGTATCTTTAACAGTTACCACAAAAAAGCAGTATACTTATCTTTATGCCACTTTTAGATTAACTATTATTTTTTACTTGATTTATTTATTTTTGGCTGAGCTGTCTTTGTTGCTGGGCAGGCTTTCCCCCAGCTGTGGTGAGCCGGGGCTATTCTTCACTGCGGTGCACAGGCTTCTCATTGCCGTGGCTTCTCTCGCTGCCTTGTACAGACTCTAGGGAGCATGGGCTTCAGCAGTTGCAGCATGTGGGCTCAGTATTTGTGGCTCCATGGCATGTGGAATCTTCTTGGCCCAGGGATCGAACCTGTGTCCCCTGCATTGGCTGGCAGATTGTTTACCACTGAACCATAGGGAAAGCCCTATATATTAAGATAGAATATTTCTATACAGAAAGTATAATCAATGTTGCCTGTGGATTCCTTTTTTCCCAGTAATAATAGTTTGGAATACAAGAAATATTTGTCACATAGATTTTGAGGTACTGTTAGACCTGATGAATAAATTACACTTACATTCTTTCATCTAGCATCAACCGTATTACCTATCAGGGCTCTAAAAGCAGGGTGTAGAATTTTTGTGAAAGCCGAAAAGCCTCAATTAAGTATTTTAAGAAGTTTCTGCTAGAAATCTCTTCAGTTTCATATTTAATTCAGCAGTTTCTATGATTAACATACTGTTCTAAAATACTATTTGAATTATACACAGATGAACTGGAGTTATTTTCTTTCTAAATTTTTCATACTGGTGAGCAAAGCAAACCCAGCCTGGAGAATGACCAAAGCTGCCTTCTGCAAACAATGTGATAAAATCAGGGCTCCACCTGATGGGGGCGGGGGTGTGGAACTCTGGGGATGTGCTCACTAATGAGTTAAAGTCTTAAGTAGTCAACTCAATAACAGAACAAAGAGTGAAAGAGCATTGAGAAAGCCTACAATGACACCCTTCATGTATTTTCACCAGTACTACAGGTTTTATATACTCAAAAATACTACAATTTGCAAGACTTAAATATATATATGTGTACAAATATATATGAAAAAAACATATATATGGATGCACACTTTAAAAACATATACAGACGGATACATGTGCTGTGCACTTAGTTGCTCAGTCATGTCCGACTCTTTGGGAACCCATGAATTGCAGCCTGCCAGACTCCTCTGTCCATGGGGATTCTCCAGGCAAGAATACTGGAGTGGGTTGCCATGCCCTTCTCCAGGATTCTTCCCAACTCAGGAATCAAGCCCAGGCCTCCTGCTTTGCAGACAGATTCTTTACCATCTGAGCCCCCAGAGAAGCCCACAAATACTGGAGTGGGTAGCCTATCCCTTCTCCAGGGGATCTTCCCTGACTCAGGAATCAAACCAGGATCTCCTGCATTGTAGGCAGATGCTTTACCAGCTAAGCTACCAGGGAAGCTCTAGCACAGATACATACATATGTATATATATGCACACATAAGTAGTTTCCTCAGTTGTGTGTTTTTTTTTTTTTTAGTTCTAAAAATCTTTTCTTACTTCTCCAGTATCGAGACACAGCATTAAGTCTGAGCATATCTGCATTAATATGAAGTAGATAAGAGAAGCAAGAAGCTGGATGCACAGGTAACTTCAGAACATGTATCCAGGAATTTAAAGAAAAGTTTGGAAAGGGTTTCTGATTCCTAGATATCACAGATTTTTTGATTACTTTGGACCATCAATAGAAGTAGAAGCAGGGAAACAACTTAGGTGACAAGTAAAGGTCGTTAAGGTTTTGAGGTAGAGTGGAAAGAATCTGTTGATGTTCGGTAATGGGGTAGGGGAGGGGCTTGGAGACAGGGAAGGAGAGGAATTAGAATGGCTCCTATGTTTTGGCTTGAGCCACTGGGTGGGCCATTGTTCCATTTATAGAAATAAGGGAAGAGAGAATTGACGGGAAAACATATATCGGTAATTAGCCACTGTCTCATCTAATCCTGAAGCTCCAATACTTTGGCCACTTGATATAAAGAACTGACTCACTGGAAAAGACCCTGATGCTGAGAAAGATTGAAGGCAGGAGGAGAAGGGGACGACAGAGGATGAGATGGTTGGATGGCATCACCAATTCGATGGACATGAGTTTGAGCAAGCCCCAGGAGTTGGTGATGGACAGGGATGCCTGGTGTGCTGCAGTCCATGGGGTCGCAGAGTCAGACACAACTGAGTGACTGAACTGAACATTTGATTTTAAGTTCTTTTCTTGATTATATCTCTTCCAGCTAACACTTCATTTGGTTCTCTCAGAGACACACTGCATATATAGATACTAATTTTTTTTTTTTTCTCTATCTTCTGGTTCACCATGTCAGCCTTCAATTACTTCCATTAGTGATCTGACATTCTTGGTAGGCTTTTAGAAACTCAGGTTCATCCAGAAGTAAGTAAATCAAAACTACCTTCCAAAATAGGGTGTTGACAGTGCTGAAGGAAAAGGGCAGCTAAAATTTTCATGTTTTCTGCACCTTTGCTGGGTGGACTCCCAATTCTTTAGTCCCTGCAGTCAGGGCAGTAGGGAGCAAAAGCCTGGGTGTGGTGGATCTCACAGGATTCTTAACACTCCTGGAGTCCTCCTCGTGCAAAAGGGACCAGAAATGTTTTATTTTTCTTGCATATTTTCATTTCGCTTCTCCTTACTTTCAACACAGAAACAAATCCTTTTCTCTTAACACTAGAGCTGTTTTCTTTAAGGGCTGCAGGAAGGCAGGAAAGGAAGGGAAATGAGTGACCCTGAAGGATGATTCAAATGCAGTTCAGGAGATTTTATGGAGCAACATTAATGATGATGAGACTACCTATCTTTCTTTTTGCACACTTACCACTTTAGGACAAATATACTTTTTTGCAGTCTACTTGACAAAAATAAATTACGTCTTTTTTAATAACAAACATCTCAGTTGACTTGATACCATTTAGAAATTCTTTGATTATCATGTTACTCTTCCTTTTTCTTTTATCCTCTTTCCCTCCCTAATTTCCTTCTTTCTTGTTCTCATTCTCCTTCCTTTTATCTTCTCTCTCCCCTCCTTCCTTCCTCTTTCTTTCTCCTTTTCTCTCTTCCTGGCATTTTAGAAACTGCATATATGGCATGAATTGCAGTATCTAATTGTACTGCTGCTACACTGAACAAATTTTGTTGAGCAAGACATTTTCAAAATTGGACTTTTTGACCTTGCATCATACTTAAATGCAAAATACACTTTGACCCTTGCCCTTATTATTGTATTCTATAATAATAAGTATTATCTAACAGAAATGATGTAGACATTATCCTTTTTTAAAATACAGACAAAAAATTCCCTAATCTAATTGTTTTGAAAACACACAGTGCTGGCTGAATTTGGGGGGATGAAAAGGTATGTCTCTCCTTCATATCTCTGTGCTTTTGTGTTTTTTGTTTTCTTCCCAGACTGAACAATTTCAAAGCACTAAGCTGCTTCTATGACAAGAGCTGGCCAGTACAATGATGAAGCACCAAATTAACTTTGTCAGCTGACCAAACTTGATTTTCCCTGAGATTCAGTCTCCCAGCTCTAATGCATTTCTGAAATTACATTGCAGGTTGCACCTCAGAGCCAGGAAGACCAGATGGCCATGGTTTTTCCATAATGGGATGTTGCACTGTTTAAGTTATAGACTGGAGAACTCAAGGGACCAGCAATTACATCACATCCCTATGGATGTACAAAGTTCACCCTTTGCTCCATGGCCTTACTGCCAATTTATCCCTCTCCTAAGTGGAAGTCTCCTTTCATACAAAAACAAAACAAAACCAAACCTGTAATTCTATGATTTACTGTTTTGATTCTTTATACTCTTCAGCTGCTTACTTTAGGATAATAGGATAATCTCTTTTTTTTCCTTTCCTTTTTCCTCTGTTTCCTTGATGACTTGTATGATAGAATAGGACTTATGATAAAAACACCTTAGGTTTGTTAAAGACCATGATCCTTGGGGTCAGACCTGGGTTTGAATCTGATTTGTAATCCTCTGTAAGGGGTTAAGTATTTGCAGTCCTTAATCGAGAACATCATAACTGATTCATAAAATTGATATCCTTCTTTCTTTATTTGCCAGTCTAGATTTGATTACTAAATCTGTAGGAAAGGAAATGCTAATGTAAATATAAGATATAAATTTCTTCACACACATGTATTTTCTTTTTGCATTTGTGTTCATAGTTGACAGAGAAACTGGGGGTCCCACAGTAGGTCATGAGTTGCTCAGTTATTCTCTAGGGGTTTCTCTTGATAATTCTCTATGGTACTCATTGTATCTGTATCTTCCTAATGTAGAACAAGATTTTTAATTTTACCATAGCTCAAAGAGGATTTTCTATTAAAAATGTTTAGTCACAGAAATATTTGCAACTTATATATTTAACATATAGAAACAAGACAAAACTTCTCTATTCTCTAATTCTCCAAAATTTCAACATCCTCACCTTTATTCACTCTCTCCTTTCAAAATATCACATCCCTTCATTTAAAAGAGAGAACTTATCACATATATTTTATATTAAGCGTAACATTTATATGACTATTATTTTAATTTTTATCCTTTTCCAAAAAGTAAGATAAGTAAATAAACGGGAAATTTGTGTGTATGTGTGTGTGACCAAGGTGTGAATTAAGAAAATATATAAAGTATGAACTGAGAACCATGTTTTACTTGATTTCAAACAACAAATACAAAAAGATTTATCTTATAAAATAAATCTAGGTTATAAAGAATTGCCTATAAAAAGATTCTTAGTATTTTATAGAAAATGTTTGAATAGGGCTTAAAAAAAGAATATTTTTAAAGCCATTGTATGCTACATGGACTTGACCATTTCTTTACCATTCTGTAGTACTGAGTTAAACTGATAAACAAGAAAATGAAATGGATGGTGAACCAGACAGTCTTATCTTGACTGGAGAAACTATTTATGGAGGAATATAAATACTAAAAGCCAAATAAACTGACATATTATATGAAAATGTCTCCAAAGAAGTAACACAAATGCTAGTAAACATGAGAAAATGTTCAACACTGGTAGTAAGCAAAGTTAAATGAATCACAAAAATAATAAGATTCAAATAGCAATTTATATATTCAAATTGGCAATCTAAAATAAAATTACAAAGGCTGCATGAGACCAAAATATTCACTACTCGTAAGAAGACAGGTTTTCAGAACATTTGCCTTACATTCTTCCTTTTAAAAAGAAGCTTCTCCTCCCAAATAATTTAAAGGTTTTGTGCAAAAAAGTTTAACACTGAATGTTAAAAGTAACCAAAATATTCACAATAAGTAAATGGCTAGGCAAATTAATATACCTTGATAAATTATAAGATATTATGTGATTATTAAAATTAGGCATTTTTAAGGATTAAGTGCATATAGTAATAGTAATCAAAAGTCATGATTCATAATTATAAAGGATAATACTACTCTCATTATTATGTTAAAATATGCATAGAAGAAAGACAGGAAGGAAGTACAAAGACAGTAACAATTCTATCTAGATGGTGGCATCACGGTATTTTAGTTTTGTTTTTACAAAACCCACATTTTTACTTTTTTACAACATGTATTATTTTTATTTTAGTGTATTTATTACTTATTAAAAGTAAGACACACACCATTCAAAGTAAAATACTGGATTAGACTTTCCTATCCTGGAAGTAGGCCTCTGTGACTGACTTTAGCAATGCAATCCCGAAAAGGTAGCCCTACTCTCAACGTTATGGCTGATCATTTATTTGGGTTCATCTTAACACATTATAAAAAAAATGAGTGATAAAGAGGTACCATCCTCCCCTTAATCTTTTCCAAGGTGACAAACATACATAGAAAGTGACCATCAATTTCCAGACATGATTTTTCTCCTGTGTTCCTCTTCCATTTTCCCTGTCATCTTCATTCTAACCCATCCTCAAATAGATTTATGTTGAGGGTCTCCAGAGCCAACCAGAAAAGCTATTATCTAAAACTATAACTTGACACTGAGAAGATCTATTACTTTGCCATGCAAAACTTTGGATTATTATTTTAAAGTTAGTGTTCATTTTCTAGGTGAACATTTGATGTCTGTGTTTGGTAGGAAAAAGAGCATGTAAAGCAAAAATAATTAAATGAACAGAAAGAAATGATAAAAACTTATGATAAAAAAATCTAAAATACATGAAATGGTTAAAAAATTCTTTCTTGTTTACATATGATTCAATCAACAACATTCAACAAGCAGTAGTGTTCCTACTATGTACCCCTGTACTGAATATTCAGGTTAATCTACCTAAGCATTTTGTACACAAAATTAATTTTCTATTTATCAGAAGATCTCCAAAAAGAAATAAGCTTAAGATGTAGTGATTAAATCTGATTTGCCTTAAAAAAAATAGATGCTCAATTGACAGAATAATTAAATATTGGAAAAGATGTCCTGTCAAGGTGGTGAAATGTTGAGAGCTGTAAAAATAAGACAAATCTTCAATAAAGATGGACGTTCCCTAAGTGCAATGCAGGCTAGAAGGTGATAGCTGATGCAGAGGAACTTTTCTTTTCTCTTCCATCACTGATTCTCATATTTTTTAGTAGCCATTTCACAGTCTAACTTAAAACTAATATCAAATATCAAAGAAAACTGGTCATTCAGTGCAATCCAAAAAGAGTATTACAATTTTATTTTAGAAATGATTATAGCAGCATGTATATAGTGCATTTGTACAAAGCCCCTTCATTCTTTCTTTCCTTTAGATGTTTAGTAATCAGCTTTTGGATTCTAAGCATTGATCTAGGACTCAGGAAATTAGAGAAAGGCTATGTCCTCATGACATGTATGTTCTAGTTGGGAAAACAGACTAGAAAAGAGATAAAAATTCATAACAATCAGGCACTGTAAGTATAAGAAATAAAAATAAAGCCAGGTAAGAGACGGAGGGAGACAAGGTACTATTGCAATGAGCACTCTCAATAGTCAGCAGTGAGAGGTAGTATCTATTTGAGAAGGTGAAATCTGAGCAGAGGTCTAAACAAAATGAGTGAGCAAGCTACGCAAATATCTGAAGGAAGACAGCTCTAAGCAGAGACAATAGCACGATGAATATCAGAGATCAAATGGGCTTTCATGTTCAAGGAAGGAATGGACAAAGGGGAGGCTGGCAGGAACTAAACTCATAGAAGAAAACAGGGGCTAAATCAAGGGAAGACTCACAGACCACAGAGTAAAGATTCTGGATATTATTTTAAGGGTAACAGGACTCCACTAGAGAGGTAAGAGGAGAGTGACACGATATGATCGACAATTTAACAGAATTGCCTTAGCCACTATGTGAAGAATAAACTTGATGGCAAGGGTGGAAAGAGGGAGACCCCGTGAGAGGCTATGGAAATGATGCAGGTGGGGACTTATCTCAGTGGTTGCAACAAAATGTGGCAGCAGGAGCAAAAAAGTGGATAGGAGGTACTTAGATTCTAGATATATTTTAAGATATATCCAAGAGAATTTATTTAATGATTGGATGAAAAAAAGAGAGGGGGCAAAGATTATTTCAAAATAATTTGGCTTGAGGTGCCAGACTGATGGAGTTGCTATCAACTGAGATGGGGGTAACGATTGGTGTTCCCCATGCAGGAGGATATGGAATGAAGTTTTAGATATGCTGACTTTGAGACTTCTATTAGATGTCCTACTGGAGATGTCAAGAGATAAATGTCAAGAATGTGGCATCAAAGCTTCCCTGGTGGTCCAGTGGTTGAGAATCCAGCTGCCAATGCAAGGGACATGTGTTTGATCCCTGGTCTGGAAATATTCCACATATCATTAGAAAATTAAGCCCATGTGTCACAACTAATGAGCCATTACTCTGCAATAAGACAGTCACTGCAATTAGGAGTCTGTGTGCCTTAATAAGAGAGGTGCTCACAACAACTAAAGAAAGCCTGAGTCCAACAACGAAGATGCAGCACAGCCAAAAATAAATCAATTAATTTAAACAAACTAACCAATTAACAAAAGAATGTCGCACTGGTGTAGAAGTTTGGTCTGGACATATTAATTTGGAGTCTGCCACTGCATAGACTTTTGTTTGTGCCCTCCAAGAGTCTGTTAACCCAGTCCTGTGTAAGGTCTGGCAGCTCTAGGGTGGGTTTAATGATGTCCTCCTACAAGAGGGCTTAAGCCATATCCAGGTCTATTACACCCAGAGTTCCTACCCCTGCAGCAGTCCATGGCTCACCCGTACCTCTGGAGGAGACACTCAAACACAATTCTGTTTCAGTCTCTGGGGGTCTCTGGGTCCTGGTGAGCACAAGGTTTGTTTGAACCCTCCAAGTGTCTCTGGTGGGTATGGGGTTTGACTCTAAATGCAATTTCGCCCCTCCTTCCATCTTCCTGGGGCTTCTCCTTTGCCCTTGGACATAGGGTATCTTTTTTTGGTGGCATCCAACATTTTCCTGTCGATGGTTATTCAGCAGTCAGTTGTAATTTTGCAGTTCTCACAGGAGAAGATGAGGGCACATCCTTCTACTCTGCCATTTTGGAGTCAAACCAGTCAAACTTTTCCCTTAGGAAGGATGAATTCACTCACTGGCCCTAGAGATCACTTCTCAGCTCTCCTGGCAATTCATTCAATATCACAGTAACCCAAGTCTACGCCCCAACCAGTAATGCTGAAGAAGCTGAATATGAATGATTTTTATGAAGATGTACTAGACCTTCTAGAACTAACACCCCCAAAAGATGTCCTTTTCATTATAGGGGACTGGAATGCAAAAGTAGGAAGTCAAGAGATACCTCGAGTAACAGGAAAATTTTGCCTTGGAGTGAAAAACAAACCAGGTCAAAGGCTAATAAAATTTTGCCAAGAGAATGGACTGGTCACAGAAAACACTTCTTCAAATAACACAAGAGAAGACTGTACACATGGACATCACCAGATGGTCAATAGGAAAATCAGACTGATTATATTCTTTGCAAACAAACATGGAGAAGCTCAATACAGTTAGCAAAACCAAGACTGGGGGCTGACTGTGGCACAGATCATGAACTACTTATTGTCAAATTCAAACTTAAATTGAAAACAGTAGGGAAAACCACTAGACCATTCAGTTCATTCAGTTCGTTACAGTCGCTCAGTTGTGTCCAATCCTTTGCGACCCGAAGGACTGCAGCATGTCAGGCTTTCCAGTCCATTACCAACTCCCAGAGCTTACTCAAACTCACGTCCATCATGTCAGTGATGCCATCCAACCATCTCATCCACTGTCGTCCCTTCTTCTCTTGTCTTCAATCTCTCCCAGCACCAGGGTCTTTTCCAGTGAGTTGGTTCTTCGCATCAGGTGGCCAAAGTATTGCAGTTTCAGTTTCAAAATCAGTCCTTTCAATGAATATTCAGGACTGACTTCCTTTAGGATTTACTGGTTGGGTCTCCTTTAAGTCCAAGGGACTCTAAAGAGTCTTCTCCAACACCACAGTTAAAAAGCATTAATTCTTCGGTGCTCAGCTTACTTTATAGTCCACCTCTCACATCCATACATGACTACTGGAAAAAT
Organism: Bubalus bubalis; assembly: GCF_019923935.1. Lineage (NCBI taxonomy): Eukaryota > Metazoa > Chordata > Mammalia > Artiodactyla > Bovidae > Bubalus > Bubalus bubalis. The sequence goes on from NC_059158.1 coordinate 80,821,448, forward strand.
GATAGCTTTGACCAGATGGACCTTGTTGGCAAAGTAATGTATCTGCTTTTTAATATACTATCTAGCGGAGCCTGGTGGGCTGCCGTCTATGGGGTCGCACAGAGTCGGACATGACTGAAGAGACTTAGCAGCAGCAGCAGCAGGTTGGTCATAGCTTTTCTTTCAAGGAGCAAACATCTTTTAATTTCATGGCCACAGTCACCATCTGCAATGATTTTGGAGCCCAAGGAAAGAAAGTCTCTCACTGTTTCCATTTTTTCCCCATCTATTTTCCATAATGGGACCAGATGTCATAATTTTAAGTTATCTGAATGTTGAGTTTTAAGCCAACTTTTTCACTCTCCTCTTTTACTTTCATCAAGAGGCTCTTTAGTTCTCTGTTTTCTGCCATAAGGGTGGTGTCTTCTGCGTATCTGAGCTTACTGATATTTCTCCCAGCAGTCTTGATTCCAGCTTGTGTTTCCTCCAGCCCGTCATTTCACACAATCTACTCTGCATATAAGTTAAATAAATGGGATAACAATATACAGCCTGGATGTACTCCTTTAAGATCTGGAACCAGTTTGTTGTTCCATGTCCACTTCTAAATGTTCCTTCTTGACTTGCATACAGATTTCTCAGGAGACAGGTCAGGTGGTCTGGTATACCCATCTCTTGAAGAATTTTGCAGTTTGTTGTGACCTACACAGTCAAAGGCTTTGGCATAGTCAATAAAGAAAAAGTACATATTTTTCTGGAACTCTCTAGCTTTTTTGAAGATCTAGCGGATGTTGGCAACATGATCTCTGGTTCCTCTGCCTTTTCTAAATCCAGCTTGAACATCTGGAAGTTCACAGTTCACGTACTGTTGAAGTGTAGCTTAAAGAATTTTGAGCATTACTTTGCCAGCATGTGATATGAGTGCAATTGTGCACTGTTTTGAGCATTCTTTGGCATTGCCTTTCTTTGGGATTGGAATTAAAGCTGACCATTTCCAATAATGTGGCCACTGCTGAGTTTTCCAGATTTGCTGGCATACTGAGTGCAGCACTTTCTTTTTGAAATAGAAAAATCATCTTTTCAGATTTGAAATAGCTTAACTGGAATTCCATCACCTCCACTGGCTTTGTTCGTAGTGATGCTTCCTAAGGCCCATTTGACTTTGCATTCCGGGATTTCTGGCTCTAGGTGAGTGATCACACCATTGTGGTTTTCTGGGTCATGAAGATCTTTTTTGTATGGTTCTTTTGTGTATTCTTGCGACCTCTTCTTAATATCTTCTGCTTCTTTTAGGTCCATACCATATCTGTCCTTTATTGTGCCTATCTGCATGAAATGTTCCCTTAGTATTCTAATTTTCTTGAAGAGATCTCTAGTCTTCCCCACTGTATTGTTTTCCTCTATTTCTTTGCATTGATCACTGAGGAAGGTTGTCTTATCTCTCCTTGATTTTCTTTGGAACTCTGCATTCAAAAGACTGTATCTTTCCTTTTCTCCTGTGCCTTTAGCTTCTCTTCTTTTCTCGGCTACTTGTAAGGCCTCCTCAGACAACCACTGTGCCCTTTGCATTTCTTTTTCTTGGGGATGGTCTTGATCACTGCTTCCTGTACGTCAGGAACCTCTGTCTATAGTTCTTCAGGCACTCTGTCTGTGAGATCTAATCCCATTAATCTATTTGTCACTTTCATGTATAATCATAAGAGATTTGATTTAGGACATATCTGAATGATCTAGTGGTTATTCCTACTTTCTTCAATTTGTCTGAATTTGGCAATAAGGACTTCATGACCTGAGCCACAGTCAGCTCCTGGCCTTGTTTTTGCTGACTGTATAGAGCTTCTCCATTTTAGGTTGCAAAGAATATAATGAATATGATTTCAGTATTGACTATTTGGGGATGTCCATGTGCAGAGTCTTCTCTTGTGTTGTTGGAAGAGGGTGTTTCCTATGACCAGTGTGTTCGCTTGGCAAAGCTCTGTTAGCCTTTGCCCTGCTTCATTTTGTACTCCAAGGCCAAATTTGCCTGTTACTCGAGGTATCTCTTGACTTCCTACTTTTGCATTCTAGTCCCCTATAACAAAAAGGATCTTTTTTGGGTGTTATTTCTGGAAGGTCTTGTAGGTATTCATAGAACTGTTCAGCTTCAGCTTTTTCAGCATTACTGGTCAGAGCTGTAGACCTGGATTACTGTGATATTGAATGGCTTACCTTGGAAACGAACAGAGATCATTCTGTCGTTTTTGAGATTGCATCCAAGTGCTGCATTTTGGACTCTTTTATTGACTGTGATGGCTACTCCATTTCTTCTAAGGGATTCCTGCCCACAGTAGTAGATATAATGGTCATCTGAGTTAAATTCCCCCAGTCCAGTCCATTTTAGTTTGCTGATTCCTCAAATGTCGATGTTCACTCTTGTCATCTCCGTTTTCACCATTTCCAATTTGCCTTGATTCATGGAACTCAAATTCCATGTTCCTATGCAACATTGCTCTTTACAGCATTATACTTTACTTCTACTGCCTGTCACATCCACAACTGGGTGTTGTTTTTGTTTTGGCTCCAACTCTTCATTCCTTCTGGAGTTATTCCTCCACTCTTCTCCAGTAGCATATTGGGCACCTACTGACCTGGGAAGTTCATCTTTCAGTGTCATACCTTTTTGCCTTTTCATGCTGTTCATGGGGATCTCAATACAAGAATACTGAAGTGGTTTGCCATTCAGGAATGACGTAAATTATACAGTGGAAGTGACAAACAGATCCAAGGGATTAGATCTGATAGAGCACCTGAAGTACTATGGACAGAGGTTCATGACACTGTACAAGAGGCAGTGATCAAGACCATCCCCAAGAAAAAGAAATGCAAAAGGGGAAAATGGTTGTCTGAGGAGGCCTTACAAATAGCTGAGAAAAGAAAACACGCAAAAGGCACAGGAGAAAAGAAAAGATATACCCATTTGAATGCAGAGTTCCAAAAGAAAAGCAAGGAGAGATAAGAAAGCCTTCCTCAGTGATCAGTGCAAATAAATAGAGGAAACAATACAATGGGAAAGACTAGAGATTTCTTCAAGAAAATTAGAGATACCAAGGCAACATTTCATGCAAAGATGGGCATAATAAAGGATAGAAATGGTATGGACCTAACAGAAGCAGAAGATATTAAGAAGAGGTGGCAAGAATATATGGAAGAACTATACGAGAAAGATCTTCATGACCCAGAAAACCACGATGGTGTGATCATTCACCTAGAGCCAGACATTCTGGAATGCAAAGTTAAATGAGCCTTAGGAAACATCACTTATGAACAAAGCTAGTGGCAGTAAAGAAATTCCAGTTAAGCTATTTCAAATCCTAAAAGATGATGCTGTGAAAGCCCTGCACTCAATATGCCAGATCTGGAAAACTCAGCAGTGGCCAAATTATTGGAAAAGGACAGTTTGCATTCCAATCCCAAAGAAAGGCAATACCAAAGAATGCTCAAACTACTGCACAATTGTACTCATCTGACACGCTAACAAAGTAATGCTCAAAATCCTCCAGGCCAGGCTTCAACATCACATGAACAATGAACTTCTGGAAGTTCAAGCCAGATTTAGAAAAGGCAGAGGAACCAGAGATCATGTTGCCAACATCCGTTAGATCATCAAAAAAGCAAGAGAGTTCCAGAAAAACATCTACTTCTGCTTTACTGACTATGCCAAAGCCTTTGACCCTGTGGCTCACAACAAACTGCAAAATTCTTCAAGAGACGGGTATACCAGACAACCTGACCTATCTCCTGAGAAATCTGTATGCAGGTCAAGAAGGAACATTTAGAACTGGACATGGAACAACAAACTAGTTCCAAATCAGTAAAGTCGTATGTCAAGACTGTATATTGTCACCATGCTTATTTAACTTTCTACGCAGAGTAGATCGTGTGAAATGACGGGCTGGAGGAAACACAAGCTGAAATCAAGACTGCTGGGAGAAATATCAGTAAGCTCAGATACGCAGAAGAGACCACCCTTATGGCAGAAAATGAAGAACTAAAGAGCCTCTTGATGAAAACGTAAGAGGACAGTGAAAAAGTTGGCTTAAAACTCAACATTCAGATAACTTAAGATCATGACATCCGGTCCCATCACTTTATGGAAAATAGATGGGGAAAAAATGGAAACAGTGAGAGACTTTCTTTCCTTGGGCTCCAAAATCATTGCAGATGGTGACTGTGGCCATGAAATTAAAAGACGCTTGCTCCTTGGAAGAAAAGTTATGACCAACCTAGATAGTATATTAAAAAGCAGATACATTACTTTGCCAACAAAGGTCCATCTGGTCAAAGCTATCGTTTTTCCAGTAGTCGTGTATGGATGAGAGAGGTGGACTATAAAGTAAGCTGAGCACCGAAGAAATAATGCTTAACTGTGGTATTGGAGAAGACTCTTGAGAGTCCCTTGGACTTAAAGGAGACCCAACCAGTAAATCCTAAAGGAAGTCAGTCCTGAATATTCATTGGAAGGACTGATATTGAAACTGAAACTCCAATACTTTGGCCACCTGATGCGAAGAACCAACTCACTGGAAAAGACCCTGATGCTGTGAGAGATTGAAGGCAGAAGAAGGGATGACAGTGGATGAGATGGTTGGATGGCATCACTGACGCGATGGACAAGAGTTTGAGTAAGCTCTGGGAGTTGGTGATGGACAGGGAAGCCTGGCTTGCTACAGTTCATGGTTTGCAAAGAGTCAGACATATCTGAGCAACTGAATGGAACTGCATAGACAGTATTTTATGACATATGACAAATAAATTACCCACGAATGAATGCAGATATAAATGGAATCAACAATCTACTCTTCAGGTATGACAGCATTTAGGGTTAGAGAGATGAGGAGAAACAAGCAATAAAAATTAAAAAGCCAACAATCATTGAAATAGCAGGAAAACCAAGTACTATACCTCCTGGGGGCTAGGTGAAGGATTTGTTCAATAAATACCATATAATCTATGTGCTAAATCCTCTCGACAGGTCAAGTACAATGAAAACTGGGAAGTGACATGGAGACATGGACTAGAGCAGTTTCAGTGGAGTGGTAGCAAAGAAAATCCAGTCAAAATGGGATCAGGACACAAAAGCAGATGAACAGGGAGTATAGGCAATCCTTTGGACGAGTTTTACTGAGGAGAGAAGCAGATTGAGAATCAAGAGCACAAAGCTGGAAAACAAGATACCCAGGAATTCTATAACTTTTTATGCTTAGAAAACAAAACAAAAAGCTGATAGCAACAATTACTGGAATAACAATGGAATAAGGTTTTTCGTCTGTACTTTCATCCATTCCACAGACCTGCAGTGACTGCAGAAGAATGAACCAGAAAATCTGTATACAGTACATAGTTCTATTTCATAGGGGTTCATGCAAGAGTATTAATTAAGGACATTCTATATGTGAGAAAATCCAGGCACAGAGACAGTAAGTGACTTGCCTAATGCCATACAAACACAAACAGCAAAGTAGGATTTAATCTGTGTTGTCTGGCAATAGAGTATACACTCTTGACATTAATCAATATCACCTCACTCATGGAGTTAACATGGTTCCTCCCCAACTGATCATGGCAAGTGCTGAGAAGGAAGTAAGCAGGGGAATAAGACAGTGAACTAATGGTGGATGGGCCACCTTGCATAGCCTGGTTTTTCCCTCCAGGCACCACATAAACTTACAGATAAAGAGGATCCAGATTTACAGAGGCCTTAGGATTGAGTCTGTCTAGTGAAGGCTATGGTTTTTCCAGTAGTCATGTATGGATGTGAGAGTTGGAATGTAAGGAAAGCTGAGCACCAAAGAATTGATGCTTTTGAACTGTGGTGCTGGAGAAGACTCTTGAGAGTCCTTTGGATTGCAAAGAGATCCAACCAGTTCATCCTAAAGGAAACAAGTTCAATATTCATTGGAAGGACTGATGTTTAAGCTGAAACTCTAATACTTGGGCCACCTGATGTGAAGAATCAACTCATTTGAAAGACCCTGAAGCTGTGAAAGATTGCAGGTGGGAGGAGAAGGGGACAACAGAGGATGAGATGGTTGGATGGCAACACCAACTCAATGGACATGAGTTTGAGTAAGCTCCAGGAGTTGATGATGGACAGGGAGGCCTGGTGTGCTGCAGTCCATGGGGTTGCAAAAAGTCAGACATGACTGAGCAACTGAACTGACTGACTGAGGATAGAGTTCCCCAGATAAAAGAAATGCAAAGTTCCACCTGTAAAAAAAAAAAAAAAAAAAGCAGAGCTTTGCTTGAAATAGAGCAGAGGCCAGCTCAGGCAGCTTGGAGAACAAAGAAAGTTCAAGGAGAGACTATAGCAAATGGGTTTGAGAGACAGGCAGGGGCTAGATCCTGACACCCTATGGATCACAGAAAGCAGTGTGGCTTATATTCTCAGTACAGGGTGAAAGATCACGTTTGCTTCAAAGCTGAGAACAAATGTATGGCCCATCATTCTACTGCAGATGGTATTTTGCAGCACGCTATTTCTTTCCTAACCTTATAGCTGATTTAATCCTATCTTTCTTACTCAATTCTTCCTTAACCTAAAGTTTAAAAAGGACATCAATTTATCAAATTGCTTTCTTTTTACAAAACAATTCTGAGAATACCTTCATACAAACATATTTTTAAAACTGTTTTGTGTTTGTGTGGTGGGAGTCTGCAGATTCTAAATTCAAAATGCGCTGCAGGCAGTTAATCCTAAAAGCCACTTGACCATGGAATGCCTCAATTTCTTCAATTTTTAGAAATGAAAAGTACAAGGCTGTAGGGAACAGAATAGTATCATGAGTGAAAACTACTTTTTAAACTATATACAAATGTACACTATTATAATTACTATTGTGCTATAAAGTATCATCTAATATGGGGTCAGCACCAAAGAACTGATGTTTTGAACTGTGTTACTGGAGAAGACTCTTGAGAGTCCCTTGGACTGCAGGGAGATCAAACCAGTCAATATTAAAGGAAATAAACTCTGAATACTCTTTGGAAGGACTAATGCTGAAGCTGAAGCTCCAATAATTTGGCCTCCTGATGCAAACAGCTGACTCACTGAAAAGACCCTGATCCTGGGAAAGATTGAGGGCAGGAGGAGAAGGGGGCAAAAGAAGATGAGATACTTGGATGGCATCACTGATTCAACGAATATGAACTTGGGCAAATTCTGGGAGATGATGATGATTAAGAAAGCATGGCGTGCTACAGTCCAGGGGATCGCAAAGAGTGAGACACAACTTGGCTACTGACAACAACAACAAATATAGGGTCAAATCGATATTTTTTTAAGAACACACTTGTGTTTGAAAATAAAGGTCAATTATTTGTGGTTTTCTAAAAAGTAATTGACTAGTCAAAGTCATCTGAATAAATGAATCTTTTATAACTAAATGACAAAATATGATCTTCACTTTTAGTGTGGCAAAGTAACCATAAATTTATTATCCTTTTTACATTCCTGTAAAATAAAGGTATACATCATGAAATAAGGAAATTTATTTATAACAAATTCAGATGACCAATAATTCAGATGACCATTACATCTACTACTGTGGGCAAGAATCCCTTAGAAGAATTGGAGCAGCCATCATAATCAACAAGAGAGTCCAAAATGTACTACTTGGGTGCAATCTCGAAAACGACAGAATGATCTCTGTTCGTTTCCAAGGCAAACCATTCAATATCACAGTAATCCAAGTCTATGCCCCAACCAGTAATGCTGAAGAAGCTGAAGTTGAATGCTTCTATAAGGACCTACAAGACCTTCTAGAACTAACACCCAGAAAAGACGTTCTTTTCATCATAGGGGACTGGAATGCAAAAGGAGGAAGTCAAGAGATACCTGGAGTATCAGGCAAGTTTGGCCTGGGAAACAAATAAAGCAGGGCAAAAGCTAACAGAGTTTTGCCAAGAGAACGCACTGGTCATAGCAAACATCCTCTTCCAACAACACAGGAGATGAATCTACACATGTACGTCACCAGATGGTCAATACTGAAATCATATTCATTATATTCTTTGCAGACTGAGATGGAGAAGCTCTATACAGTCAGCAAAAACAAGACTATGAGCTGACTGTGGCTCAGGTCATGAACTCCTTATTGCCAAATTCAGACTTAAATTGAAGAAAGTAAGGAAAACCACTAGACCATTCAGGTATGACCTAAATAAAATCCTTTACTATTTTACAGTGGAAGTGAAAATAGATTCAAGGGATTAGATCTGACAGACAAAGTACCTGAAGAACTATGGACAAAGGTACATAACATTGTACAGGAGGCAGTGATCAAGACCATCCCCAAGAAAAAGAAATGCAAAAAGGCAAAATGGTTGTCTGAGGAGGCCTTACAAATAGCTGAGAACAGAAGAGAAGCTAAAGGCACAGGAGAAAAGGAAAGATATACCCATTTAAATGCAGAATTCCAAAGAAAATCAAGGAGAGATAAGACAGTGTTCCTCAGTGATCAATGCAAAGAAAGAGAGGAAAACAAAAGAATGGGAAAGACTAGAGATCTCTTCAAGAAAACCAGAGATACTAAGGGAACATTTCATGCAAAGATGGGCACAAGAAAGGACAGAAATGGTATGGACCTACCAGAAGCAGAAGATATTGAGATGAGGTGGCAAGAATATATGGAAGAACTATACCAAAAAGATCTTCATGACCCAGACAACCACGATGGTGTGACAACTCACCTAGAACCAGGCATCCTGGAACGTGAAGTCAAGGGGGCCTTAGGAAGTATCACTACAAACAAAGCTAGTGGAGGTGATGGAATTCCAGTAGAGCTATTTCACTTCCTACAAGATGATACTGTAAAAGTGCTACACTCAATATGCCAAATCTAGAACAAATCCGGAAAATTCAGCTGTGGCCACAGGACTGGAAAAGGTCAGTTTTCATTCCCATTCCAAAGAACGGCAATGCAAAAGAATGTTCCAACTACTGCAAAAGTGTAGTTATCTCACACACTAGCAAAGTAATGCTCAAAATTCTCCAAGCCAGATTTCAACAGTAAATAAACTGAGAACTTTCTGATTTTCAAGCTGAATTTAGAAAAGGCAGAGGAACCAGAGATCAAATTGGATCCAACATCCATTGGATCACAGAAAAAGCAAGAGTTTCAGAAAAACATCTACTTCTCCTTCACTGACTATGCCAACACCTTTGACTGCGTGGATCATAACAAACTACGGAAAATTCTGAAAGAGATGGGAATACCAGACCACCTGACCTGCCTCCTGAGAAATCTGTGTGCAGGTCAGGAAGCAACAGTTAAAACCAAACATGGAATAACAGACTGGTTCCAAACTGGGGAAAGAGTACATCAAGGCTGTATATTGTGTCCTGCTTATTTAGCTTATATGCAGAGTACATCATGCGAAATGCCACGATGGATGAAGCACAAACTCGAATTAAGATTGCTGAGAAATATTAATAACCTCAGATATGCAGATGACACCACCCTCCTGACAGAAAGCAAAAAGGAACTGAGGAGCGTCTTCATGAAAATGAAAGAAGAGAGTGAAAAAGCTGGTTTAAAATTCAACATTTAAAAAATGGAAGATCATGGGCTCCTGTCCTGTCACTTCATGGCAAATAGTTGGGGAAACAATGGAACAGTGACAGACTTTATTTTCTAGGGTTCCAAAATCACTGCAGATGGTGACTGCAGCCATGAAATTAATAGACACTTGCTCCTTGGAAGAAAAGCTATCACAACCTAGACAGTATGTTAAAAAGCAAACACATTACTTTGCCAACAAAGGTCCGTCCAGTCAAAGCTTTGGTTTTTCCAGTATTCATGTACAGATGTGAGAGTTGGACTATAAAGAAAACTTAGCGCCGAAGAACTGATGCCTTTGAACTGTGGTGTTGGAGAAGACTCTTGAGAGTCCCTTGGACTGCAAGGAGAACCAGTCCATCCTAAAGGAGATGAGTCCTGAATATTCACTGGAAGGACTCATGATGAAGCTGAAACTGCAATACTTTGGCCACCTGATGCAAAGAGCTGGCTCATTTGAAAAGACCCTGATGCTGGGAAAGATAGAAGGCGGGAGGAGAAGGGGACGACAGAGGATGAGATGGTTGGATGGCATCATCTATGCGACGGACACGAGTTTGAGTACGTTCGGGATTTGGTCATGGACAGGGAGGCCTGGTGTGCTGCAGTCCATGGGATCGCAGAGAGTCAGAGGTGACTGAGCATCTGAACGGAACTGACAAATGAAATAGCTGAACATTAAATAGTTTAGAAAATTAAATGACTCCATGGTAGTTAATTAACTGGCTTTATTCTTGAGCAGAAATAAAGAAATTTAAATTAAGTGTCTATATTGGAACCCTTTAAGGACTGTGTACTGCATAAGTTCGTGCTAACAAAAGAAGACAAGGTGGAAAAAAGATAATTCATAACTCACAATGAGCAATTAATTTTGTAATTATTTGCCTGATTCACAGTTCGGTATGAAGGCCATACATGAACACCTGACAGAAGCAAAGCTTTGTTGTCTAAGGTAAAAAAAGCCTATATATTTTATGTGTAAGAATAGAGATTTTCTTATTTTATATAAACAAAATTTTAAAACCCATTACAGTGACAGGAATGCTAAACATAGAAGACATATCCATAATCTTAACAGACTTGACAAACAAGAAATCTCCCGCTGTTTCACCACAGCTTAGTCCCCCACTGGAATAAAATCAGCACCACAGCAGGGTAGCACCTGAGCTCTAACGTACAGCAGCTGCAGTGCCGCGTGAGAAGCAACAGCTTACAGAAGGTGTGTGGCTGGCCCTGAGAATTAAGCAGTTATGTGTAGAAGAAAACTTGCAAATAAAGACTGTCAGAAGTTCTTCCCCTAGGGACGGCAAGTATCTCATTACATGCCTTAAGTTAATTATAACACTGGTTGAACATTTCCTTTAAACAATTTTGTAGTAATTTTTACTATTACTGGGACATATGTTAGGAACAAAGTCAAAAGAAACCAAAATACTGTACGTGAACGCTGCTCCTCATTTACACAAGTGGGATTTTTTAACACACACATGAAAACATGGAAAACATAGAAGCCGCCTTGTGGCTCAGGCGGTAAAGAGTCTGCCTGCAATGCAGGAGACCTGGGTTCGATCCCTGGGTTGGGACAATCCCCTGAAGAAGGAAATGGCACCCCACTCCAGTACTCTTGCCTGGAAAATCCCATGGATAGAGGAGTCTGGCAGGTACAGTACATGGGGTCGCCAAGAGTGGGACACGACTGAGTGACTTCCCTTTCACTTTTGAAAATGTAAGATTTAGGCATAAACAACAGGTAAAATTATCCTTTTATATTATTTGATTTTGAAAACAAATTATTATACACAGCAGTTTCATGCAACCATTCAGAAGACTGCTATTATTGATATTATTGTATATAATATCTTTCAAGTAGAAAAAAATGAGTTGAATTTTTAAAAAGTATATAGAGATATATAAACCATATATGTGTATATATATGTAAACTGTATATATATATATAAGCTGTATATATATATGCATATATAAACTATATATATATGAATATATGGACAAATGACAAACTGAAAAAAGTTTGCAATTCACATTATGAATCAAAGGCTAATTTTCTTAATGTAAAAGATACTTACAAATGAATAAGAAAAGTCTAATAACTCAATTTTCAATGCTTCAAGAATATAATAAACATTTCTTAGGAAAAAGTCAAATATTTCTTAAACATATGAAAATAAATTCAGTCTCATGGATAATACAAAAGGCAAATTAGAACTACAACCAAAAATTTAGTTGGCAAATTTGTTTCTTGTATGGATATAGGTTACTAATTTAGAAACTGCAAACAAATAGCTAAATAGATGGTGGGTGGTAGCAGCCTGGTTATTGGAGAGAGAAGTTACAGATAAATAAGAAAGGAAGACTAGAATAAACCCTTCACTATTTCATTTAAGTCTGAGACATGAACACAAACACACATTTACATTCATATATGTATGCTGCTGCTGCTAAGTCACTTCAGTCGTGTCCGACTCTGTGCGACCCCATAGACGGCAGCCCACCAGGCTCCCCCATCCCTGGGATTCTCCAGGCAAGAACACTGGAGTGGGTTGCCATTTCCTTCACCAATGCATGAAAGTGAAAAGTGAAAGTGAAGTCGCCCAGTCGTGTCCGACTCTTCGTGACCCCATGGACTGCAGCCTACCAGGCTCCTCCGTCCATGGGATTTTCCAGGCAAGAGTACTGGAGTGGGTTGCCATTGCCTTCTCCCGTATATGTATGAGGGAAAGATAAATAATTATAGATACATTACTCAATTCTGTATACAGAAAGGGCACCATTAACCCTTGAAAAGTAACAAACTTACTCAATGCCTAGATCTTCATTTCTAAATCCTATTCTCCACTGAAGAAACCAAGAGTTCTTGGAGAAATGACTGATTCTAGGTCTAGGCAGGGAAAACACAAGATAAGCCTAAAGCATTTTATACTAAAACACAGGATATACTCAACTAACAAAAGCTTAGGGCTGTGTCTAAGGGACATGGGAGTCAACTTGAAAAAGCTCTCAATGACTAAGTCTGGAAGAATCTGAATAAGAAAATAAATAAACAACATACTGTTATGTTCTTGTTCAGCCAAGTCATATCTGACTCTTGTGACTCACCAAGCTCCTCTGTAGGAGCTGTAATCCACCAGGCTCCTCTGTCCATGGGATTTCCCAGGCAAGAATACTGGAATGGGTTTGCCATTTCCTTCTCCAGAGGATCTTCCCCACTCAGGGATCAAACCCACGTCTCCTGCATCAGCAGGCAGATTCTTTATTACTGAGCCACCTGGGAAGCCCCAGTATTAGATAATACCCCAAAGCATAAAATGTACATGAATCCATACTGATATGGATGTGACTGAAAAAATAAATGATGAATAAAAGAACAATGCAGTATCTTTGCAATGTTCCTATAAATTTAAAATTATTTCACAATCTTAAGTTTATTACAAATAATGTTTATAAAGATATTTCATAAATGGAAATGTTCTCAACATTTTGCTAAGTGTGCTGAAAAACTGAATAAACAATATAATTCCTATTTAGAAAATGTAAAGGAAAATATATCAAAATAAACCCCTCAAATCTACAGCAAAACATTTTTTTTTTTTTGTCTAAGAATGACAAATGTTAAAATGTTGGTAATCCTGAGTTGTTCAGATTACAAAGAGGCAGTTTCACAGAGACACATGGAGGTAGAAGTGCAATTGGCATGAAGCATCTCTTGGAGGGCAATTTGGCAACATATAACAACTGAAAATGCACTTATTATTTTACTTGGGGGTTTCCTAATAATTTTTCCTACGGAAATCTTTGTACATGTGGAGAATGGCCTATGCACATGAAAACTCACTACAGCAACTTTCTAATATCCAGTGTTTGCAAATAATCTAATTGTCCATCATGATGACTAGAGTATATCCACCCAATGGAGTACGACATCAGAGAAGGCAATGGCACCCCACTCCAGTACTCTTGCCTGGAAAATCCCATGGACAGAAGGGCCTGGTGGGCTACAGTCCATGGGGCTGTAGGAGTCAGACACAACTGAGCGACTTCACTTACACTTTTCACTTTCATGCATTAGCAGCAGCAGCAGAGTACTGCATAGCTGTTAAAGAGGTTGTTTGTTGTTGTTAACCGGATGCCATGATCTTAGTTTCTTAAAGACTTTATATACACCGATATGAAAATTCCTCCAGAATACATTGTTTAGGGGAACAGCAGTAAGTTGCTAATGGTCTATTTGGCTTGATTACGATATATGTGTACGCACGCTCTCTCTCTCTCTCTCTCTCTCCCACATACACACACACAGACACTCACACACATGTATAAGAAACTAGTTAAAAGTGTCTTCTGGAAGAATAACTGACTGATGGGGATTGAGAACTATAGGTGAGTTAATTTTACTGCACACAGTTTTGCACTTAAATTTTGAAAAATGTGCATAGATTATCTACTTTCAGTTCAGTTCAGTCACTCAGTCGTGTCCAACTCTTTGCGACCCTATGAATTGCAGCACGCCAGGCCTCCCTGTCCATCAACAACTCCCAGAGTTCACCCAGACTCACATCCATCGAGTTGGTGATGCCACCCAGCCATCTCATTCTCTGTCATCCCCTTCTCCTCCTGACCCCAATCCCTCCCAGCATCAGAGTCTTTTCCAATGAGTCAACTCTTTGCATGAGGTTGCCAAAGTACTGGAGTTTCAGTTTTAGCATCATTCCTTCCAAAGAACACCCAGGACTGATCTCCTTTAGCATGGACTGGTTGGATCTTCTCGCAGTCCAAGGGACTCTCAAGAGTCTTCTCCATCAATTCTTTGGCACTCAGCTTTCTTCACAGTCCAACTCTCACATCCATACATGACTACCAGAAAAACCATAGCCTTGACTAGATGGACCTTTGTTGGCAAAGTAATGTCTCTGCTTTTGGTTTTTTTTTTTTTTTTTTTTTTTTTTTTGGTTTTTCGTGCTGGTTTATTCCACTTAACATAAGGTCTTCAAGGTTCAACCATGTTGTAGCATGTGTCAGAATTTACTTTCTTTTTTAACACTGGGTAACATTCAAGATTGCTGGGAGAAATATCAGTAACCTCATATATGCAGATGACACCATCCTTATGGCAGAAAGTGAAGAACGAAAGAGCCCCTTGATGAAAGTGAAAGAGGAGAGTGAAAAAGTTGGCTTTTGAATATGCTATCTAGGTTGGTCATAACTTTCCTTCCAAGGAGTAAGCATCTTTTAATTTCATGGCTGCAATCACCATCTGCAGTGATTTTGGAGCACCCAAAAATAAAGTCTGACACTGTTTCCACTGTTTCCCCGTCTATTTCCCATGAAGTGATGGGACCAGATGCCATGATCTTAGTTTTCTGAATGTTGAGCTTTAAGCCAACTTTTTCACTCTGCAGGTCAGGCAGCAACAGTTAGAACTGGACATGGAACAACAGACTGGTTCCAAATAGGAAAAGGAGTACATCAAGGCTGTATATTGTCACCCTGCTTATTTAACTTATATGCAGAGTACATCATGAGAAACGCTGGGCCGGAAGAAGCACAAGCTGGAATCAAGATTGCCGGGAGAAATATCAATAACCTCAGATATGCAGATGACACCACCCTTGTGGCAGAAAGTGAAGAGGAACTAAAAAGTGTCTTGATGAAAGCGAAAGAGGAAAGTGAAAAAGTTGGCTTAAAGCTCAACATTCAGAAAACTAAAAACTGAAAAACTCAACATGATCTTTCCCAAAATGTAATTAAATTATTTCATAAAGTAAATAAGTTTTAATTAGTACACTGCCAACAACTGAGTAGACATTTTTTACATGTTAGTCAGAGGTTTTAATAGCCTTAACTAATTAATTAGCTATAAACTGAATTAAGTTAGCAGTTTATAGTCATTGGGAAAGATATTACATCTATCCTGGATTAGAAAATGTTGACCCAGCATTTTCATGTTATACAGAAATCACTAAATAGTGGTTACCCTGCTATGCACAATAGATCTGCATCCTTTCTATGGTGGTTAATGGGTATGTGGATTGCAAAAAAGGTCATGGAATTTTCTCCTTAGGGGTGAAGGGGATAAGTTTAGTTTAGTGTTGTGATTTGAAGTGGAAAAATGACATAAATTTGTCCAACTTTTCCATCTATGTCAGAAGTTTTACACTTGGTCATCTAAGGGTACTATGAGCTGGACTAGCTTCAGGAAAGTCAGTGTATTCCACAAATAGGGTCAGGTTGCTACACCACCGAGAGGGTGGGTGGTATAAGATATAATTACATAATACAATATATATGATATATATTAAGCATATATACCACATTAGATATATTTTAAATATATAATACATAAGATATATATATATATATTTTATATAAACCTAGATAGCATTTTGAAAAGCAGAGACATTACTTTGCCAACAAAGGTCCGTTTAGTCAAGGCTATGGTTTTTCCAGCGGTCATGTATGGATGCGAGAGTTGGACTATGAAGAAGGCTGAGCGCTGAAGAACTGATGCTTTTGAACTGTGGTGTTGGAGAAGACTCTTGAGTCCCTTGGACTGCAAGGAGATCCAACCAGTCCATTCTATAGGAGATCAGCCCTGGGTGTTCTTTGGAAGGAATGATGCTAAAGCTGAAACTCCAGTACTTTGGCCACCTCATGTGAAGAGTTGACTCACTGGAAAAGACTCTGATGCTGGGAGGGATTGGGGGCAGGAGGAGAAGGGGACGACAGAGGATGAGATGGCTGGATGGCATCACCAACTCGATGGAGGTGAGTTTGAGTGAACTCCAGGAGTTGGTGATGGACAGGGAGGCCTGGCGTGCTGTAATTCATGGGTCGCAAAGAGTCAGACACAACTGAACGACTGAACTGAACTGAACTGAAAGATATAATTTTAGCTTGTCACTGGAAAAAATCACATTTGATATGCTGAGTTGGTGAGGGTAAAGACAAATGTTGGCGACCTACTGGTACAATCTCTATGGAGGGCAATTGACATTGCATAGTAAAAGTTTTTAAAATGTTCACGTTCTATTATCCAGAAAATCCTACATATATAGTAAGAGCGGTCATTTCAGCATTGTTCATAAAAGTCTGAAAATACCTTTAAAATTCTCTGTAATAGTGGATGATTAAATAAATGATGCTACACCCATCCAATGGACCATGGGGTCATGACAAAGAATGAGATAGCTCTAGAAGCAACAAAATAAAATATATTCATGATAGCTACATTTCTAAATACGAAAGTATAGGTCATTTTGTATATTCTGGGCTAATTTATGTAAAAGTAAAAGGAATTCACATAAATGCTTACAGATGAGTGGGATATTTCTGGAAGTACACAAGTGAAACTTCTAACAGTGGTTGTTCTTAGAGAAACTGAGTGACTGGAAGACAAGAGTGAGAGAGAGAGTTACTTTTCACTCTTTGGTAACAGGAGTGATATGTCTTCAAGTATGAGATTATTATTCCCACCACAGAAGTCATTCTTCTGGGGTTGGGACGTTCTTTCTAAAAATCTAACACAATCTTAGTTTTAATAGTAGGAAGCAAATGAGATTAAATTGGGACTACATTTAAGCCTAGAGACAAACAGAAGAGGTTTGGTGTATGGATGTTCGTGGAACAGTAGGTGTTTTCTAGGGAGAGTCACGGTGACTTGATGGCATGTGAAGGGAGGAAGGGTTAAGGAATCACCAACACAAATATCCCTGGTTTACTGTGCTTTAGGTTAATTCTAGACTGAAAATGTCTCTAAAGGGCATATAGAGTTTTTCCTACAGGAAAGTGCTATCTTGATTTATAGTATCTACCTATCATATATCCTATAGGATGTAAAGGCACACCTGAAGGACTCCAGTGAATTCTACTGTTGATAATTTGAAAAACAGTGAAAACCATTTAAAATCTCATATCAATAACAACTGATAAATACATTTTATTTTGAACTCAGGGAGATCAAATGAGACTTAATCTGTTGTTTTCCATATGCACTGTTTTTCTACTTCAAATTCTAAAACAAACAAACTGCTTAGGTTTCATCAGAAAGAAAATTTTAAAAACTGCTAATTGGTAATGTACTTTAATTTGTTAATTTAGTACACAAAAAACAGTGGAAAACATATTACTAGGTAATCTTTCTCCCTTCTAATCAAATATGTCTCTGGATAACAACAAATTAGCTCAACATTGAAATTTGCATGAAAATCTTAGGGCCTGGCTACGGAAAATTCTAGAGAACAGAAAATTTGCCAACCTGCTAATTAAGCATTTTTAATTAATAATGCCTTTAATTGCAAGTGAACACATCTGGGAGACAAGGCAAACCAGAGGAACATATGATTGATCAAATCTGGAGAAGAATTTATATATTTAGCTTTCCCCCTCAGACCTGTCCTCCAAGAGGCTAGGTACTGAATTACTCTTTAGAAAAAAATGCCAAAACCTTATCTCATAAAAGTTAGATTGCCATTTCCTTTCTAGAATCTTATGGCAGAATTCAACTGTAATCTGTCATTATGGTGGTACAATGGTCATATTAATAATACTTATTTAATTTTGGCCAACATTTAAGTAACTTTACCATTCAAATCTCATGTATATGAGTTAGAAAACAAAACTACTGATGATTTGTTTGTATTCATCAATTTACAAGACCTAACATTGCTTTGTGGCTAGAATAGACCTAAATAACACATTTGATTTTGTTGTAATAAAATAAACATACATGAATTATATGTCTTTTAAGACATAAATTGGTCTAAAAATAAAGGGAGTTATGAAAAGCAAATTCTAGGAATTACATAAGATTGTAGCAATGAAGACTTCAATGTGATAACAGCAGATGTAGGGAAACTGAAGGATTGAGTGCCCTCGTAACCTGATGGTAGCAGCATAAATCGGGGTAATGTGTTAGGAGAAGAGAAGAAATTTGGATATTTGTGGTAGCTGACTTGAAAATATTCAAATCTTTTAACCCAATAACCTCAGTTCTAAGACTATTTAAAGAACCAAGACAGACTATCCTGTCTACAAACTGGCCAGAATCCAGACAAAGATGCTCACTGTAGCATTATTTCTAATAGTGAAAAAACAGAAATAACCATAAATTCTAAGATTTGGATAAGAGTTAAATTATAGCATATATCTAAGAGGAAATCTATACAGTCATAAGAGTACTGTTTCTGAAGCACAACTGATGGGAAAGTTGAAAAAAATAGGCTGCAATTTTGGATGTATTTGATTCCATTTTTCATATTAATTCTTTTTTTTAATAAAAGGAAAAGCATCATAAAAGGAAATATAATGACATGATTATGTTCATTGGCTGGAATTATGAATACTTCATGTGTTTATTTTACTTGAAATTTTATACATTTTCCAAATATTCTAAATGACCACATTTTCTATTAAAATAAAACTACTGAGTTTTCAAAGTAAAAAATTTCAATGACTAAAAAGTAACTTACTACATTCAACAAGCCTAAAATGAGGTTGGATTTTTCAATTTTACTTTTAATATACCAACATCTGGCTAATATGTGGAAAACATATGGTACATATAAAATACACTTACAGTATCTATGTTGATTAGCTAAGATTTTCCATATCAGAAACAAGAGTAAAATGACAGTTAATATAATTGCATATCTTAGTATATGTATCTAATGAAAATACAAATATTTTTCAGGTTGGTATTATTCAGCTTGATAGAACAGTTACAGCAATTATAGAATAATTTTTAATAACTTTTCTAGCAGGGGGCTATGTCTCAATTTTTCTATGCATTCTGCAACTCTGATCTATGCTCGGTCCCACTGTTTCTAAGTGATTTTCAATGGTGTGGAGCTAAAGGAGAAATGAGCTGAGTCCATACTCTGTTTAAGTGCCCATTTACATGATGATTTGTAGCCTCATATAAAATGATGATGCTCTTGGCCAGTTGACATGCTACATGCTCTAAATTATATTAAGTTTTTGTATCTGTCATTTTTCACCCAAGGAGGAAAGCCTGCTTTGCCACAAGTCCTTTACAACTCATTACGTGGTCTTCCTTTCATAAGAACTCCAATGGGGATCAAAATTATAGCCTTTGAATAGCTTTCTTCCACGTAAGACTAATTACCTTATACAGGACTCAAACCTGCAATTTTAATCTCATTAACACTATATTCTAGCCGATTTAGCTGACTCCTATTACTTATTAAAAAACCAGCAAATGGAAAATTATTTTCTTAAGCTAAATGTAAATTCACACCACTCATTTTATTATTTTCAGTAAAAGGTTTACAATAATGAAAGATATTGAAGTTATTAGACCCTCTCTCATGCAGTTTGGACTCTTACAAGGCATAAATGTAAAAATTGATTTTAGAAAACAACTGAATAAGAAAAAAAAAATCTTTAGGATGTTAGGGTAAAATGTGATAGAAGTAAAAAAAGTACTGAATACTGAATATTCATTCAACCTATATAGGTAATAGAGAGCAAATTATTGGTAAGAAATCAGCATTCTATAGCTGATATGAATGTATCAACTTGGGAACTAGTTTCATAGTATTTTATCTCTATCTGAATAATGGGTGTCTGTGTTACACTAAGTGAAAATATAGAACAAAATCTCATGATTGTAGTCAGTCAGCCAATTCCTCACTTTTCATTTGTTAAGGTTTCCTCGGTGTATGGAGAAGGCAATGGCACGCCAGTCCAGTACTCTTGCCTGGAAAATCCCATGGACGGAGGAGCCTTGGTAGGCTGCAGTCCACGGGGTCACTAAGAGTCGGGCACAACTGAGCGACTTCACTTTCACTTTTCACTTTCATGCACTGGAGAAGGAAATGGCAACCCACTCCGGTGTTCTTGCCTGGAGAATCCCAGGGATGGGGGAGCCTGGTGGGCTGCACCCAGTGGGCTGCTGGTGGGGTCGCACAGAGTCAGACACGACTGAAGCAACTTAGCAGCAGTAGCAGCAGGGTGTGCTAACTTGCTATAATGTACTTGAAGGAAAACAGTTAATGCCTGATCTCTTCTGTTCTTACAGCCTTAACCTTTCTCCTTGCCCCAGGAACGTATCTTTTCCCAGAAAGCCACATATGATCAAAGTCCTATTGATAGAGGCACACTGCATCCTCTGACCAGGAAACCGCATGGCAAGGAGAATTCACAGATACTTGGATCAAACGGGATTATATTGGTACAATAAAATAGCTTTTATAGACTTGAGCGCCACACAATCAGAGGTATGGTTCACAAAATTAGAGAAAATGATTTTCTTCTAGGACTGCTTGGGACTAAGCAGTAGGCTAACATCTGGAAACGCCTGCTTTGCTTATGTAAATCAAGTATTGGGGTATCTGTGCAATTATTCATAAACTGTCAAGGAACATAAGAGTGCATAATGATAGTAAATGACAGAAGCTTATGTCCACTACAAAGCAATTTTAAAGTTTCATTTTTAGTTGTCTGGTGACTGTTGAATCTTTCGAGAAATTGCCAGTTCACCTTAATTAAATTAGATAATGCAATTCATGGGTTGTTTCTAGACTACTGGTCTCCTCACTATAATGGGAATCAATGCAAAAACAAAAAGCTTACTTATAAAATAGGAAATAAACAGTGCATAAAAATTTCAGAAAAGCAGTTCTTGATTACATGGGCAGCACACTAGCTGGCTAGAATTGGTTAACAGTAAAATTTACTTAAATAACATTTGCAATATTTTAACTCTTTCCAGACTGAAAAACGCTTTGAGAATATTTTCTTATCACTCCTATAAATGAACAATGTCTCCATTAGAAAAGACAAAAGCTTGCTTTTTAGATGATCCAGCGTGGCTGCTATTGTTAACCCTGAAAGGATAAGGCAGCTTCTGCATATTGGGTTATTTCTTATAAAATGCACAGAATAAAGCCATCAATAATAACATCTTAATGTAGAAAATAATTTTCCTCATGTTTTAAAAAAGAGAAGAAAATTCAAGGAGAACTTTCCTCTTTGTCTCCATTTCACAAAAACAATTATTCAATTATTTATCACATAACTATTATATGCTGCTCTCTGTTCTGTCAGATACATAGATTTTTTAAAAAATATCAAAACAACTAATTCTTGCCTTTAGAGTGTTTACGGTCTTACAGTAAAGCTAGTCAAGAAAGCTAATGTGAAAAGGAATATTTGGATGACGTACAGGATGCGTGGGTAACCTATATAGAGTTGCCACAGTATTGAAAAAATGAAGTAGGTCACGAGAGCAAGTAGAAGCTAAGTTCTCAGTGTGTACTGTGGACAAAGAATGTTGACTTTCATATTAGTAAACAAAGGATACTGCAGTCATCAAGCTTTCGGCCTCTGTGTGTGTGTGTGTGTGTGTATGGAGGTGGGGGTGTCCCGACTGTGTACCTTGA
This sequence comes from Bubalus bubalis, assembly GCF_019923935.1. Classification (NCBI taxonomy): domain Eukaryota; kingdom Metazoa; phylum Chordata; class Mammalia; order Artiodactyla; family Bovidae; genus Bubalus; species Bubalus bubalis. Next base: position 80,843,439 of record NC_059158.1, read on the forward strand.
AGGAATTCAGGATGGAGAAAAGCAGGATACTAACCTAGATGGTTAAGGTGCATATCAAAGGAATGATTTCTATGGCCAAGACCCTTGCATCTTTCCATACGTTGAAAATCTTACTAAATACATTAATTTGAGATGCCTTGTTTTCTTTAATTAATGTTAATCTTTTAATGCTCCAACAACGTGTTTTGTTTTTTTTTTCCCCCCAAAATTCCTATCTATCTTGGCTCATCCCTTATCTCTTGGCAACGGTCCCTCAGGGCTGAGAAGCTGTCTACCAGGCTTAAGTCCTCAGTGTAAGAAAGTGAAGTCGCTCAGTAGTGTTTGACTCTTTGTGACCCCATGGACGGTAGCCTACCAGGCTCCAAGATCCATGGGATTTTCCAGGCAAGAATACTGGAGAGGGCTGCCATTTCCTTCTCCAGGGGATCTTCCCAACCCAGGGATCGAACCCGGGTCTTCTGTATTGCAGACAGACGCTTTATCATCTGAGCCACTAAGTCCTCAGTAAGTTCCCCAAATAAAACATACTTTTCAACTTTAAGGCTGTGCATTTTTTTCAGTCCACAGAACAATTAGATCATTATGAGTACAGCATAAGAGGTGTTTGTACATGAGTTTGACAAGGCTGTGATAGGGGGAAAAAACACAAGCTACAATAGGTTAAAAGTAAGAGCTGAAGTGATATAATTATTACTTTGTGCTGTGAACATTCTTAACATTTCACATATATGCAGTCATTAAATCTTTTCAAAAATAATACCTTCTCAATAATAATATTATTTCAAACATTTTACAGTTGAGAAACTAAAGGCCCAGAGATGACATGATTTGCTAAAGGTGATGCAGCTAACCACTGAAACTGGAATTTAAGCTCCCTTTGACACTTTCTTCAGACTTCAAGGTTAGAGTGGCAAACATGGCCTTATCTATCACAATAAAGTTTGGAATTAATACTGAGACTGATATGCCAACACTGAAAATATTTAAGCCAAAAATAATTTCAAATCTGTATTTTAGAGAACTTTTGTAGGCAGAAATAGTAATGATGTTTGGAATGAGAGAAGACACTGGCAGGGCAATCATTAAAGAAGTTTTTGTATCAGTCCAAACAAGAAATAATAAGGGCCTGATAGAAGGGAGAAGGAAGCTGACAAATGTCGCTTGGCAGAAAAAAAATTCTCTTGAATTTTTCAGCATATTGAACAGAATCTTCTCATTATGTATAGTATTTCAAATATTTAAATGGGGGAGAATAGAAAGTATATAGAATAGAAAATATATAAACTTGGCAAAAGGGGAAAACCACAAATGGCAAATATTATTAAAATTAATCGTAAGTAGAAGGTAAAGGGCATTCAGCCACATCTTTGCTTCAGGATAGGTATTGCTAGAACATGTTGATGTGCCTATGTATCAACATGTTCTATGATGTACACATCTGGAAAATGTATGTAGTTTGTTTTGTGACTTTCAAAAGCTGGTTTTTAAAAGTCAGCTTTCTATTCGAATATCATTTAACCATATAATATAAAGGTCTACTGCTGCTGCTGCTGCTAAGTCGCTTCAGTCGTGTCTGACTCTGTGTGACCCCATAGATGGCAGCCCACCAGGTTCCCCCATCCATGGGATTCTCCAGGCAAGAACACTGGAGTGGGTTGCCATTTCCTTCTCCAATGCATGAAAGTGAAAAGTGAAAGGGAAGTCGCTCAGTCGTGTCCGACTCTTCGTGACCCCATGCACTGCAGCCCACCAGGCTCCTTTATCCATGGGATTTTCCAGGCAAGAGTACTGGAGTGGGGTGCCATTGCCTTCTCCGATATAGAGGTCATTTAATATTAAATATTATTTATTTTAATTATTATTTTCTAATTTTAAATGTACTACTCTTAAAAGTGATAACTTAAAAAAAAAAACTGCCTGTTCAGGAAGGTTCAAGAGATTCAGTAGATAAATATACCTTGAAGAAAGTACAAAATTTAAGTCATCATACATTTTATACTAAAATTTTTAGATGAACTTGCTTTGTGATAGATTTAATTTCTCTAGGGGAATAAAATCAGTGAAAGTAGTAAGACCAAAAACAAAACCAACATAAATATCCCATCCTAATAAAGAGTAATGGAGGTGGTCTTATATTCATTGTAATAAAAAACAGGGAGTACACATCATCCTTGAAACAATCATCTGTTCACAGAGGCACTCCACTCCTCAGCACTTTGACTTACGCTTCACTGTACCTGTATGGTGGCTCAGCGGATGCTTGATCTCTGTGACTACACAGACCATCACTAATCAGTGGCACATCGTAAGAACTGCTTTGTAAGCTCCAACCTAAATTTGAGGACAATTTGAAGTAAGCACTTCCAGCATTTCTTCAAGGATGCTTGATTAGCGTTAAACATACTGAATGAAATAACATTTGCAGTGGATGTGTACCTCAAACCTAGAGGCATCTAGCTGAATCAATGGATCTCCTTACCTCCAAAGGAAAATCACTCATGCATTTCTGGATTATTAGAGCTATAATAGGTTAGCTGAGGCTGAAGACATTAATCACTTTTGCTCCTAAGTATTATTTTGAATATTAAATATAATGTCCTTAAAGGTGGTAATGTGTAAAATGAATATATGAATGACAATATTAAAAATACTCTAATTGGCTGCTAAATTATCAAAATATTAATGTTCTTGTATTTTTCACTAAATTTTTTAATGCATTTTTAAGTTAAAAAACAGAAATCCCAATGATGATAATGATTGAAAGATGATAATTATAAAAGAAATATAGCAGTTTATACTTATTAACCAGGTACTATGTGCCCAGGCTACTCATTTTACATTTTATCTTTTCTTCACAACAACTTTACGAAGTAGATTTCATTATTAGCCCCATATTAACCTGAAACTCCAGTACTTTGGCCAACTCATGCGAAGAGTTGACTCATTGGAAAAGACTCTGACGCTGGGAGGGATTGGGGGCAGGAGGAGAATGCGACGACAGAGGATGAGATGGCTGGATGGCATCACTGACTCGATGGATGTGAGTCTGAGTGAACTCCGGGAGTTGGTGATGGACAGGGTGGCCTGGCGTGCTGTGATTCACGGTGTCGCAAAGAATTGGACATGACTGAGCAACTGAACTGAACTGAACTGAACTGATGGGTGAAAAGACTATGATGTGTAGAATTTCAGTACTTTATCCATATATCCACAAGTAGGAATCAGGATTTAACTACTTAAAAAAAAACAAAGTCTACCTTGATCAGTCATCATTCTATGCAATTTACATTATTTGACTATAAACAAACAAACAAAATACTAAACTTCAGTATTCAAAGCAACAGATATTCTGCTTGTCAGTTATTGTTGTTATGTCTTGGTCTCAAATGTACTCATTTATATTCAACTCTGTGACTAGGAACTTTATTTCTCCTTCCCACATGACTTCCAGTTATATTCTTTCAATAGGGGACATTAAAGAGATATTGAAAGGCATCATGAAGAGAGGAAATACAATCCTTGTCCTGTTTTCTGCAGCAAACTGTCGCTGGTTGACTACCATGTTCATAAAAAACATATGTTTAAAAACCGCTGTGATTCTTCTCATTAAATTCCAAACTTTTATAAAACTGGGATAACTGATATCCTCTTTTATATATGATTAAGATGTCTATAAAAGGTAGTCAGTAAAATACATATCAATATTGAAAACTTTCTCAAAGTTTAATAGAAACCATGTATGATAGGGAAGAACAAGGAGTATTAGTTTACAGCAACAGTAGAAATTAGACTGAAGCAGATGTGTACATTTATTAGCTAACAATATCTTTCTATTTTTCTTTTATAAACAATTAACTCTTTACTATAGACATTTTCAATATGCACAAAAAGAAAAAAAAAGAGTGGTATAATTACCCTACACATTACACATAACCTAGTTTCAACAATGCTAATTTTGACTCATCTCTTTCACTTTTACTTTTTATTTCACTTTATTTAATTTTTTCTGAAGTTTTCTTTATCCGAGAAATCATATAAGTTAACTTGAAATCCTTCAATATGTGTCTCTAAAAGATAATCATTTTTAAAAATGATGGTCCCTTTAAAATGGGGCTTCCTAAGTGACATAGTGGTACAGAGCCTGCCTGCCAATGCAGGAGATACAAGTTTGATCCCTGTGTTGGCAAGATATCTTGTAGTAGGAAATGGCAAACCACTCCAGTATTTTGCCTGGGATAGCCCATGGACCGAGGAGCCTGCTGGGTTACAATCATGGCATTGCAAAGAGTTGGACATGACCTTTAGAATACCTAATAATATTAAACATAATTTTTCATGTCTTCTAATACTCAGTTGATGTTCAAGTGTCTACTTTGCTTCAGAATGGTTTCTGCTGTTGATTTGTTCAAGTTAAAACCCACATACGGTCACACTTCCATTTGTGACTAACTATTGCTCCTTTCTTCTGCTTTATTGACTATGCCAAAGCCTTTGATTGTGTGGATCACAATAAACTGTGGAAAATTCTTCAAGAGATGGGAATACCAGACCACCTGACCTGCCTCTTGAGAAACCTGTACGCAGGTCAGGAAGCAACAGTTAGAACTGGACATGGAACAACAGACTGGTTCCAAATTGGAAAAGGAGTATGTCAAGGCTGTATATTGTCACCCTGCTTATTTAACTTCTATGCAGAGTAGATCATGAGAAACACTGAGCTGGAGGAAGCACAAGCTGGAATCAAGATTGCCAGGAGAAATCTCAATCACCTCCGATATGCAGATGACACCACCCTTACAGCAGAAAGTAAAGAAGAACTAAAGAGCCTCGTGATGAAAGTGAAAGAGGAGAGTGAAAGTGTTGGCTTAAAGCTCAACATTCAGAAAATGAAGATCATGGCATCCGGTCACATCACTTCATGGGAAATAGATGGGGAAACAGTGCAAACAATAGCTGACTTTATTTTTGGGGGGCTCCAAAATCACCGTGGATGGTGACTGCAGCCATGAAATTAAAAGACACTTATTCCTTGGAAGGAACGTTATGACCTATCCAGGCAGCATATTAAAAAGCAGAGACATTACTTTACCAACAAAAGTCCATCTAATCAAGGCTATGGTTTTTCCTGTGGTCATGTATGTATGTGAAAGTTGTACTGTAAAGAAAGCTGAGTGCCGAAGAATTGATGCTTTTGAACTGCAGTGTTGGAGAAGACTCTTGAGAATCCCTTGGACTGCAAGGAGATCCAACCAGTCCATCCTAAAGCAGATCAGTCCTGGGTGTTCACTGGAAGGACTGATATTGAAGCTGAAACTCCAATCCTTTGGCCACCTGATGCAAAGAGCTGACTCATTTGAAAAGACCCTGATGCTGGGAAAGATTGAGGGCAGGCGGAGAAGGAGACAACAGAGGATGAGATGGTTGGATGGCATCACTGACTCAATGGACATGAATTTGGGTAGACTCCCAAGAGTTGGTGATGGACAGGGAGGCCTGGCGTGCTTTAGTCCATGGGGTCGCAAAGAGTCGGACACACCTGAGCAACTAAACTGAAACCGATTCCTCCTTTCATGTTCCTTTTTGTACCAGGGGGCAGACATTACAATTTGAAAAAGAAGCTGTGATACCAATATTTCTAGTGCTGCGATTCATGGGGTCGCAAAGAGTCGGACACGACTGAGCGACTGATCTGATCTGATCATTAAATATGATGAAGAAATCAGGTCATTTATCCTGTAAAATTGCTTTATTTTATACATGGTTAATTGCTTCTTCATGTGTCATTTAACTTGTCCTGCTGCCCTACTGCTGCTGCTAAGTCTCGTCAGTCGTGTCCAACTCTGTGCAACCCCATAGACAGCAGCCTACAAGGCTCTGCCGTCCATGGGATTCTTCAGGCAAGAACACTTGAGTGGGTTGCCATTTCCTTCTCCAATGCATGAAAGTGAAAAGTGAAAGTGAAGTCGCTCAGTCATGTCTAACTCAGCGACCCCATGGATTGCAGCCCACCAGGCTCCTCTGTCCATGGGATTTTCCAGGCAAGGGTACTGGAGTGGGTTGCCATTGCCTTCAGATTTTTTTTGAACTGGTCATTAGGTTTAGAGATTTGAATAGATTCCTTTTTAATTTTTTTTTATTTTGCTTTTTGTAAGAGAGTCAGACATGACTGAGCGACTTCACTTTCACACATTGGAGAAGGGAATGGCACCCCACTCCAGTGTTCTTGCCTGGAGAGTCCTAGGGAAGGGGGAGCCTGGTGGGCTGCAGTCCATGGGGTCTGGAAGAGTCAGACACGACTGAGCGACTTCACTTTCACTTTTCACTTTCATGCATCGGGGAAGGAAATGGCAACCCACTCCAGTGTTCTTGCCTGGAGAATCCCAGGGACAGGGGAGCCTGGTGGGCTGCCGTCTCTGGGGTCACACAGAGTCGGACATGACTGATGCGACTTAGCAGCAGTAGCAGCAGCCATACATAGTACTGTGAAATCTTCCAAACAGTTAAGAAAGAACAATAGCAGTTGTGCTCAATTTTTTGCACCGAATATAAATACATTAATTAAAATATGAATATGTGTATTTGTATAATTATTTATTTACAATATAAACATACACAAAACATTATATAAATTTATAAATAGAAACAAAGGCAAGTTTTTTCACAAATGTATTGTTGCTTTAATATTTATTAATTAATTTATTTATTTTTCCTTGTGAACAACAGAAATTTATTTCTCACAGTTTTGGAGGTTAGAGGTACAAAATCAGGGTAGCAGCATGGCCAGATGAGGGCCCTTTTCTGAGTTGCAGACTTCTCTCCTCTAGGAAGTCTCCTTAATATATATTAAGGCCCTTAACTAACATTTTGTCCCTCTCTTTTTTGTTGATTCTAATATTGCTATTTTAAGTTATAGTTTTTCATCCACTCTCATTCTTCAGAGGATCACATGTTATTTCAGGGCTTTAAATATTGTCAACATACTAATGATTCCAAAATTTGTATCTATATTCCTGATTTCTCCCTGATTGCCAGATTCATATAGCTAATTAACATTTCTACCTAAAATGCCAAATTCATACCTTAACCTTAGAAGGTGCAAAACTGAGCTATCACAGTTTTACTCCATAGGACTTCTCTTCTCACTGTCTTCCCAATCACACTTAACAACTCAGTCCTTGGTGTTCAGGACAAATTCCTGTACACCATATTTGACTCTCCTTGCTCTCTAGAAAGCAAAAGTTAGTAACAGACTTGCAATCTGTTTGTTACCTTAATCCATCTGAGAAAGAAACGGATGACCTGGTTGACCTTTCATATTATGTAATTAACAAGACCTAATAAGAAGTTGCTTCACAAATGAAATGACTCCTGTGCAAGCACTGTATCACCTACAGTATTTAAACTTCTCCTGTTAAATCTGAACCAGAGTATTATGTCCTCAGGCATGAAAAGATCCTTTTATGGAGAGCTGTACGCACGGCTTCATACCTTTCCAATGGAAAAATGCTTGGCTTATGTTTAGCTATGACCTGTAACCAAGAATTACTAGTAAACTTGATAGTAGGTAAGATCTGTAATTCGTCTTGAGTCTGCTTTGACAATCTGACCCTTAATTTTATCACACTGTCCACAACTGGCAGTCAACACCTTCTACTGAATCTACTATCAAAATTTACCTTCTATTTTCCTACTTCTATTTCCCAGTGTATCTACATCTTCTGTCTCCTGGACTATTTCATTCATTTTCCCAGTAGCATCCTTACCTCTGCTCTTGAGTTCTTTCATGTAGTTTTATACATAACAGTCAGAGTCATAATTCTTAAAAAATGCAAATGGATCATGTCAATCCTTTGTTCTAAACCTTCCAAGCCTTCAGTATTGGAACTAAGTTCCTTTCAAAGAACAAAGCCCTATGTGATTTACTTATTTCCTCCCCCTTTTCTGACCTCATTTTCTGTTGCTCTTCCCCAGACTCACTCTGCTCCAGCCATACTGGTTCATTGACCAAACCAGGTACTGTCTCATATCAAGGTCTATGCAAATGCTAATGCTTTCTGCATGAATTGCTAACTGTCTCATTTCCTTAAGGACTTAAAAGAAACGTCTCCTACTCTAAAAGGCCTTCTCTGGTCATCTTAGTAAAACTGTAACTTCACCTTCAATATTTCCTATCCAATCTCCCTTTTGTTTTTTTAATCCTTAACAATCAGCATTGCATTATATATAAATGTATATATACACACACACACACATATGTACAGTATATATATATATGTATATATAAAGTATATCAGCATACTTTAATATAACATATATTCTCCTTAAATATTAATTATCTCTTTCCTATAACACTGTAAGCTTCTTTTTTTTTTTTTTTTTGTAAGCTTCTTGAAAGAAGGGATTTTTGTTATCTGTTGTATGCCATATTATTTGTTATTTTCAGATTCCTCTTGACTCTAAAGTGCATTCTTGGGAGGGCGGAGTGGATGAGTTCTGGGTAGCTGTGGATCAAGCCTCGATTGTGTGCTCAAAGTCCAAGCTGACTGAACACCTCATGACCAAATACACTGGCTCTGTAACTGGTCCTTTCCATCGTAGGGAGTCCTACAATTTTACTCTATTTCCCTCTTGAAATTCCTAATCCTATTTCTTGAGTTTGACACTGGAGCATCTGTGAGCGTTAACAAAATCAAAAAGAGGAGTTTGGAAGGCATTTTTCAGATGCTTACAGGCTTAATATAAGTCTATTGTTTTCAGATAACTTTCATTAGCTCTATCACGCTTAAGGAAATTACTTTTCCTCTTGTGTTTCCATTCTAAAATTTAAAATATTTACTTTTAACAGTTAATACAGTCACATGGCTCCACATTTAAAAAATACAAAATGCACTCAGTGAAATGTTTCCCTCTCATTTCTTCATTTTAATCATCTCCTTTCTCTTCCAAAGTCACTGGCATAATCAGCACACTGTATAATCTTCTTGATATATCTTCTACACACACACATAGATCCACCATATTCTTTTTAATTTATATTTATACAAATGATAGCATATCACACACACTGATCTGCACCTTGCTTTGTTCACTTCATATATTTCAGAGATCTCTTTGTATTAGTGCATAGAGAAACATACATTCTTTTTTTATGGCTGTATGTATTACATTGCATAGATGCACCTTCATTTAATTAGCCAGCTATCAATGAAAACTGAAGGAAACTACTCCTTTCTGATAGGGCATCTTCTGTTTTTTTTCTTTACAACTAGTTTAAAAGAAAAAAATGCATCTGCCCATGGCAAATGGTCCTAAAAATCTGTCTTCCCATGAAAAAAACAATCACAATGAAAACAGAAGAAAGCTGTACCTTAAATCTGAGATAATTTATTTTGAGATCCTAAAGACTGGCTAGTGCTTATTTCCATGGTTAATGTATAATAGGATATAATATCTAGTTCTAAGCAACTTATAACATAGTAGGATATGGACTATAGGCTAGAATTGTATCCATTCCAATTCAATGATCTGAACAGTCTCCAGGAAACAAGTATCACCAAATAAATAAAGCCAGCTAAATAACTGTAGATACTCAATCTAGAGGCTTGGCACAAAATTAAGAAACTTCATTATGATTCTAGTACAGCTTCTAAATTCAGAGAGTATTTTAACTTCTTCATGATGGGTAGCAATTAATCTGTTATGGAATTGTACCCACAGCATATTAATCCACGGAGCCAGAAAGTTCCTGGTGAGGACAGAGCAGTTCTTGTGCTTGGTGGTATTGCTAAATCTGTTCTTTTTCATCAACCCACCAATGTGCATTTATTGAACATTGAATATAGGCAGAGTACCCTGACTTCAAGGCTTTAAAGATAAGCTAGAACGATGAATTTAAACTAAGAAAAGGATCCCTGGAATTTAGGACAATACATAGATCTGCTTCGTAAACAGAAGCTATGAACAAAATAAACAAAGTGCACTTGACAATTTAACACAATTTTATAAGTGTTACCAAGCAAACAGGCACTCAGGAATATGGCAAGAGAGAGATTATATGATTTTTAAAATTGGAATTCACATTTAAAAAAGTACTCTGGAGCAATGACGACATTGATGAGTGATGATATTATGAAGACTGAATGGGCGTTTGAAGAAAATAAATGGTGGGGGGGAGGTGTTTTGGTTGTCATGAATTTCTTGGAAGTGAAATAAGTTACATTAGGAGAAAAGTAAATGAACTGCTTTGGCCAAATCATACAATCTGTGTCGGGAAGCAGTAGGTGACAATGCTGGAAATGTAGGCTGGAGATCACATTGACTTGAAAGAGTTTTTAGTGCCAAGGTACTATTTTTGACATTATCACATAAAATGCATCAGCTATTGGAAGTTTTAAGAGTCTAATGCAGTAAAGACTCAATACTAACCTTTTTCATTTTTTGCAAGTGTTCAGGAACCAATAGTAGCCTGAGTGATAGTCAAGTGAAGAGAAACCTCAAGGCAACCAGAAACTCTACAGACCCTGACTTGAAGAACATATGCCCTTGAATTTTCTACAAATAATCACTTATGAATACCCATCAAATCTATTCACTATTTGCAAACACTTTTAATAGTGGAATCAAGCCATAAGACTGGAAAAAATGAAAGATGATGCAGAGAATTTTTAATAAGTTTAGTGGGCAGTGTGGCTTCCTAGGTGGCTCATTGGTAAAGAATACCCCTGTCAATGCAGGAGATGCTGGAGATGTGGGGCCAATCTCTGGGTTGGGAAGACCCCCCAAGAGTAGGGAATGGCAAACTACTCCAGTATTTTTGACTGGAAAATGCCATGAACAGAGGACCCCGGTGGGATAAGACTGAGCTAGTGACTGAGCATGGATGTCAACAGCAACTTTCAAAGTATCCTGAGATAAACTACATGTTGTTGTTTATTCAGTCATGTCTGACTCTTTGCAACCCCATGAACCATAGCACACCAGCCTTCCCTGTCTTCACCATCTCCTGGAGCTTGCTCAAACTCATGTCTATTGAGTAGGTGATGCCATTCTACCATCTCATTCTCTGTCGTCCCCTTCTCCTCCTGCCTTCAATCTTTCCCAGGATCAGGGTCTTTTCTAATGAGTTAGTTCCTCGAATCAGGTGGCCAAAGTATTCACTTCAGCATCAGTCCTTCCAATAATTATTCAGGATTGATTTCTTTTACGATTGCCTGGCTTGATCTCCTTGTGTTCACTTAGCCTTCCTAAGTGAACAATGCAAAGAAATAGAGGAAACAATACAATGGGAAACACTAGAAATCTCTTCAAGAAATCTAGAGATACTGAGGGAACATTTCATGCAAAGATGGGCACAATAAAGGACAGAAATAGTATGGACCTAACAGAAGCAGAAGATCTTAAGAAGAGGTGGCAAGAATACACAGAACTATATAAAAAAGATCTTCATGACCTAGATAATCACGATGGTGTGATCACTCACCTAGAGCCAGACATCCTGGAATGTGAAGTCAAGTGGGCCTTATGAAGCATCACTACAAACAACTAGTGGAGGTGATGGAATTCCAGCCGAGCTATTTCAAATCCTAAAAGATGATGCTGTGAAAGTGCTGCACTCAATACGCCAGCAAAGTTGGAAAATGCAGCAGTGGCCACAGAACTGGAAAAGGTCAGTTTTCATCCCAATCCCAAAGAAAGGCAATGCCAAAGAATGCTCAAACTACCACACAATTGCACTCATCTCACATGCTAGCAAAGTAATGCTCAAAATTCTCCAAGCCAGGTTTTAAGTGAACCGTGAACTTCCAGATTCAATCCAGTTCAAGCTGGATTTAGAAAAGGCAGAGAAACCAGAGATCAAATTGCCAACATCTGTTGGATCATAGAAAAAGCAAGAGAATTCCAAAAAAAACAACTACTTCTGCTTCATTGACTATGCCAAAACATTTGACTGTGTGGATCACAACAAACTGGAAAATTCTTAAAGTAGATAGGGATACCAGAACACCTTACTTGCCTCCTGAGAAACCTGTACGCAAGTCAAGAAGCAACAGTTAGAACCAGACATGAACACCACACTGGCTCCAAATTGGGAAAGGAGAATGTCAAGGCTGTATATTGTCACCCTGAATATTTAACTTTTGTGCAGAGTACATCATGCAAAATGTCAGGCTGGATGAAACACAAGCTGAAATAAAGATTGCCTGGAGAAATATCAATAAGCTCAGATGTGCAGATGACACCACCCTTACAGCAGAAGGTGAAGAGGAACTAAAGAGCCTCTTGATTAAAGTGAAAGAGAAGAGTGAAAAAGCTGGTGTAAAACTCAACATTCAAAAGACTAAGATCATGTCATCCGGCCCCATCACTTCATGGCAAACAGATGGAGAAACAATGGAAACAGTGAAAGACTTTATTTTCTTGGGCTTCAAAATCACTGCAGACGGTGACTGCAGCCATGAAATTAAAAGATGCTTGCTCCTTGGAAGAAAAGTTATGACAAACCTCGATAGCATATCAAAAACCAGAGACATTGCTTTGCCAACAAAGGTCCATGTAGTCAAAGCTATGGTTTTTCCAGTAGTCATGTATGGATATGAGAATCTATATGTTATAAAGTATTAATTAAAATTCTAAGTCATTACATTTTTGTTGTTGTAGTTTTATCCAGGAAATATCCTGATCATTACAATATATCCCTAGAATACTCTGGTTCCTTTTCCTGAGATGTTCCCCTTCTCTTCACTTGTTTTTTCCCTGGAGATTCGTGATCCCTCTGACTACAATAAGGCATTGTAGTCATCCAGTTTTCTTTATGGCATTTCTCATAATTGTACCTATGGATATACTTGGCTTTTCAGGTGGTGCTAGTGGTAAAGAACTCTCCTGCCAATGAAGGAGATGCTGGAGATACAGGTTCAATCCATGTGTCAGGAAGATCCCCTGTGGAAGGGAATGGCTACCCATTCCAGTATTCTTGCCTGGCGAATTCCATGGACAGAGTAGCCTACTAGGCTACAGTCCACGGGGTCACCAACAGTTGGACACAACTGATTGACTAACAGATAAACATACTCAGAAATAGTTGTCAAATATTTTGTTTAGTGTATATCTCCCTCCAGACATGAAATTCAAAGATGGTTGCTCCTTGGATGAAAAGCTATGGCAAACCTAGTTGGCATATTAAAAAGCTGAGACATCACTTTGCCAACAAAGGTCTGTATAGTCAAAACTATGGTTTTTCTAGTAGTCATATACAGATATGAGAGTTGGAACAAAAAGAAGGCTGAGCACCAAAAGAATTGATGCTTTTGAATTGTGGTGCTGGAGAAGATTCTTGAGATCCCTTGGACAGCAAGAAGATCAAACCAATCAATCTTAAAGGAAATTAACCCTGAATAATCATTGGAAGGACTGATATTAAAGCTAAAGTTCTAATACAAAGGCATCTAATGTGAAAAGTCAACTCATTGGAAAGGCCATGATGCTAGGAAAGATTGAGGGCAAAAGGAGAAGGGGGTGAGAGAGGATGAGATGGTTGGATAGCATAACTGACTCAATGGACATGAGCTTGGGCAAACTCTGGGAGAGAGTGAAGGATAGGGAAGCCTGGTGTACTGCAGTCCATGGGGTTGCAAAGAGTTGGACATGACTTAGCGACTGAAAACATCTCCACTACTAGAATGTAAGCCTTCACCACCTTATTCACTACATAACACAAAAGAGACTTTTAGTAAATGCTCCTAAAATAAATGAATGAATGAATGAGTGAACCATCCAGAATCCTTTGTCTGTTCGTTTTATTGTAAGAAAAATGAAATACAGAAGTGATATTAGACAAGTTTATTTCACTAGGATGCTTACAACTTCAAAGGGATCAACACTATAAGAGTTCAGAGTGGAAATGAGCCTCTAGAGTCTTGCTATAAATGTCACGTGTAATTCATTCATGTACTCATCTCAAACATAACACTACTTTGAAGGCTAAATGCCAAGAAATAAGCAGTCACTGCAAGGTAAAGTCCAAGGTATTTAATTACTCCAAAAGCAGTCCAGTGGTGGCCCAAACTCATTGACATTCTTTTGCTGTTGCGGATGAGTGAATTAACATTTCTGAGAGCTGCCTTTAGGGGCAAAACGGTTTCCAAATATTGAAAAGTTCTAATTGATTTTATATTTAAGAGGCAACTACAAACTATAATGTTTGAAACACTGGTTTGATCTTGAATATAAAATGTATTGCTATTTCTTATTTTGGTTCATTGTTGTCTTTAAGTTTTAACTTCAAGCTAAAATCAAGGAAAAAATTTTTAATAAACTCAAATGCTTAAGTAGAAAAAACTGAAAATTTCAGATTTGAAAACTAGAAATACTTATATTAGTTACCTAATGTATTCAGTTCAGTTCAGTCACTCAGTCATGGACGACTCTTTGCGACCCCATGAATCACAGCACGCCAGGCCTCCCTGTCCGTTACCAACTCCCAGGGTTCACCAAAACTCATGTCCATTGAATCGGTGATGCCATCCAGCCATCTCATTCTCTGTCATCCCCTTCTCCTCCTGCCCCCAATCCCTCCCAGCATCAGAGTCTTTTCAGTTTTACTAAAATATTACAATATAATTATAATGCTATATTAATATAAATGTTTTTATATTTAGTTAACATACATTTTTCTATTTGATTTCTTTTATTATTTAATAGATATGTTATCAGAAAGAAAAAACAAATTAGCTCAAAATATCCACTTTAAAAAGGTCTTTTCTAGTTTTGTAAATTCAAAGTCCTTTTCCATTTGCTATCACCATATAATATCTCATGAAGTTAGTTAAAAGGACAATAATTTTATAATTACTGTACTTTATTAAAATATATCATGTAATTAACATCACTGACTCCTTACATGTCAATCTTTAAAGGATATCCTATTATTCTATGCTAGGAATTCATCAGCAAACCAATGAAACGATCTTACTCAATGTAGAGTTGAAAGTTTCACTATCCCAGACAGCATGATAGACCAACCATCAATTAAGGGTTGCAGTTCAAACAATTATCAAAGAGGCTATAATCACCTTTTTGGGAAAATCTATTCCTACAAATCATTCTTCAAAAGATTCTTCTATTGCCGCCCCAGGAATAAGTTACAATCAACAAGTCAGTTGAAAGCTCCAAAAACATTAGCCAAGATGATGAGCCATATTCTTCTTTTAGATCTATGTATTAGCAATGTATTCAAGAATTACTATGCTCACACATAACAAAATGTAGCCATGGGCAAGCACTCTTGCCTTTACAGGAAGCACAATATGGGCATTGTCTGTCTGGGGTCCAAGTGTGGCATAGAATCTCTAGATGTTTGTAGCTACTCTAGAGATGTATATAGCCAGATAATCCAGTTATGGTCAAATCAAGAGAAGATCCCAAAAAACAAAAACAGAAAAAGATAATTTTCTCCAAAGATCATATCAATGGCATTCCAAAGGAATTTTTCCTGATTCCTTATCACTTAAAGTGATGGAATAAAACTAGGCATATTAAAGCCATGTTTTGGAAGTGCCACTGAAGAAGGTTAACTTGTCATTTTCTGGTCATTATTTAACTAGCATATTAACAAGTCCTAAAATAAAAGTATTCTTGCTTTTTATTCTCTACAACTGATAGTTCGGTAAATAAACCCATCAAGTTCTCAATTTGTTAAGACTGACAGAGGCTGAGAACACCTTTGTAAAACGGCATCTTCTATGCCAAGAGTTCTTAAAGGCTTTTAGCAGAAATTATTAAATTGTTCCTGTGAGGCTATTGTGACATTAAGTGGATGTTTTTCTTCAAAAAATTCAGATGCAAGAAGGTGAAATGATGTTTCCAAAGCAACAAAAAGCCATTTTTCGAGTGTCAAATCAAAAACTTGAAAGATAGTCGAATATTTCCTTCAGGTGGGAGTTTAAACTCTTCCTTCTGAGCTTCTGCTCTATGTCTATCTTGTGCTGACTCTCTTTCACACACACACACACACACACACACACACTCTTGACTTCTCCTCACCATCTCGAAGCCAGCCATGTATTCTCATTTGCTTCACTCATCTCCTCCACCCAACTTGCTGCTTTTTCTTGGGGAAAAGTAAACATAATTTCTTTCATCCTTTAAGAGCTTTGAGATGTTTTGACAAAGGGTTATTTTCTCTCTATCTCTGTTTCTATAAAGTTTATGTCTTGTGCATTTTTGAATTTTGAAGGATTAAAAAATGATGCATACTTCTGTGTTTATAACAATTAAGAATGGTTTTTGATGCAATTATAATGACTAATTCAAATAAAAAGCTTCAGAAAAGCTTTTATTTCTAAGCAATCACTTCCAGTGTTGTCAGATTCACAGTCAAATATAACAACTCAACTCTCTTCCTCTTAGCAAAATGTGCCAATTTTTTCTTCTGAAAAGATTTCCTTCTACTGCTAAATCCTTTAGTCTCATAATACTAAATATACCAAGATTACTATCTAATTATTCTGACTGACATATTTCTCCCTTCTGAGAAATGAGACCAATAGCGCTACCTTTTAAAAACTCATTTCTGACACAATGCCTTCAAGGAACATGTGGTGATGTTTATCACAGAATATAAGATCTAGACTTCATTTAAGATTGTTCCCATTTGAAACATAATGATGGGAGTATCAAGAATAAACGGTAAAAGCAACAGGCAGCTACAAATTTTTGTTTGCTAACAAATTTATCCAAATTGTGGAGTTGACAAAGAAAAAGGCAGGTAAATAAAGAGCCATGAGGATCTCATCATGTTGCAATTATGAGAGCTACATAGTTCCTTTAATATAAAATGGAAGCAAAAATAAATATAAAAGTGCAATCACCAAGTCAAAATTCCCTTAAAATTCCCCACATCTTATATGCAGACTGAGTAGACTGATTTGTAATTTTTTTTAATGGAGACACAACCTTCCTTTCCTTTTTAAAATGTACACACACTTGGGAGAAGTAATACATTGATTTAAATTCACATGAAGTTATAGAAGACTGACAGTGGATCCCTTCCTGAGACCAGGTTTTAAAAGAGGCAAGATGATGGAAATCTGAAAAGAAAAGGGAGAAAGAGACCAAGGATCGAGAGGCTGGCCTTAAATAGGAATCTGATCTTCAGAAAGTTCTTTACAATCAATTCTGAAATTCCATGTAACTGCCACCATCTATCACATCAACTTTAACACTCTTTCCTTATTTGTCTCCCAGAATAACAAGCTCATCCCTTTTCTTAGATTAGGATGTTTTTCCATTCTTTGAATGTCTAACCTCCCATTGCTTTCAAAGCACTTTTTCTGATAGGCTCACTACATAACCTAAAAAAGATATTTTAAAAAACGAATTCTAGGTCATAGCAGAGGGAGCAGGAACCAGAGCTGAAAGCACCGATTTTATAAATCCCTGACTTCCGTATACCTTTTTATTAACATTTTAACAGACATGTATTGAATCACTACTTATGCTACATTTTAATTCTTGCAAATTTTAAAAAGAAAAAAATCCATTAAGGGAGCTATTGAAGAGGCTATCAAATATTGACAGGCTCCACTCTTCACCCTAGGATAACCCTGCATTTCTGCTGGCCTTTTGAAAGCTGAACATCACTGTGCCCCAGAAAAAGGCTTGATGCATTAATAAAATACAAGCTTTGGTGATGACCTGAAGAAAACTTGATTCTTCTACATGTCAAAGCTGGGCCTCGTTTTGAAATCAGAGCAGATGGAGGAGCAAAGAGGAAGGAGAAGTTGCGTACTCCTAAAGTGAAGCCACACACACTGAATCTGAGTCTTTCAAGCTTGTCAGCACTCCTTAACAAAGACAGATTTCAAAACATTATTCAAGTACCTTTAATGCTGAGCTGAAAAACTCAACTTGTCTAGGATACTAATTCTTAACAGCACAGATGGTCACTGTACCTGGTGGAGGAAACAGAACTACCTGGATACACCATAATCCTATGCTTTCTTTCTCAGTCAATTGAAACTGTTTTCTGGAGTCATTAGTGGCCGTGGTAACCCAATGCCTCCTCTCCCAACCCCATCAGGGTTTTGTCCCTGCAGTCTTTTAGTCTCCTTAATTTTTTTTTTCCCTGCATGTGGCACCAGGGGGCCTCCTTTTCTTAGCCAAACCCTCTTTACAAAGCTTTAAGGATAGACTCCATCCGGGTTTTCCTCTGACTTCACTTTCTCTCATTTTAACTATAGGCATGGCCTGAGGCTGACTCCTGAATTCACACTGCTTCTTTCCTTCTCTTTTGTCCCTTAGAAATTTAATCCAATCTGGCCTGAAGCAGAACTACAAAGGAGGAAAACTGTTTCCAGCAGCCAAATCCTCCATCTCAGTAGTCAGTGATGGGTGCCTTTTAGCATCTTGCTTGAAACAGATTTTAAATTCAAAATGTGGCTGTTCTTGGAATACCCTAGGCACCCTCAAACTGAGGGCCTTTGCTCTTTCTCTTTCTTTGGCCTGGAATGCTATTCCCTCCGGGGACTGGCTCACTCTTTGACCTCCCTCAAATCTTCAGCCTCCCCTGACCATCCTCTGTAATATCACGATCTGCTACCCTTCTCCCTCTTGGCTGTCCTTACTGTGCTCAAATTGGTGTTTTCCTATAACAGCTGCAATTTCTGACATGTATATACCTTACTGATTATATTTATTAGTTTTTTAAAATTATTGTTTTATCCTTATAAAATATATGCTCTATTTTGTTCACTGATTGGTCCAGAATGGTGACCAGCACTTAGTAGGTGATTAATCAGTATTACTCTAATTGAGTTGAGAAACTTCCCTATGCTATCCACTTCTTTTTTTCTTTTTACTGCCAACAGCCTCATCCAGGTTTCCTCTCATGGTAATTAGCTAATTAGCATGCTAATTACATTTTCTATTCCCCTCTCTTTAATCCATCTCCTTTACTGTTGGCTGATTTTCTTCTTCAAAACTCACATTTATCTTCTCATTATCCTTCTCAGAAACCTTGACTGTACGACCAAGTCCACATTCTTCTGGGACTTGAGGCCCTGCCCACATGAGAACCAACCCCATCCAAACTCATCTATGCCCACACCTCAAATGACTCTAGTCAAGCTGGTATTGGTTTTGTTCATTAAAGAAACATTCGTGGACCTCCGACTCCTAGATCCTATGTTGCAAAAAACAAAGTTCAGTCAGTTCAGGCAACTGAGCTAGAAGAATATAAGTTTAAACAAAAGCATTTATGTTGCAGGGAGGAAGCCAGTTCTGGCTCCAAGTTGAACTGTTTCTTTGACTGGCTTTTCGTTACTTTTGTTATTATAATCATACAGAACGGCCTGCCTCGGAGAATCCTGCCCCTCTGCCTGACTGTTAAACTAATGTGCCTTTGTTCAGAACCCTGTCCACCCCACCTGTGGATGGCAGGAAGGAAGAAATGAACACATCCCCTGCCTGAGGCATGCCATTCTCAGAGACATTTGCAAGATTAATGGCCTTTTTACTTGGCTTCCTTATCTCCCCCCATCTCTAACTTCTAAAAGAATCTGACATCCAGACCCCAAGAAGATGGTTATTTTCACGGGCTAAGCCTGCCATCTTCTCGGTCTGCTGGCTCCCTGGTTAAAAATCTCTTCCTTGCCTCAGCACCTCATCTCTCGGATTCACTGACCTGTCGTAGGGCGAGCAGAGTGAGCTTGGACTCACTAACATTTACGTTAAAGAAGAAACTAAGTCCTCAGAAGACACACATGTGGCCGACATCGGTACACGTTGTCCCCATCACTGAAATGCCTCTCTCCTCTGCCTTTCCTGATTTGGGGAAACAAGTCATACCTATTCGTAAAGATTTAATTTCAATTTACTCTGTGATGGATGCCTTTTAAATGCCATAATATCTTTGACTAAACATACTCAATAAATGCTTTGTCCTTCCACAAATATTCTAAAGTTTCTTTCCTTGCTTTTCTTCTCCTCATCTAAAGAAAACACTAATTTAGACTCACAGACTTCAAGAAATAGCTTTTATGGTTGCTGGGGGGAAGGATGAGGGGAAGGAATAGTTAGGGATGGGCATGTACACACTGCTATATTTAAATGGATAACCAACCAACAAGGACCTACTGTATAACACAGGAACTCTGCTCAATGTTATGTGGCAGCCTGGATGGGAGAGGAGTCTGGGGGAGAATGGATACATGTATATGCACGGCTGAGTTCCTTTTGGATCACCTGAAACTATCACAACACTGACTGTTAATCAGCTCTACCTCAATACAAAATAAAAAGCCTAACAAAAAGAAACACTGATTTCTAGACTCCACAGGACTCTCCCATCCCAAAGTGCTTCTCCCATGAGTGCTTCTCTGTGCCTCAGAGCCTGGATCCAAAATGGGAAGAGAAGCTTGGAAAGGGATCTGAACCTCTAGGGAAGGGGGTGAAGGACTTGCACTGTGGATTGCTGAGAAAGCTGCTGTTCCCAAATGGTGCCATCTTTTTACAGCCATCTCTAAGCACTTCAAGGTCTCACCACTTCTCCTCTTGACATGAAGGTTGTTAAGATGATGAAGTTTGTGGTTTCGGCAGCACTATGCTACCCCACTGTTAGGGGAAGCACACTGACTGAAACCGCTCACCCTGGCCAGGCACCATAGTAACCATCTGCATGAGTTGTTTTACGACAGGAAGTCCTGGTAAGGAACACGGAACTAATAAGCCACCACCAATCAGAAGAGTTCAGGAAGAGTCAAAAGGAGACACCACATGTCTGACCACCTCCCAGAATCCTTCTCTCTGGCATCCATCTTGGCAGAACAAGGCGTGCACCACCAGGAAGGACTCTGAGTCAGAATGATTGGCTAAAGACAACCCAGAAACTAACGCCATCACCATAAAACCCAAGACTGTGAGCCATGTGGCAGAGCTGTTCTCCTGGGTTCCCTTACCCTACTGCTCTCCACCCGGGTGCCCTTTCCCAATAAAGTCTCTTGCTTTGTCAGCACATGTGTCTCCTCTGACAATTCATTTCCGAATGTTAAACAAGAGCCCATTTCGGGTTCTGGAAGGGGTCCCCCTTCCTGCCACACTGCCACTAATGCTTCTGAGGTTCTTGATCCAGAATGCTCTCCTAAATTATCCTCCTCATGTTACTCCTTCCTGCTTCTGAACTTCTATGCTATTTACTATGATATATATACATTAAACAATCTAGAATTTGACATTATTTGTCTTGAGTTTTGGGGGTTTTGGGGGGGAAGGGTGCCATATATTGATCATTGAGGAAATTCTTAAAGGCATAAATTATCTTTCCCACAATAGTAGTTGCCAAACTTTGCTAATCAGTAAGGCCATCAATAGCATATTTTTTAAAAAATCAGATTCCAAGACCCAGACTCCAATCTGCAAAAATTGCAGCACTTGTCTAGATTCTAAGGAATTCATATTTTCAGAAAGCTCCCCAAATAACTGTTATAATCAGCCAGCTATGGGTATCACTGTTATATGTATAAATTTTCCTTGGGATAGATAGTAGCATAATCTCAAAGCACCTTGTGACCTGAAAATTATTTATTCTTTAACTATTAAAAATTTATGACCAAAGCCTCTGATTTCTACATAGTATTGTTTCACCTAGGTTTCAGATTCTAGTACTGATTTTGTGAGCACCATGTAATATTTTAAAAATTTTAGAATTCAAAACACCTAAAATTTCATCATATATACATACATATTTTATATGGAAACAGCCATTCCAAGCACATATTTGTAGATTCTAAGTTTTCTTTAACATAATATTATGTTAAATACTTTGTAAATGTCATCATTCTTCAAAGTAGTAAAAATAATATTTCACTGAGATAAAGGCACTAATTAACTTAATACCCCACTTTTGGTTTTCATTATTTATCATTCCCCTATAATTTTAAATATTGCTTAATTGATACCTGTGAAATAAACAATTCATTGATATAATTGAATTATATTTTATCTATTTAGAAATACTTACTGTATTAACAAAATACACATATCACTCTTTTTTAAAATGTTCTAATACTTGAACAGTTTTTGTCCAGGTTGTTTTCTTATTTTTGAACTTTTAAGACAATCCTTCATAAATGACAATACTGAAAGTCAGTATCTGTAAGAGACTGACTCTGTAAAGTCAGAATCTGTACATTCTTGGGGTTCCTATATTTTGCCCTAATTTCCCTATTATCCTGTTTTCAGGGGGCACTTTCTAACATCAGCCACACTACAGGGAGGAAAACTGTAAATATTATAGTACAGATTCAGTGTTTTTAAAAACAGGGCTTATAGGTCCCTTATTGAAGAAGACTCTTGAGATTCCCCTGGAAAGCAAGGAGATCAAACCAGTTAATCATAAAGAAAATCAATCCTGAATATTCACTGAAGGACTGATGATGAAGCTCCAATACTTTGGTCACCTGATGAGAAGAGCAGACTCATTAGGAAAGACTCTGATGCTGGGAAAGATTGAAGGCAAGAGGAGAAGAGGACGACAGAGGACAAGATGCTTGGATGGCATCACTGACTCAATGGACATGAGTTTGAGCAAGCTCTGGGAGACGGTGAAGGACTGGGAAGCCTGGCCTGCCGCAGTCCATGGGATCACAAAAAGTCGGACATGACTGAGCAACTGAATGATAACTATAATAGAGTATCCTGGAATACTTGTTAAAAGTGAGGACTCCTGGATGCTTCAAATTACTCAGACATTTAGGTTTGGAGTCTGAGAGAAAGAAATTTAAATAAGAACTCCACGTTATTTTTATGCATACTAAAGTTTGAAAAAAGTCTTCTATACACCACTATATCAATGACTTTGCAATCTAGATTTAAGATATACCCAGTGCCAACAGACCTCTTATTCTACTTCTTTATGAAATTTGTGTGTGTGTGTGTATTATATATATATATATATATATTAATTCTGTGATCACTAACACAAAATAGTTCTCTTTCCCTCCCACCTGAACCCTCCTGTAGTAGAGTGCACCTTTTTCTAATCTTCACATTTCTGTCACTGTTGAGATTCTATTTTGTACATAAAAGCTGCTCATACCTATTAGTTCTTTAACTTTTTAACCAGATCTATACTCCATTAAATAGGTTAGTCTTGAACATTACAGAAAACTATTTACATGATCTAAAGTAATTTCCTTATTTTTTCCTTAAATTATAATCCTCATTTAGTGTCTTCAAGACTTTGTTAATAGATTCCTACAGTATTTAATATAGGGCTATCTACATAATAACAATATAGGGTCACTGAAATTCTGTCATATGTCAGATGACAAAGACTCTCTTCCTTGACCAAATCTGGGTGAGGATTCTCTGAATCCTCTTCTCAACTAGGCTCTGACCTTGGGGTCTCTCCTTGGTCTGCTTAGTTCAATTCTAGCAAGAATTCTGCTGAGTCAGTTTAGGGACTCTTCCTACGATATCTTTCATATTAGATCAGCTTCCACACACACACAACACACACACACACACCCATATCTTCTCTCCCTGACCTGCCTTCAGCAAGAATCCTGTTGAGTCAGTCTAGCAAGAATTCTTCTGGCCTTGGTAATTTTCCATCCATCCACTGATTCCCCACTTTGCTCCTAGGCTATAAATCTCCCACTGTCCTTGTTGTATTTGAAGGTGAGCCATTTCGCTTTCTCTTGCAGCAAAACTTCATTGCTATAGTCCCTCCTGAATAAAGTCTTCCCTACTGTCTTTAACAAGTGGCATACAGAAAAAAAAAAATACTGTAACTTAAAAGGACTAAAAAGAATCTTTCTTGTGGCTATATCTGCATGGCTGAATTTAACAGGATAGAAAAATTAAGAGCGCCTAATTTGATGTGGCCTGTATAAACACTGTTATTCATGTCAAAAAACTAGCTATAAATAACATCAAGCATGGCCTATTTTCATATTGGATCCATAGAATACTCATATTTCATTTTTTGAAACAAAAATCTCTTTGATATACTCTGTATATTTTCATTTTGATGGTGCATTTTTAGAAAAGTCTTTGCCCACTATGACCTCTTTCTATCATGGAGAATAAAAGGGATACACAGACACAGGTGCATAAACCCTTAGGTGTACACACATGCTTATCTGATAAAAATGCATGACCACAGTGGATATTGACAGGGGGAAGTTCAGATTCTTAATCAATGTCATTACCAAGTAAATGCCAAAGAAATTTCTAGTGGCTAAATATCCAGAGTTTTCTGGGCAGTCACAATTTCCTTATAAATTAATTAAATTACAAAAACCTAAGACAATGAGAAAACACTACATAATCACTTGAATGGCTAAAATTTATAACACTGACAACACCATATGCTGGTAAGGATGTGGAGCAACAGGAACCCTCATGCATACTGAATGCAAAATTGTACAGCCACTTTGGAAGGCAGTTTAGAGATTTCTTATAAAACTAAACATACTTGAACCATATGATGTAGGACTCACACGTCCTGGCATATACCCAAATCAACTGAAAACTTATGTCCACATAGAACTTTGCAGATAAATGTTCATGGGAGCTTTTTTTTCATAACTGTCAAACTTGGAAATAACCAAGATGTCCTTTAATAAACTACGGAAAACCAAACTGTGGTACATCTGTACAATGAATATTACTCAACAATATAGAGAAATGAGCTGTCCAGCTACAAATAGACATGGAGGGGCCATAAAGCATATTGCTAAGTGAAAGAAGCCAGTCTGAAAAGGCTGTCTGCTGTATGGCATTCCTGAAAAGGCAAAGCGGAGGCAGTAAACCAATCAAAGGCGGCCAGGATTTCCGTGAGGGGAGAGAAGGACCAACAGGGGAAGCACATGGAATTTTCAGAGTAGTGAAGATGTTCTATGTGATACACTAACAATGAAAATGTGTCATTATGCATTTTTCAAACCCACAGAATGCACAATACAGTGAGCCTTTATGCAACACGTTAAAAGAAAAATGTATCAATATTGGTTCATATCAATCACAGAAATTGTACCATACCAATAAAAGATGTTAATAATGGAACAAATTATGTGTGCTTTTCAGGGAGGATATGTAGGAGGAGCTCATTGCAGTTTTCAATTAATTTTTCTGTAAAACTAAAACTGCTCTAATAAAAATCTGTTAATCACTTAAAAAAAAAGCAAACTCTAAGACACAGAGGTTATAAAACCAAAGCAAAGCAAACCAAAGGTCCTGCTTCTATTGACAGAATTGTGACCAAAGGGTATTTATGCCCATCATTCATGGAAATAACACTGGACATCTGAGCTGTTACCGCTTAACCTTGAGGTGGTAACCGTGGTGGTACATGTGACAATACTGGCATAAGGCATAGAAGCAGCACCAGAGTAGCTGAGTCCCATCAGCCTGTATCCTCTAATTCGGCAATATTCGGTCTGGGTTTGAGTCAGGCCCCAAATCCGTCAAATGCTTACTCAGTTTCTTTTGAATGAGATAACCTAATTTTACCCAGACCAGACCAAATACAGAAGGGAGGACTAAACTCTACAGTTACCTCAGGCTGCAGGGGCTCCTTCTATCCCTGGAGGAATATTTTGTCTTCTGTAAACTTGCCCAGATCCCTAGGGGAACAAGGAGTTCTGTGAGAACTGATATGCCTATGTGGGTCCTCCAAGAGAGGACTTCTTTATCATTGTACAGATGGACATGGAAGGAAAACACTTGTTCAAGTGTCGTGATATAAAACACTGGGCAATCTTTAGGGAAAATGAACTTCATAGGAAAATTTAGAATGCAAAGTATCATTTTTTTTCCCTCTATGAAAAGCTTCTCTAAATCCAGATTCTGATCACAGGGACATATAAAAAGCTGGGGATACACTTCAGAGTTTTCAAAAAAGCAGCATCTGTTGCTCCCCAGCAGAGCTCTTCTACTCAGTGGTTTACAGATGTACTGAGATTCCATCCCTTCAGATGCTCCGGGGCTCAGTACCAGTTGTCTCTGGGAGTGAGCGGCCTCTGCAGAGTACCGCAGGGACATTACCATTTTCTGTGTGCCCGTAAGAAGGAAAAGGCCAAGAGGCACCTCAAGAGAGAATCTTTGCTAATGATATTTTAATCCAAAGTGGCCACATTGGTGCTTTGCAATTCCCACAGTGTCGACGTATCATCTAGCTTCAAACATAAAGATAATATCTGCAAAGGAATTATTTCTGCACATATTCCACATGAAAGGTATAAAGCATGAATGACAATAAAGCTATAAATAAATTCGGAGCATCTTTAATACTTCTGATAATATAGCCTAACTTTACACCACAGTTTCATTAATTTTCGAAGGTAACAAAAACCAAAAGTAGGAATCAGCTATTACCTTATAATGGAAACTTCTGCCCTCCCTCAAGGTAAAGCGACGGTGTCCTCAGGCAATCCCTCCTCCCCGAGACTGAGCAGTTCTTGAAGTGTCTCTACCAGGTCTAAGGGGAAAGAAAAATACATAAATAATCTTCGAGGTGCACTTCAGCTAACACTCATACTCTGTTTCAGGTTATTCAGATTCTCTTTTTGCCATTTCATGAAATTTCCACATATCTTGCATCAAACTCTCTTGTACAAAACCGCACCCTTTACCGAAGACAATTTGAATGTGGGAATTTTCTTCCTTTGAATCAGTAATCTCATCCATCTTTGAAAGGATGCCTTCTTTACCGAATGTAATACCGTATTAACTCTTTTTCAGCAACTACTAGACTTACTTTCCCTAGATCACAATTTTATACTTTTTGGTCTCCTTAGTAACAGCAAATGTTTCTACAAGAGAAGTTGAAAATTGTTAGACTTCTACAAGTCCTGTCTGTGGCTTTGCTAAGGCTGTTTTATTGCTTTACTCTGCTGTGAAATAAACTAACACATTTTGCTCCCTAATCTCCTACGTCTAATTTTTTTTTTTCTGACCTAAAAATCCTTACCAGAGCCTTAAGTATCCCATCAAGTCTATAATAATACTGACTTGAGCCAGTGAAAAAGTATGCTCTGCCAGCATGTTCTATAAGATAGCCTTCCATCACCACAAAGTTTCAGACATTCTTTTTTGGAACCAGCACAGAAAATAAGCTGGCTTTGGCAGTCAATCATGGACTGCTCTAATTCGATGAATCCATTTTCTACAGGCTTTACTTGGCAAGCTCTTCCCACTGCCTGCAAAGTGACTAGTTCTTTGTAAACCTCCTTTGCAATTCTACCACTTTCTACATCCCCAAATGCTATATGTTATTGAAAATATGTTTTAAAGAAGAACTTTTAGAGGAAATATCTACTTTTGGAGATTTTTTTTCCTTTTTTTCACTTAAAAGTTTATTGAAATATAGTTGATTTACAATATTGTGTTAATTTCTGCTATACAGCAGAGTGAATCAGTTATACATATATATATATATATATATTCTTTTTCATATTATTTTCCTCCTACAACCTGTCACACACATGTTGATTACTCACAGAACTGTCTTGAAGATAAGGGAAACCAATGGTTACTGCTGTGTAAAGCGTAGAGGAGTCAGGAAGAAGGGCTATGTTCCTAGCTCTGAAAATTAGGATTATTTAGGTTATTTATTATAATATAATAAGTTCTATGTTATTTATTAGTATATTGTAATAGTATATATTACATACATATATTATTTACATAATAGATTATTAACATTGGAGTTATTTAGATTATTACTGATGGGTTTCAGTTTTCAAATGGAGGTTCATAGTACAAAGTTATAAACTGAGTGGTACTTCTGAACTCTACATGTAAGAATCTTGTTCTCTATATTTTTGGAATTCTTAAGAGCAAATTGTTAGAGACTGGGGAAGATTGGGCCAGTAAAACCTCCAAGAAGAGACACAGAATAGTTTTTTAAATAATATTGTCCTTCCTTATTACTCGTATTATCACAGACACAAAAAAAGCACATACTTCATGGTTACATTTAAATGAAGTTCTAGAAAGGACAGAAAAGAGGCTGTAGTAATAATCAGAACAGTGGTTATGAGAGATTAACTGGAAAGTAGCAGGAGGGAACTTTCTAGAATAATGTGAAAACTATATATTTGGTTGAGATAGTGATTATATGAGTAAATAGATGTGAAAAAAAAGAAAAACAACTATGAAGCCATGTCTATAAAATCTACATTTTATTATAAGTAAATTATACCTCCATTTAAAAATTGGAGATCTCTATAGATTTTGCAGTGATTTTGAATCAGAGAGTTTTTAAGAAGGTGTCACTACTTCTTTCCTGGTCAGCAAAAAACATTTCATCCTTTCTTTCACTCAAGTATCCACTCAACAAAGATTTATTAAGCACAAATATATCCAGAGCTAACACAATGGCAGTGAGTTAGAGAAAAGAATGGCTAGCAAAATAGACACTGCTCCTATTATGGAGTTTAAAAGTCTGTCACCAGAAAACAGAAAATTAAAATGCACAAAAACAAGGAGTTATGGTTGTGGCACTGAGGGCAAGCCCCATGTTTTAACAAAGGACTCGCATCAAAACAGAATGAAGTATTTTATGCTAAATCCCAAGCTAATCTGAGCTGAAAATATTGGTGTGTGCTGAGTCATTAAAAGCTGTTAGAGTGATCAGACCAAAGCAAACCAGCTAACACTTTTTTCTATTAATCCAACTCTATATATTCTTAGAGCTACTGAATCGAAACATCAAAACACTTTTCACGTCAAATTTCATTTTGACATTCAATTTTTTTTTAACAAACAAAATTTAGGTCTTGCACACCCTAGGGCATCTTATATATACAGCTGTCCATGAGGATAACATGGTGTTAAATAACTCTCTTTCCCATGAGCAAATCCCAGCTGGGAAGACAGGTGCATCTACTTCTGGTGACTATTGCCAGTGAGGGATTTACAAGCTCTCCTGACAAGGAGTATTATGCATATTCACACAAAACCCAAGCTTGTGACTGGTGCGGTACTTGATATACAAACAAAGTACAACCAAGAATAGATCAGCATTCCAATACAAAATGTTATCAGGTCAACACAGCTCCCTCCCCAAACAATTTTAAATGAAGTCCCTCTACGGGCAATCTAATTTTTAAAACATACAAAAATTCTCCTTAGCCTAACTGGTATAAAAAAATCTCCTCGTTCCTTTTTATTAAAGGTTTTCTAACCTGTTTGTCCCAAATTCTTTCCAAAATGGGAGGAGCTGTTTATAAGATGAAAAGATACAATGAAAAAGTGGAAAAAAAAAAACAAAACCATGAACCATATAAGTTACTGAATTTCTAAGCTTCTAAGGAGGCTATACTACTTATTGTATGAAACCGTCTAGAAGAAAATCAACGTGATTTTTTTTCAAAGACTGCTTTAAGAGAAAACAAAGCTTCCCAGGTGGCTCAGTGGTAAAGAATGCACCTGCCAATTCAAGGAGACACAGGTTAGATCCCCGGGTCAGGAAGATCCCCTGAAGAAAGTGACCATTAAAACCCTACGGTAACCAGGACACTGGATAACTATCTCAATCGTGACAGCCATGTCATGTATCTTCAGAAAATATTGCCAGATTGCTGTCGAAACTGTGGATAGACACTTTAATTACTGCCTTACTCTCATTGGTGATAAACTGAAAAGAAATGCTCTACTGCTGAAAAGGAATGACAGTTCCTGTAAGTTTAACCTATTTAATATTTAAGAACTGTATATATTTTGCCCAAGTAATACACTGTTTTTAAATCCTACATTTCATTTTTATTTTTCAATCAAACAGTTGATAAAACAATGAAGCGTTTCCCTAGCATTTTAGTGTAGTTTTTTCCCTCCACTTTTCTAATTTTCAGTCTCCAATCTCCCTTGAGTTTTGGTTTCTCTGCCTTGTTTTTGCCAGGGTGAATATCAGCTCTCTGTGTTCCCACTTCCTTAGTAGTTCTTTGGTATTCACTCTTACTCTAAGAAACACTTTAGGGTAAAATGTGGTATGTGAGCATGGGAAGTTTGAAGGAAACAAAATACTGGCATTTAAGACTTTCTTATTCTCCATTCATTGGATACATAATTGTGGTGCAAAATCCTAGATGATGTCTAACGGTTTTTGCATTGTTACAGCTTCCTTCACTCTCAAAGATGTCACATAATGACATTTAGTCTGCAAGCCTGTATCCAGTGATAAGACAAGGTTTTCCTGTGTCCCCAGAGCAAATTTTAACAGCTCCACATTTAACAAATCTATTAAACCCTAAAATCTATCTAGCAGTAGTGAAACATCTTGAGAGAGGAAGTAAAATCTTTGGAACTAGTGACTTAGGACAGAATTTTTCCAGAGGTTCAATTTTAGGCATTAGCTTTACTGTGTATGTGTACTTCAGATAAGCTCAAAATAAGTAATCAGCTCCCGGTATGTGCCTGTCACTGTGCAAGGAACCAAGGACACATGAATAAAACATGGCTCTTTTGCTAAAGAGGCTTGTAGCCTAGCCAAGGAAGCTAAGGGGGCATAAACACATTACAAGATAAGTTGGTGTCATTTAGGCTTCCCCTGGTGGCTCAGATGGTAAAGAATCTGCCTGCAATGCATAGACCGGGGTTCGATCCCGGGGTCGGGAAAATCCCCTGGAGAAGGGAATGGCAACCCACTCTACTATTTTTGCCTATTTTTGTCCATGGAGAATTCCATGGACAGAGAAGCCTGGTAGACTACAGCCCATGGAGTTGCAGAGTTGGATACGACTAAGTGACTAACACACACACATGTGCCAAATGGAAACACACGACTAGGGGAAAAAAAAATGTAGGTTGGACACTCAATTTCCCAGATTAGGTGGGAAGTACTATGATGTGTAAATCTTTTGTTTAATATTTGTGCTGAATATAATATTCAGGCTGAATTTTCTCAAAAATGCACATGCCAAGAGGCTTATTATGATATTTTATGAAATAACATATATAACATTCTCAGTGCAGTATCTGATATGGAACAATTGTGAAGGAAGGAAGGGAGGGAGGGAGGGAGGGAATGTTAAACACTCCTACTGTGAATTTGACTTATCATTATAACTCTTTTGGGTAAATCTTTCATGTGTAAAAGATCTGGGATTAGTTATCACAGTTCTCATTCCCCTAGAAGACATCTAACTCATTCAAACAGGTTGCTGGGTGTTATATCTGAGGGAAAGCTATATATTCCTCTAAGACTAATGCTCACGTGGCTCACCTATCTGCCATTTGAGGGAGTGCTCAAGAGACAGATGAACAGAGGAGAACTTCAGGCTTTTTATAGAGGTCCATGAATAGGTCTGCATATCTGTCTTAGATATACAGGGTGGACGAATTGTGAAAGACTCAAATGAATCAAAAGAAGACTGGGTATCTTGAATGCAAAGGAGGCATTTACCAAGTATATCCTTTTCGGTTATCTGATTTTTTAAATGGCAATTTGAACTAGTTTACAACGATGTAAATTATAGATAACTCATAGAAGTTAAAGCAGCACTTATGCAAGGATATGCAAATTCCTTCTACTGGAGGGAAAATTTCTCTCCACATACCAACTCTATGTAAAAATGCCAGTTTTGCATCTATCTGTCGATTCACTTCAACACTCCTGACTCAACTATGCACCTGTGGTGTTCTGAATTCTCTGCTGAATCAGTTGATAACATCTTATTAGTTTCCTCATTAATAATGGAGTCAAATAAAATTTTCAAGTTATTTTCATATTTGTATAAAAATCTTGAGTTTGCTTTTAAACATTACATTTTAATAATATATTTATAATATTTGTATTTTGATTTTCCATAATAATAAAAGAAATAATGCAAGTGCTTTCTGGGTCTTCTGGACCACACTACCTTATCACCATGTGCTCTCACATGAACCTAGTGTTCATGTCTGTAAATACAATCATTTGGGCATCAAGAAGTATTAATAGGAACACAGACAAAAAAGGACAACGATGACACTGCACAGAATTTCCACAAAATAGGGAGAATGGTCACTAAATAGGGAGAACTGTCACTATACGATACTGGATTGCACACGAGAATCTGTACATTAGCAAGCCCATGTCTTCTTCACATGGTGAACAGACATTTCATGTCCACAAAACACCTCCTCTACATTAAAAAACAATATTGTGACATTGAATTTCTCAGATTTAGAAATTTGTTTGCATTCATTTGTAACTATGTTTTGTAAGAAGTATAAGCATAAGGTATTTATGCCTGGCTTTATGTTTGCATATTTTTAAGTAACACTGAAATAAAAATGATTTACTGCCAGGGTTCACATAGAAGATTTTTGTGTTTCTTTTTGTTTTTCCTTAAAAAAGACTTTATAGGTTATATAAGTTTAAGAAACACTGGCTGACAACATTGTGGAAAATGTATATTTCAAATTTTGCATTTGTGGAAGTTTAGTATAAAGCTCTGGTATCCTGAAAGAGATTATTTCAATCTCATGATCAACTTTAATTCATCCTGACTTTCCATCAGACCATATACTATAAGAATAAAGAAGGCTCAAAATAAATGTCATTATTTTTTAAATCTAATCCTAACGAAACTTTCAAAGTTCCCCTGTGTAGGTGTAAAATATCATTAACCTCTTTGGATTTTGATGTATTATTAATTTGAGCTTAGTAATATTAGAATCAGACTATGATATTATTTTATTAGAAAAGACTGTAAGGACTGGCAGATTTATGCTGTATCTATTTTAAACCCAAGAAGAAAGGAAGTATACCAAATATGCATTGTGTAAACTATGGAATCATTTTCTACTCTTATAAAAACCAGAAGAAATCTTGGGAAATTATAGCTAGGAAGGAAGTTTTTTTTTTTTTTCTATTTAAATAAAAAAAAATTTTTATTTACAATGTTGTGTTCATTTCTGCCAACAACAATGCAAATCAGCCATAATTATACATACATCTCCTCCTTCCCTAGCTGCCCTCCACCCCACCCCCATTCCATCCCTCCAGGCCATACCTATTTGCAGGGAAGGAGATGCAGATGTAGAGAATGGACTTGTGAACACAGCAGGGGAGGGAGAGGGTGAGACAAATGGAGAGGGCAGCATCAAAACACACACACACACACACACACACACACACACACACACACAATCAGGTGTGAGCTGGACAGCTGGTGAGAAGTTGCTGCGTAAACTGGGACCCCAGACTGGCACTCTGTGATGATCTGGAAGTATGCTTCAATTATTAAAAAAAACTTTTCTTTATGATATTATTCATTAACCGTTTATAGAACTCAGCCCTACCAGGGAAACCCTTAAAAGTCATATATCCTGAGTTACTTCTGGGGATCGAACAGAGTGTTCTCTTGAGAGGTAGAGAAGGAAATGCCAAATACGCAGTTAACTCTTCCACGAGACAGCACAAGTGCAGATTTCTAGATGTGGCTTTAAACTTGGAAAGGTAGGGTTCCGGTCCCACTACATGGGGTGGGAGCTTGCAGATTTTTATAGTTACTTTAGTGACTAAGGAAAATTCTCAGCATTTAGTAGATTAGGGGCATGTCCATTGTTCACTTACTTATCCCTAGTTCCCAGCATACAGTAGACATTCAATAAATGAACCAATGATGTTTGTAGGTAAGAGGATTCAACTGAAACAACAAGTTCATGTTAGATTTTCAAAAACAGACTCAATTATAGCATGTGTTGCTCTATTATAGCAAAAAACATCTTAGTGTTGACTGTATTTTAACTGGAGAACATTATTTCAGTTCAGTTCAGTCGCTCAGTCGTGTCCGACTCTTTGCAGCCCCATGAATTGCAGCACACCAGGTCTCCCTGTCCATCACCAACTCCCGGAGTCCACCCAGACTCATGTCCATCAAGTTGGTGATGCCATCCAGCCATCTCATCCTCTGTCGTCCCCTTCTCCTCCTGCCCCCAATCCCTCCCAGCATCAGGGTCTTTTCCAATGAGTCAACTCTTCCCATGAGGTGGCCAAAGTACTGGAGTTTCAGCTTTAGCATCATTCCTTCCAAAGAACACCCAGGGCTGATCTCCTTTAGAATGGACTGGTTAGATCTCCTTGCAGTCCAAGGGACTCTCAAGAGTCTTCTCCAACGCCACAGTTCAAAAGCATCAATTCTTTGGTGCTCAGCTTTCTTCACAGTCCAACTCTCACATCCATACATGACCGCTGGAAAAACCATAGCCTTGACTAGACGGACCTTTGTTGGCAAAGTAATGTCTCTGTTTTTGAATATGCTATCTAGGTTGGTCATAACTTTCCTTCCAAGGAGGAAGCATCTTTTAATTTCATGGCTGCAATCACCATCTGCAGTGATTTTGGAGCCCAAAAAAACAAAGTCTGAAACTGTTTCCACTGTTTCCCCATCTATTTGCCATGAAGTGATGGGACCAGATGCCATGATCTTCGTTTTCTGAATGTTGAGCTTTAAGCCAACACTTTCACTCTCCTCTTTCACTTTCATCAAGAGGCTTTTTAGTTCCTCTTCACTTTCTGCCATAAGGGTGGTATCATCTGCATATCTGAGGTTATGGATATTTCTCCCGGCAATCTTGATTTCAGCCTGTGCTTCTTCCAGCCCAGCGTTTCTCATGATGTACTCTGCATATAAGTTAAACAAGCAGGGTGACAATATACAGCCTTGACCTACTTCTTTTCCTATTTGGAACCAGTCTGTTGTTCCATGTCCAGTTCTAACTGTTGTTTCCTGACCTGCATATAAGTTTTTCAAGAGGCAGGTCAGGTGGTCTGGTATTCCCATGTCTTTCAGAATTTTCCACAGTTTATTGTGATCCACACAGTCAAAGACTTTGGCATAGTCAATAAAGCAGAAATAGATGTTTTTCTGGAACCCTCTTGTTTTTTTGATGATCCAGCAGGTGTTGGCAATTTGATCTCTGGTTCCTCTGCCTTTTCTAAAACAAGCTTGCACATCTGGAAGTTCACGGTTCACGTACTGCTGAAGCCTGGCTTGGAGAATTTTGAGCATTACTTTACTAGCGTGTGAGATGAGTGCAATTGTGTGGTAGTTTGAGCATTCTTTGGCATTGCCTTTCTTTGGGATTAGAATGAGAACTGACCTTTTCCAGTCCTGTGGCCACTGCTGAGTTTTCCAAATTTGCTGGCATATTGAGTGCAGCACTTTCACAACATCATCTTTCAGGATTTGAAACAGCTCAGCTGGAATGCCATCACCTCCACTAGCTTTGCTTATAGTGATGCTTACTAAGGCCCACTTGACTTCACATTCCAGGATGTCTGGCTCTAGGTGAGTGATCACACCATCGTGATTATCTGGGTCGTGAAGATCTTTTTTGTATATTTCTTGTTGTATAGTGTATTTTTGCCACCTCTTCTTAATATCTTCTGCTTCTGTTAGGTCCATACCATTTCTGTCCTTTATCGAGCCCACCTTTGCATGAAATGTTCCCTTGGTATCTCTAATTTTCTTGAAGAGATCTCTAGTCTTTCCCATTTAGAATAAATACAAAGACATGTAACTGGGACATTTATTATTCTGTATTTGTTTTAGCTTGTGGAGATAAGTAAACATCAATAAATATACAGTACACCTATCATTATATTCCACTGTGGATTTCCTTCATAATGGAGTATTTTGCTATTAACCTAAATGCTGATTTTTTTCAATTTCTTTTAGTTACATTATTCCACCATATTTAAGTAGCAAAGAGGACTTTCTCCATGCCTCAGGGTATGGTGATTCAGGGAGAACAAAGAATCATTATTTTGACCTTTGAGCAATTAATCTGACCTTTGTAAATCAACAGTGCAGACAGTAGTCTTTAAAACCATGGCTTTGAATTACAAGTATCAGCAGCCAGAGAGGAAAAAAATTCCAAAAGCTTGGATTTAAATATCAAGAAGCAAATCGTGGGGGACTTGGAGCAAGGGTTCACGTTATAGAGCTGTGAAAAACAAAAAAACTAAGAGATGCCAGAAGAGCAGTTTTCCCTACAAAACAGAGAGGTGATAAAAATACAGATTATTTCTAGACTAGAAAAGGAGAAAGAAATAGAAAAAGGAGACAAAGAGCACAGACAGTATGGTGGCTGTATTCCCTGAACCTACTTTGGGGTTGAAGCTCATGAGTGGGATGACAGAAAATCCCCCAGATATTTAGTAAATATCGTACTAGTGACTTACACCACATCTACTCTGGACCTTGAGAAGAAAATGACCTTGCTGGTTACCCTTCAACAAACTAGTCAGCTTCAGTAGATAGAAAAGTCAGCCAGGCAGATCTAGGTAACGTGTCTGAGATGGACACCTGTCCTACCCAAGTTTTATTCATCTCTCACAACATGTGGAAGAAATAGCAGAAATTCTCAAGATCATGACTACTGAACAAAGAAATAATAATAGCTAAGAATCAGAGAGCCTAAAGGGTTTGGCACAAGGTAATTCCACAACAGAACAAAATTTGCAAGATGGGCAGCTCCAGTTAGGGATCAGGATGGAGGTTGCTGCTAAATCTCAGAGGACCAGGAAATCAGTAAAAGCCGAACCCCACTAAAGCCAAACTCAGCTGTAGGGCTGCAGGGGCAGAACTTAATGTTTCAATAGAACAACTTCCATGTTGTCAATGCCTACAATTGTTGTTTAGTCGCTAAGTCATGTCCGGTTCTTTTGTGACCCTAGGAACTGAAGCCCAACAGGCTCCTCTGTCCATGGGATTTCCCAGGCAAGAATACTGGAGTGGGTTGCCATTTCCTTCTCCAGGGGATCTTCCCGACCCAGGATTTGAACTGGTATCTCCTGCTTGGCAGGCAGATTATTTACCACTGAGCCACCTGGGAAGCACCACTGTCTATAGCTGCTAAGTCACTTCAGTCGTGTCCGACTCTGTGCGACCCCAGAGATGGCAGCCCACCAGGCTCCCCCATCCCTGGGATCCTCCAGGCAAGAACGCTGGAGTGGGTTGCCATTTCCTTCTCCAATGCGTGAAAGTGGAAAGTGAAAGTAGGAAGTCACTTGGTCATGTCCTACTCTCACCAACCCCTTGGACTGTAGCCCACGAGGCTCCCCTGTCCCTGGGATTCTCCAGGCAAGAATACTGGAGTGGGTTGCTATTTCCTTCTCCAATGCATGAAAGTGAAGTCGCTCAGTCATGTCCGACTCTTCATGACCCCACGGACTGCAGCCTACCAGGCTCCTCCGCCCATGGGATTTTCCAGGCAAGAGTCCTGGAGTGGGGTGCCATTGGGCAGGCATTAAATACAACCAAGAGCACAGATGACAGAGACACAATCATAGATGAGACAATTTTGACTCTGAGACAATTTTGATTCTAGGACAATACCTCCAAGGTGTGCCTACAATACTATAAATAATATCTAAGGCTATGCTTCTAAAGAGCTTGTTACATCTGCCCATTGTAAAGAAATTCTTTATAATGGCATAAAAACTACTATCTCAGACCTCTAATGTTTTATTGCAAAGCAGATTTTTGCTATTTTAAAGCTCTGTTTTATATATATTCTATTGTAATGTTCTGGGCCAACTTGCACAACACTCAAAATGTAACCAAACATCAATTCCGTTTGAAACAGTAAATAGACCTTCCAAATGCCATTCACAGTTGTTAGTTTGTTTTTGTTGTTCACTTTTCAATCAGCTTACTGAAAAGGCATGGGTGGACAAATAGATGTACTCGAAACTTATGATTCAATGGAATGTGTATAAGGAGAAATAACAACTTTAAAATGCTGAATAGTTTTCACAATCACTCATTCTTGAAAACTACTATTAGACACCAAGGTATATTGACAAATGGGTCTAATAGTTTCTCAGCAGTGGTCATCATAGAAGAATTGGTAATGCACTCTATTATTTTGTTAGACATTCACTTCTAGTGCCATTACAGTGCCCATAAAATGCTCTGATAACTTACAATCAGGATGCAACTAAAGTAATATATTACAGGCTTTGTAAAAATGTTTCTTTGGAACTCGCTTCCACATTATTATAGCATCTCACTTATCAACCTGCTTCTTTTGTCTAATCGTCTCCTCTCATTTATTCTTACGATCCTTAAACAGTTCGGGTGGCTAGTTTTTATTTGAAGATTCTGGTTCTATCACTGTATATGGTTGTTTAACACTTGGGCTAGAGCAACAGATGTGTGGCTGGGCCAAGGATGTGGGTGCAATGGGGAAAGACAGAGTGGGTCACATAATGTCAAGGATGTCATTTCATCCTACACCTCTACTCTACTTGCTGACTTTTTAAGCATCTTTATGTCCTTCTTCCTCTTTTTCCAAAGACTAAACTATCACCCTCCTCTCCACGAACAGGGTTTAAATCAGACCAACACTCAAAAGCACATGTGCTAATAAGTGGGCAAAATCTCAAACATAAAAAGAATTTGCCCACGTCTTAGCTTTTTCTCCTCCTATTGAGTTATGCATTAGGATTCTTTGATGACTCTTAAAACTTGAATAATTAACAAAAACATGGATGTGATCAAACAGTTTGAAGGTAATTGGCCAATCTGCTCCTTTTATCTTCTCTAGACAGAATTATTTACAAAACTACAATACTTACTTAAGAAAGACTTTCTGAAAAGTTAGATGAAGGTCTTTTTTCTTTTCTTCTTCATATTTGGTCACCCTCTTTTCTCTCTTTTTCCCTCTTTGCCGCCTCTTAATTTCTTTTTAATGATTCCATTTTTCAGTTAAAATTAAATATGAATCACAGGTGATAAAATCAATCGCTCAACTTTGCTCAAAAATTTAAGGAAGCCACTATTTCAGTGAGAGGTATAGAGGATAAAATTTCAAATTTTTATTTTGAATGCAGTACCTATATTTTTATATGAGGAAATACCCTTCAGAATAGAATGTTTTATTAAGATACTAAGACCCTAAATGGTCAAAAGAATTTCAAAAGTGTCAACAGTATTCCCCCTTAAAGACAAACGCCAAAAGCTGCCAAGGTTTAGCAAGAAGGATCATTTTTTGTGTCTTCCAATATCAGTTGCTTTAAAGACGCAGGCCCCAGAACTGAATGCAACTTGAAGCCACAACCTAGGGGGCAAGATATGATATTTTCTGAACTCCTGATCATAGCAATAATAAATACTTATAACTATGTCCACTGACATTAGAAAAATGCTCAATGCATTTAGCTGTCCTGGCTGGCTGTGCTATTGCAGATAAGTAACTCAGATCTGCTAACTTGAATTCTAAGCGCTGTCCACAATAGAAGCAGGCCAACTGCATGGAGGTCATATACTGTTCTTTCTGATCGTAATTTGCTATTACGTGTTGTTACCGGTCCCCCAGGATGCATATGTTGAAGTCTTACCTCCCAGGACCTCAGAATGTGACCTTATTGGGAATACGGATACTGTCCATGTAAGAAATTAAGATGAGGTCATTCTGGAGTAGGATGGGTCTCTAATCCAATATGACTGCTGACTTTGTAAAATGGGGAAATTTGGACACAGGCACACACACAAGGAGAACACCAGGTGAAGAGGAAGGCAGAGATCAGGCTGATGCAGCAGAAGCCAAGGAACAACAGAGAATGCCAGCAAAAGCCTAGAAGTTAGGAGAGAGGCATCGAACAGACTCTTCCTCACAGCCTGCAGAAGAAACCAACCCTGCCAGAACCTTGATCTCACACTTCTAGACTCTCATATATTGTGAGACAATAAACTCCTGTTGTTTGAGCCACTCAAACTATGGTACTTTCTTACGGCAGCCTTACCAAACTCATACAGCTGTTTAGTAAGAAAACATATAAAATCTGATGTGATATTTACAATGCATAGCATGTATATTTACTTGTTACTATGGGGAGATAAAATCTTCAATCATCCAGTAATTACATCTGAATTGGCAATTCAAAATTTTTAGAATCACTCTAGAATCACATTTATGTACTCCCTTTGGAGAGCAAACCACATGATGCATAATTTACATTTTAACATCTAGGTCAAAACCACATCAAATTTTAGGAATCTACCAAATACTGATCCTAAGAACGTACAATGTAGCTTCAAGAGCCGATTCAAGTACTGTTGACTGCCATTTCAACCTGTGTCATGTCATCTGTATCTGAGATAACTATAAGAGTAGGTTTTATGTGGCCTGAATCTTATACAAGTTTAGGATCCCTATTAAAAAGAAAAGAGATAAGACTACAAGTCCAAAATTAGATTTGTATGTAATAGACTCACAGAAGTGACAGGCCTTGAAGCTTAGCTTCGGTTAACCTCAGTTTATATATACACCTCTGGAGATAAGACATTGACAACACAGCCAAGAGACAATACAACCAGTTTCACAGGGATGAAGTGATGCTTATATCAACACAATTTTGTTAGATTATAACTGTGAAATAAACAGAAGTGAAACACAAGAGAAAAGAAAGACGATGATGACTAAAGATACTGCAAATGTTGTTAGACAGATAAATCCAGTGGAATTGCACGTCAGCATTTCTCAGAAAGCCACTGTGCTATACAAAGAGTAAGACTGTGTCAAGTGAGAAGGCAAACTGGGGGCCAGTTTGGCAACTTAATGCAAACAGTAAATCAAAACAGCTATTGAAGTATGAACTAACTGACTGATGAGAAGTTTTTCATATTCCAGAGATATATCCCATAGATGTAGCTTTTTGTACTTATATCCCCATTCTGTCACATTCCCATTTCCTTTGTAAAGTATTCAGTACCAAGCTTTTCAAGAGCCAACAACTTTTGCTATTTCATGTGTTTATGAAAGAAACAGAGACACATGCCTCTGTCCATTATAGTTGATCTGATTCAATGTCATCCCTCTCTGACTTCCTAGTAAATATCTACTTTCCATTCTGTGTCCCATATGGTTCAGTCCCAGACCTTACAGTAATGAGTTGAGCAGCCGTTAGTTTGCACTACCCTGCATTATGCCAGGATATTATACTCTTGAGCCCATAAATATGTTACATAGTCTAAGAAAAGGAACGTCTCAAAGCATCCACTTACCCCCCCTGTTTCTTTTCCTTACATAAAATAGCCTCTACTTATTTTTCTTCTAAATTATCCCTAAACTCCTCCCTAAGTCCTGGTTCTCTCCCATAGTCCCTTCTTCCTTTGATTTGCATAACTGAAGAACTAATCAAACAGAGTAAAGAGAAGGAAACTAAGAAAACTACCTTTACCTTCAGGTGGAAAGGAAAGGCTGGGGATACTCTATGCTGGTAATACGTGTTTCTTCCCTTTTCAGAGCTCAGATACTCTCAGATATTCCAGGAAAACCTCCCTAGTGACCCCTGCCACTTCTCTCATCACTGATTGATTACCCCATCTTCCTTTTCTTTTCTTTTACTACCACTATACCTTTAACATGTTTATGTTACTATACTTAGGATGGAATATACTGAAGTCTTTTCAAAGTCTGCTTCTGTCAGTGTCCAAACATCTTGAAATCAGAGATTTTATATTCTCAGCACCAAGCACAATCATAGGTACAGAATACATTCTCATGCTTGCAGGAAAACGAACTATTTTTACTGGTTGTTCCCAAAGTGTCTATTGATTTGGTTCATGTTTCTTTACAATCTACATGAGAACTGAAAATGTGGTGTACTAACTTTTAGAGTGATTGGCATACAGTAGCTGCTCCACATTATTGAAAAAAAAATGAATTTATAAGATTTGAGTTTGCGGATAATTAACTTCTACAAAAACACTTTAAAGCCTTAAGTAAAAACCCTTATAGCCTTCTAAATACAAAATGTGCCAATATAGATTTCTTAATTAATTATATAATTAAGTTGCCAAATTCAGGCTAAATTATTTTCTGGCAATTTTAATGTTCCACATAGAAAAGGATTTAACATTCCTTCCCCTTTTTTTTTTCATGAAAACATATGAAGGACATTTAGATCATACGTATATGGCCATTTGTCATAACGAATTCTGAAAACACTGAAATTTCAACATCACTGCAGGTTGTTGCCGTTTTTCACCATTCCACTTAACAGCTGACAGATTTGCTCTTTTGATGCTGCCAAATAAAGACTATACTTCCATTACAAAAATGAAGAGTGAGGAAGAGCACAGCAAGCAACAGGAAGAACAAGGCAAAGCCTTTGAAACAGGAGGAACTTGGATAGTTCAGAGCAAGGTTACCTGAGTGCTTCCTAGACACCAGTGAAGGCTTGGTGGACAGGGGAAAATCTGTGTAGGATCCTTTAGACTATGATTAGAGGTTTGCATTTTATTCTAACATCTCTTGGGAGGTCACTGAATGTTCAGCAGGTGCAAATCACCGATCTGGATCCACTGGACCCAAGGGGTAGAGCCTACAGTGAGACTGGATTTTATGAGAAACACTGGATTAGACTCATGAGTTGGGAAGGTGCTGAGATGGTCTGGAAAGGCATGGTATACTTGGGAACTACAATATTTTGCAAAGCGATTCCTGCGTCTTATTAACACTTCTTATGTCTACTTTTATTCCATACCCTTCCAAACACACATATTAAGAAAGTAGGACTCAATAACTGAAAAATGTGTATGGATGAATTCTGACTTAAAGTACCATGACAACATTTTATCAGCATCAACACGTAAAGATTGCCTAATTTGTATATTCTGTAACGCTACAACCAGGTGTGCCGGAATTGCATAGTCAAATAGGTACTAATTAAATTTGAAACATTGTAAACATACTGAAACATACCGAAATACACACTAAAACACTCAACACACGAAATTAGTTAGTTTGTATATAGCTCATCAGATTAAGAACCAGCAGGAGAACCCATTACACAAAGAGAGCTCTCTATTACAGAGTATAAGAACTCTGAGCTTTCATGGTCAGCTAGCACTTTCTCCTACTATCCTTCTGGTTTTCTAACCTT
The DNA here is from genome assembly GCF_019923935.1 of Bubalus bubalis. Taxonomy (NCBI): domain Eukaryota; kingdom Metazoa; phylum Chordata; class Mammalia; order Artiodactyla; family Bovidae; genus Bubalus; species Bubalus bubalis. Next base: position 80,886,325 of record NC_059158.1, read on the forward strand.
TGGCTGAGGGCTCTGGGCCTCTCACTGAGAGTCCTTAAACTGGATAGAATGCACAGGCTTGGCATAAATAGCCACCATGAAGGAAAGGCCATCCATAGTTTTATGGTGGCTAATGGATCATGTAAGGCATGCACCAAGAGTTTAAGGTGTGCACAATGCACTTTCACTCCTGCTTCAAAAGAAGTGTGTGTGTGGTGTATTTATTAAGAGGAATGTAAATTCTGAACATACTGAATGATACCACCTTAGGTAGCTTTTTGTGATAAAGAGCAATCCTATAAGGAATTTGGAAAGGCTACCTCTGGTCAGTTTCCATGTGCCACCTTGAAGCCAGTTCACCTTAGGCATTCAACAACCTATAGTTTTGATTGTAATCTACCCAAACTCCATTATCAGCTGGATTCTCCCAAAGCTCATTAGTTTCTGACTGAGCCTGCCAAAATCTCTGTTTCTACATCTGCTCTTTTAAATTTTCAACTGCAAAACCCATGTTTCATTTTCAATGGGAGTAATTTAGAAGATGGAGTTTGGTATATTGATTTTGTTTTGCATCTTAGCTAACTTTGAAGTGACGAAACTATCCCATCTATGAAAGGATAATTTGTGTATAGGTACGTGTCTTCCCACAAAGTCTTAGTTCTATTTATGTGGCATAAATGAACCAAATGTCAATTTTTGTTTTCAAAATGCACATATATTTAACATGTGCTAATTAATTAGCAGGTCCTGTTCAGAAAGAAAATTTCCCACAGGCTTTTTCAAGAAAGGAACCTAAATAAGAAAGGGTCTCTTCATTTTGTTTACCCAGAATTCTGCTTATCTATTTTTAGCAGGTTCTTCTTTACTTTTCCTCATTGGACAGGATCAAGGAGCTGAAACTACATTATAATGAATCTCTTCAATCAGCCTGCTCTTTCCTACCTGCATAAAGGATAACAAAATAGCAGGCTGCCTAAAGTCATAAAGCCTATTTTCTATGTAGAAAAAAATGAACCCTTAGGCCAGAGGCTCTGAATGCTTCTTTAACAATAGGTATATGAAACTGATCAAGCTACATGGAAAAGTAAGTACATATTTTATTTCTAATTTTAGATTTACTCAATACTTTTCATAGTTCTTTAAATAGAAATTAGCTCCCAGAAACTGATGATTATCTCTCACAAAAGTAATATTTAAAAAACTGGTGAATATAATCATAAGTAACTCTGTAAAATTTTCCACGTGAGTTGAATGGATTATGATAAGTAAGTCAGTAGACTAGGAGTGGGCTGTAGAGATTATGAGGATGGTGGCAACTTCAACTCATAAAGATGATTTTCAATCCCTCTCCAGCTCCTTCTGGTACCAACTGCAATTTAGATAACATGTTTTTTACAGCAGAAGACTCAATAACTATTATAGTTTTTAAAATAACCTCACATCACTCTAGGAAGTATTATTTAAAATCCAAATTGCTAACAATATTTTGATGAATTGGTTTACAAATATAGCTATGTATCTATATTGAATTACAAATCTATTAATCTATATACAACTAAAATTAAGATACCCAGATTAAAATCTATCTTTTAATAAAAGAAAAAGAACATGTTCAAACTACTACTTCTATTTATATTTGAGTGTCAGAACCCTGAAAAATAAGTTAACCAATTTTTAGTATTTTCTGAATTGATCTGACAGCAGAAAATGATTAATGGTCCCATTTTCAAGGATGATTATACCAGTGAACTCAGTGAATCTTCTCGGTATTGTGAAATTAATGGCATCAAATAAACTCGCTTTGGGATAGAGCAGGAATCAGATAGAGAGACACTGAGTTTGAAGCTGGTGAGATGTATTGCCGAGCCCTTGGTCCTGGAACTCATGAATACACATCAGCATTGTAGTTCACAGAAAAGCTACTATGATGGGAGTTTATTTTTGAAAGTGGGCAAAATGAGTGTTCAGAAAAAAAAATAACAACTCTACTCTTAAGACTCAACACTGTGGAAAGATAGTCTTTCATTGAAAATCCTACAGAAATAATTTTACACAATTTGCTATTAATAAGAAAATAGAGAATACTTGCCAATTTGCAAAGGTGGTGGAGATTTAAAGGTTGCCATGTCGTGCTTAGGCGTTCAGTTGTACCCAACTCTTTGGGACCCCGTGGACTGTAGCCCACAAGGTTCTTCTGTCCATGGGGATTCTCCAGGCAAGAATACTGAAGTGGGTTGCCATGCCTTCCTCCACGGGATCTTCTCAACTCAGGGATGGAACTCTGGTTTCCCACATTGCAGGTGGATTCTTTACCTCCTGAGCCATCAGGGGAGCCCAAGAATACTGCAGTGAGTAGCCTATCCCTTTTCTAGGGGATCTTCCTGACCCATGAATGGAACCAGGCTCTCCTGCACTGCAGGCAGATTCTTTACCAGTTGAGCTACCAGGGAAGCCTATCTAAAAGGCTAACAGTTTTTAAATACTAGCAATAGTTCTTGCGTACCTGTTTTAAATTTTTAATAATTAGGTATATTAATTAAACTCATGCATTCATGTTTAAAAATGTGAATGATAATTAGAAACTGCTTGCAATACAGTTTCATCTTTTAAGGGAAATAACTATAGTTTAACAGTATGTTAACCAAGTCTCAACTCCATACAGATAATATTTTTAGCTGTTTTATTCTATAATGATTGCAAATGTCTCTTTAGATCACATTTTCAATACTATTAATAGTGATTTAAGATGCATTTAATTAAGATTTAGAATGTGCTCTTATCATGAATGTATCTGCTCACATGTACTGCTTAATGCTTAAGTGTACTCACGTACTTGGCTTCCCTGGTGGCTCAGATGGTAAAGAAGCTGCCTGAAGCGCAGGAAACACAGATTCGATCCCAGGTTGGGAAGATCCCCTGGAGAAGGGCATGGCAACCCACTCCAGTATTCCTGCCTGGAGAATTCCATGGACAGAGGAGACTGGTGGGCTACAGTCCACAGGGTCACAAAGAGTCGGATACGACTGAGTGACTAACACTTCACTAATGTACTACTTACTAGTTTGTACAGACTTAGCATAAATGGATAAAAACAATCTAATTCTAAACATGAGATTTCAAAATTATATAGATCAATTTTTTTTATTATATTCTTTAATAAGAGTTGGACTGTGAAGAAAGCTGAGCGCCAAAGAATTGATGCTTTTGAACTGTGGTGTTGGAGAAGACACTTGAGAGTCCCTTGGATTGCAAGGAGATCCAACCAGTCCATTCTGAAGGAGATCAGCCCTGGGATTTCTTTGGAAGGACTGATGCTACAGCTGAAACTCCCATACTTTGGCCACCTCATGAGAAGAGTTGACTCATTGGAAAAGACTCTGATGCTGGGAGGGATTGGGGGCAGGAGGAGAAGGGGACGACAGAGGATGAGATGGCTGGATGGCATCACCGACTCAATGGACATGAGTTTGAGTGAACTCCGGGAGTTGGTGATGGACAGGGAGGCCTGGCATGCTGCGATTCATGGGGTTGCAAAGAGTCGGACACAACTGAGTGACTGAACTGAACTGAAATATGCAATAAAGACATAATACATACTAAATATTATAAATATATAAATTTAATTATATAAATTAAATATAATTATATAATATAAATATATAATTATATATTTAATAAATATATACTAAAAATGCACATTAAATATTTAGGTATTATTCTAAATGTTTTAGAAGCTTTAATTTATTATATCCTTAAAACAATCTCCTAAAATAGATAATGTTGTTTCTATTTCATAGATAAGAAACTGAAACCTGAGAAGGAACTTACCTAGATTAACTTAGTAGCAAGTTGTGGGGCTGGCTTTTAAACTTCAGTAGGCTGGCTAGAGAGTTCACGATTTTTTTCTTAATGTATTTATTTTTAATTGGGGGATAACTGCTTTACAATATTGTGTTGGTTTCTGCTATACATCAGCATGAATCAGCCATAGGTATTCTTACGTCCCCTCCCTCTTGAACCTCCCACAATACTACGTGGTTCTCAGGATACCACGAAGTAGCTTATCTTACAATTTGGCTTCTGCAATTCTCTGGGTTGTAGAATGAGTGTTTCAGGTCCTTTCAGCAACAGCAACACCAAGAGGACCTCTTTATGCCCAAACAAGTAATAATTATTCTGATCTAACGCCAGGGAGTTGAATTAATTTTTACTTTATGCATGGACCTATCATAACTATCTACCTATCATCTACCTATCTGTATCTGTAGCAGTATTCTATTTATTTTTATTCTGACTCCAGTGCATGAATACATCTATTCCAGTACGTGAACATACCACCTTAAAAAAAAAGTCCATGGTACTGTTGATGTATATTTGGGTTGTTTTCAAATATTTTAACACAACAAATAATGTTGATATGAACTGTATTAGTTTCCTAGGGCTACTGTAACAAAGTTAACAAAAACAGGGAGGTTTGAAACAGAAATTTATTATCTCACAGTTCTAAAGGCCATCAGTAGGTTCAGGCGCCTCTTGAAACCTTTAAGAAAATTCTTCCTTGACTCTTCCTGCTTCTGGTGGATTGCTGGCAATCTTTGACTTTCCATGGCCTGCAGCTGCATCACTCCTAACACAGTCGTCTTCTTCCATGTGTACTCATATTTTCCTTCTGTGAGTGTCATCAGTTATATCAGCTGGGTCCATGATAGTGACCTCTCTTTGACTCCCATGCAAATTTATTATTTATTTATTTCCAAATAAAATCACATTCTGAGGTACTAGAGATTAGGAGTCCAACATTTAATTGTGAAGTGATATAATTCAACCCATAACGAAATTTTTATACATGTCACATGTATATCCATACACATATCTCCCCCCCTTCTCTCTCTCGCTCGCTCTCTCTCTCTATATGTATGTATGTATATGGTGACCATCTTTTTAAATCCATTACCATATATAAAATGATGATATTAATCTAATAATATATAATTATTAATATTAGATACTAATCTAATAATTTTGTTATAGATATTTTATCCTCTCTTCATATACAACATAGTAATCTTTTTTTTCTAATCCTTTGACATTTGTTCCTTTTCATTTTATTCACTGGGTAGACCCTTCAGTGCAATGCTGGATAGAAGTGGCTATAGATGTATTCTTGCCTTGTTTCTGATCTTACAGAGTGAGTATTAAGAAACTGGAGCTTATTGTACAGAGTGAAGTAAGCCAGAAAGAAAAACACCAATACAGTATACTAATGCATATATATGGAATTTAGAAAGATGGTAATGATAACCCTGTATGCGAGACAGCAAAAGAGACACAGATGTATAGAACAGTCTTTTGGACTCTGTGGGAGAGGGAGAGGGTGGGATGATTTGGGAGAATGGCATTGAAACATGTATAATATCATATATGAAACGAATCACCAGTCCAGGTTTGATGCATGATACTGGATGTTTGGGGCTGGTGCACTGGGATGACCCAAAGAGATGGTACGGGGAGGGAGGTGGGAGGGGGGTTCGGGATGGGGAACACGTGTACACCCACGGCGGATGCATGTTGATGTATGGCAAATCCAATACAATATTGTAATCAGCCTCCAATTAAAATAAATAAATTTATATTAAAAAAAAAGAATTCCATCTTTAAGAATAATGTCAGAAATATTCTGTCAGATGGGAAAAATCATTCCTATTAGTAATATAACAGTTTTATTTTTTAATTCTGAAGAAATGTTAAATGTTATCAAATTATTTTTCTGTATTTATTCAGAAGAACATCTCATTTATTTTTTTAAATGTGATATAATATTGATTTAATTTTTGAATCTTTCATCATTGGAATAAATCCAACTTGAGCAATATGTATTATAATTTTTATATATCATAGAATTTGGCCTGCTTATATTTGGATTAAGATTTTTGCATTTATGAGAAAGAGTAGTTTATAATCACCTCTTCGTATAATGCCCTTGTTAGATTTTGATTAGATTTGATTAGAAGACCATTTTGCAGTCTACTCTTAAAAGTAATTTATACAGAAAATTGCTTACCATAAACCTAAAGTCATGAAATATTTGTCTATAACATTATAGTCCTCAGACTGTGCAAATCAGTAGTCTATAGAATTTTCCCAAGATTGTCGTCCTTCTGGAAAGCTATGCTCTTAAGAGTGCCACTGAGCAATAAACGGCATCACTATCTGTCCCTTTTTACCCCCTTTTGCTGTTGTTTCGCTAAATTGTGTCTGACTCTTTGCAACCCTCTGGACCACAGCCTGCCAGGCTCCTCTGTCCATGGGATTTCCCAGGCAAGAATTCTGGAGTGAGTTGCCATTTCCTTCTCCAGGGGACCTTCCTGACCCAGCAATTGAACCTGCATCTCCTGCACTGGCAGGGGAATTCTTTACCCCTGAGACACCAGGGAAGCCCTTCTACCCCCTTACCACACTTTGTATATCTTCCCATTATCCCCAACTAACCATGTGTATTTGTTTGGATGTTTATTGTCTATTTTGTTCTACCAGAATGTAAACAGCATAAAACAGGGTCTTTACCTTACAGCAGTACCGTAAACAATGTCTGTTATATACCACACATTAAATGTTGAATGAATGAATACATTAATCTCAGAGTATACAGTCTAGATATTCTCTATCCATGTGTATTGTATCAAGTTTAAAACTAATACAATTATGTAAAGTTTAAAAATAAAATAAAATAAAAAAAAAGTATATGCTGAATTAATTTGCTTAATCGATTGCTTTTTTCCCGCTGTGAAAAACAATACTTTTGACAAACAAGATACAAGTGCCACACAAGATGGCATTGAGAGTTAAGAGTCAATGTATTTATCTGCTCATTATCTATACCACAGAATGGCCTTCTGCTCCCATCCTCTATAAGGAACACAGCCCTGCCAGTCATATGCCATCATGTCAAAACTCAGCTGACAGGACAAAGAAAGAAAAACTAGCCAACTGTTTATGATACAGGATTTACAAACGTGGGAATAATCACTCAAAGAAACAGGTAGTCATCTCTTGAGAAATCTTAATGGAACATTTTTGTTCTTTACTGTTTGTACTACTGAGTAATCCTATACGGCTCAACATGGTTACTGTTATCAAAAGCAAGACCTGGGGGACACTCTGCATCAGTAATAAGCCAAGGCAATACCTAGGTTACTGTATCTATTATTTTTTTTTCCCCAAGAGAACAAAGAATAGTCATAGATTACTTCTGATAAAGATGTATGCTATTAATGAGAACCTGAGTGGGCCAATCAGCTTTGTTCTTTTCCTTGCTAAGCATGCCTCCCTTTCATTCAGCTCTGCTTCCCCCCAACCCCCTCCCAGAATGTGAATGTCTCCTATCCCTCCCTGTTCGTCATTAGATGGACAAAAGGAAAGAGTAGCTGATTTTGCATCCATCAAAAAAGTCTACAGCTACAGCATGATGGTATCATGTTTTAATATCAAGGAATATTATAGTAGGTAATAATTATATAAATAAGATACACAGTTTACTGAGGTCAAGTTAATAGCCTTTTATTCCAAGACATTCTGCTTAAAATATTCATAAATAAAATGCAAATTTTTCTTAATATATGCTAATATATCTATATTTGATTTTCAAATTTATTGCTTCCTTTTTTTTGATAACTGAGCATCTTCTTTTCTTAAAAAAGTACATATCATGAAACTGGGCCATAGGTAATACCTCCTTTGAGGAATTCATTGAAATATTTCTATCTGTCTGTAAGAGGTGGGGCTGCATTTAGAGGAGGGTGAAGCTTTCTGAAAATGGTGCACTTAGGTATGATTGGGAGCAATGTGTTTCTTGCCTTGAAGCAAAACCTGTGACTGACTTAGAAGCAGCAGATAATTTCTGCAGGCAATGTCATTGAGCTTCTCTTTCAGAGGTCATTGTGAGAAAAGCCCTTGGAGATGGAAAGAAATAACCTTACTGAAAGGAAGAGAAAAAAATTTCAGTCACATCTTCATTAAATTTGCCATTTCCCTTTAGGTGATACGAAGTAGGTTTTTTTTTAAACCACTTAGCACTATTCCTTTTTACAGTTCAATCTCAATTACTGAACAAATAATTAAAAAAATTTATATTTGCTTTTTGGAATTCTTTTTGAAATACATTTGAATATATAGATCTTTGATCCTGTCATAAACAAATACTTTGTCATATTAAAAACATATACACGCAGACAAGTTCAGTGGAATTACTTTTTTCACTTAAGTATTTTACTCTTTATTAATATGTAAGTACTTCTTAAATATTTTCCTTTTCATATTCCAAAACGGAAAGAAAATCTTATATTCATACAAGTGACTGAAATAGAGAAGTTAACAGGTATCTCCAATATAACTACTGGAATGTCTTGTCTTGAAAAAATGAGGTATTTATATATGTGTGTGTATGAATCTATTTGTTTATTTATATTGAAAAGACCCTCCCTCTCAAGAACCATTTGAATATTTTAAAGTAGTAACTTATTTATGTTAACATGTAAAGAACTGAGAAGAATAGACCATAATGCCAATACAAAATTGAAAAATGTTCCTGTGATCAATTATGCAGTGAACAATACGTGAATGAAATGCAGTGTCGAGTTTATATCACAACACTGTAACTACCATTTATTGCACTTGACATGCCACATCTATTAGACCATCAATTTCCCAAATGATCCTTTAACTCAATATTTCCATTCATATCCATGTCTGAGATTTGGAAGTGGAATTTAGGGAAAATTATGGCAACCCACTTGAGTACTCTTGCCTGGAAAATCCCATGGATGGAGGAGCCTAGTAGGCTGCAGTCCATGGGGTGCTAGGAGTCGGACACAAGTGAGCGACTTCACTTTCATTTTCACTTTCATGCATTGGAGAAGGAAATGGCAACCCACTCCAGTGTTCTTGCCTGGAGAATCCCAGGGACGAGGGAGCCTGGTGGACTGCAGTCTATGGGGTCGCACAGAGTCGGACACGACTGAAGCGACTTAGCAGCAGCAGCAGCAGCAGCAGGTAACTTAAAGTCACTCAACTAACACTCGGAAAAGCTACATTTCTAATTTAGTATTATCTGACTTCAACCCTGCCCTGCTCATAGCCACTATCCTAAGTGGCCTTACTCATGTTTCCATGGGATGGATTCTGATTCTGCTAAATGAATAAGGACTGGCCACCATTAGCACTCTCAATTTTTTTTTTTTCTATAAAGAGGTTAGATTATATTTTTCCTCTTAATTGGAATGTCTTGGAACTTTCTGATGGCCAAATAAAATCTGCTGCAGGAAAGAACAGTTTTATCTTCTTACAAGGAAAAAAAAAAGCCCATTCTAAATATTATGTTTTATCCTTGTCTGAAAAGAATGATTATTTCATTGAGGCCAAAAATTTGCATTTCAATTGTCTTTATTTTCAAGTTATCTCCTTTAAGAAACAGCTGAAGCAGTGCAATAAAGGCATAATATGATTGTCCTCCTGATAGTCTAGGTTTTTCAAATAATTATTTCAAATGAAAAGAGATCCTTTAAAAAAAAAAATCACATAGGACTCAGCTTCTAGTAATGAATTCCTCAAATAAATCTTTTCAGGTAACTATGTTTCAGAAAGCCCATTTTTTTCCAGTTTGACTTTTTCTTAGAAATAAAGATTAAAGATGGAATAATTACATTTCTCAGACCAGAGTAAGGCAGAGCTTTGAAAAGATGGCCCAGTCCCAAGATTAGTTTGTCTTTGCTCTTGCTCAAGGCCTCTTGGTTAGACAGAGCTTGTCAAAGACATGAACTATAGTCCTAAAGTGTCAGTCTTATCTTATAAATGCTGTCTTGATAGTACGCTTTCAGTGGATTACCATACCCATCTTGTTTCTCATTCAAATCAAATGTCTATATTACTGTCTATATTTATGCCTTCTATTTGCCACTTCCACATCTTTCACTGCATTAGCCTTAGAGAACTTCCCAAAATCTTAAATCCACTTTTTTATATAATCTGAAAAGTACTGAAATTCATCAATGTTGGACATTTGAAACAGGCTATTACTGCTTAATCGTATCTGGATGTAAAGGATGTGATCATGGAATTTTCTTTCCCCCTTTTACTTAGAGGCTGTGGTAAGAATTATATGAATAATTCATGAAAAATATTTGAAATACTGTTAAGAATTGTTAAGTACTAATTATTACTATTAATTGTTGTTGCTGTTGTTCAATCACTAAGTCGTGTCCGACTCTTTTGCGATCCCATGGACTGCAACTCATCAGGTTCCTCTGTCCATGGGATCTCCCAGACAAGAATACTGGAGTGGGTTGCCATTTCCTTCTCTAGAGGATCTATCCAACTCAGGGATTAAACCTGTGTCTCCTGAATTGGCAGGAAAATTCTTTACCACTGAGTCATTATATATTAATAATAAAACTATTAGGGAGACAAAACTGTATGGACTCACGTGCAAAACTTCACAATTCTTTCTAATAAACTTTAAAAGGTATTGCCTACTACTATGTTTCTAATGCTAGTAAGGGGCAAAACTCACAAAATTTAGGGGAAGTCTACACCTACCTTTTGATATCAGATGGTTTTCAGCTCCTTTCTTCCCTTCAGTGCTCAAATCCAATTCATCAGTGTCTAAGGACAAAGATGGATTTAAAATCCTAAAAGATGATGCTATTAAAGTGCTGTACTCAATAGGCCAGCAAATTTTAAAAACTCAATAGGGGCCACAGGACTGGAAAAGGTCACTTTTCATTTCAATCCCAAAGAAGGATAATGCTAAAGAATGTTCAATGGCACAATTGTACTCATTTCCATGTTAGGAAGGCAATGTTCGAAATCCTTCAAGCTAGGCTTTAACAGTACATGAACTGAGAACTTCCAGATATACAGCTGGATTTAGAAAAGCCAGAGGAACCACATATCAACTGCCAACATCTGCTGGATCACAGAAAAAGAGAATTCCAGAAAAACATCCACTTACGCTTCACTGACTACGCTAACGTCTTTGTGTGGATTACAACAAATTGTGGAAAATTCTTAGAGATGGGAATACCAGACCACCTTATCTGCCTCCTAAGAAATCTATATGCAGGTCAAGAAGCAACAGTTAGAACTGGACATGGAAGGACGGATTGGTTCTAAATTGGGAAAGGAGTATATCAAGGCTGTATATTGTCACCCTGCTTATTTAACTTATATGCAGAGTACATCATGCAAAATGCAAGGCTGAATGAATCACAAGCTGGAATCAAGATTGCAGGCAGAAAACTCAGTAACATATGGCACCACCCTATGGCAGACAGTGAAGAGGAACTAAAGAGCCTCTTGATGAAGGTGAAAGAGGAGAGTGAAACAGCTGGCTTAAAACTCAACATTCAGAAAACTAAGATCATGACATCTGGTCCCATCACTTCATGGCAGCTTGTTGTTAAGGATGTTATGTTACAACCTAGTAGCACATACATATGTAAACATGTACATATACATTTGAATCACAATTTCACATTGCTACATTCTATTTTCTATTCTATTCTATACAGTAAATCTACACATTAAAAAAATCTGGTCACTACTAAATAAATTGTATAATCACCTAAATGCATCACAATCTAGAGTATGAAAAATCAACCAATCCAAATAAATGACAGTTTACCTCATTTAAAATAGATTCCAAAATGGAACACTATACAACTTTAATTAACTAAACATAATAAAACACGCTTCATATATTTTGTGTGTAGTTGGCTTTATGGCTATATCTATAATACATCTCACACCTTTCCAATTAATCAGTAGCTGTTTGAGTGTTTGGCTCCAGTTCTAGATGTGTCTCTGATGAGTCAAAAAGTGGTGCTCAAATGTAAGCATGTGAGCTTACATCTTTGGTGCTCCCAGAGATCTGGACAAAATACAGATGGCCAGAGCTCTCCCTCAGAGTTACTAATTCTACTGATCTAGAATGAAGACCAGGGAACTACATTTAAAGCAAATTCTCAGATGCTACTGATGCTGTCATTCCAAAGTTCACACTTTGAGAAATGCTGGGCTAAGTTACTCAGGGTAACTCCAGGCCACGTGTCCCAGAGATTCATTAAGATGGGCAGCTCAAGTTCAGGCCCATTTGGTAACAAACATTTGCTCAAGAAATGGGTGTGCAATAGATTTCAGACCAAAGACAGGTGAGGGCAGGGGTGAGAATAGGTTCTGGAAAAGCAGCTCCAATCATGGGCCAAATGTGAGAGCCACTCTCCCTGCCTTTGATCTACTTACACATGGGAGACTAGGAGGACGGTGACAATCTTGTAAAGCGCCTGACGAGGACACTGACACACAGAGGAAGCAGAACCACAAAACAGAGAAATGGACTTGCTTTCTGAAGCACTTCTGAGTGTGTTCAGTTAATAACACAGCCCCCTAGAACTCTCAACATTGTTTAAGCTAGTTCGAGTTGAATTTTCTTTTCCTTAGACCAAAAATTCATTGTAGCTAATATACCTATATCCTTGATGGAGCAAAGTATTTAAAATTCCTTGGAAGTATATTTTAAATCTTTATGCCTTTTACAACAATCTCTCTGAACTGAAATGTTGCTGCAGGAAATCATCACAAGTAGATCCAAAATTGATATTTTACCCTGCTGCCATTAAGGCAAAGGGTGCATATCACATTCCAATCAGGAGTCAGCACTTTGCATTCCAAGAAAAAAAAAATCAAGGTTGCCCTGAATAATTGAAATCCCCCAAATAAATAAAAACTTAAGCATTACATACTCTAATAACCCGTGACTTTTGCAAATATATTCTGCCGGTGTGCCTTGCCTTTTCATTCTCCTTATCAGTATATTTTGATGAACTGATGTTTTTAGTCTTAATATGGTCCTATTTATCTTTTTCTAAAATTCCTTTATTATTGATATTTTTCTGTTTTCCTATTTAAGAAATCATTGCCTATTCCATGGTCAGGAAGACTTTTTGTATGTTTTCTTCTCAGAGTTCTAGTGTTTCATTTATCACATACAGATCTGAAATTAACTGCAGTTGACTTGTATGTATGATTTGAGTTAGGCATCAAATTTATTTCTCATATAGCCAACTAACAGTTTTCTGAAAAGATCATCTTCCTCCATTGCTCTGTATGGTCTCTGCTTTAAATTAGGTGATCATATATGTGTTGGCTGGACCTCATTTTCAAGAGAATGAGACGTGCTGTACTCCACAATTTTACAGATATTTATTAACAGTGTAGCATTTAGAGTGATCTATTATGAATTAAGAACTGAATTCTTCAAAATGAAGGAGCAATGACATTTTTATTTTGCTTCTCTTTAAGTTCACCAAAATCAACTAAAAATTATATACATATATATATATGAAATATATATCACATACTCATGTGAATATGAATAAGGAACTTGCTATTTCCCCCAAATGATATTAGGTATATTTTTCCAAATCTGGTGAAACTTGGGTTTAAGTCTGCATAAACACTAAAAAATAACCTTGATTCAGTTAAAATTTTCCCTAAAAGTAAATGTCAGCATTCTGACAAGTCTATTGCATGAACATATTTTTTAGAAGTTTCCAATCTAGGACAATCATAGGGCACAGGAAAGTATGGAATGTCCCATGCATGGAGACCCATGAGTGGATAAATTCTGATTTAGAAATGCTTAACTTAGGTATATGAAATTCTTGCAAATGGAATTAGTAAATTAGAATAAGGCTTAGTGTTTTAAAACCAGTTCTCTAGGGGGAGATTTCCCTGACTTATTCATGCTCTTTCTTTGATCTTAGGTACAGGAATGTATAACCCGCAGGCTCCTGTACATGCCTGTGGCTCCTCAGGTGTGGATGAGGCCTGAACATTTCCTGGAGAGTGCAGGCATTCAATACATCTATGCTAACTTGATTGTTTTTAGCACAGTAAAAATTAACATTTATTGACTCTGATTTTATCATATGAAAACCTCATAGTAAAAACTGTCATCTCATTTCAGAGGGATGTTCTTAGTCACAAATGAGATAACAGATGGGACTTTTGTTTATTACTGCAAAATCCCATTCAAAGGGGTTATCATTTCTAACATTGCTTTCCCCTCTTAACATATTCAGTTTTCCAACAAGGCTGACAATTAAATACGCAGATGATATTTACAAGAGGCGTACGTCTGAACATCTCTCCTACACTATCAATTGGATTTGAGAAATTGGCTTCTGAAATTTTAAAGCATTTTTCCTTCCACAGAGCTCCCCAGATCCCTCTTTGTCTTTAATGACAAGGTTGATTTTTTGTGTTTCAGTGTCACCAGGGAACCGAGTGGAAAGACACAGGGGAGGGCTGGGATGGAAGTGGTGGCTATGATGGTTAACGTCACGCGTCAACTTGGCCAGGTCATGGGGTACCCAGATATTTGGGTGAACATGATTTCTGGGTGTGTCTGTGAGGTTATTTCCAGATGAGACTAGCATTTGAGTCAGACTGAGTAAAGCTGACTGCCCTCCCTAACATGGGTGGGCAACATCTAATCCACTGAGGGCCTACAGAACAAAAATGTGAAGGAGGGGAAAGGGTGGTCCCTCAAAGTGTTTGAGCTGTGTCATGAGTCTTTTCCCGAACTCCCAATGGGATCTTGTGCCATCTATTCCCTGGTTCTCAGGTCTTCAGATTTGGACTGAACTATATACCACTGGCTCTCCTGGATCTCCAGCTTGCAGACAACAGATCATGGAACTTTTCAGCCTCTGCAAACATCATGCGAGTCAACTCCTATACATACACACACACACGTGTGTGTGTGTGTATACAATGTTTACTGTGCTAAAATCAATTCAGCATACATATATTGAATGCCTACTGCTATCTAGGCAATGTTTAAACCTCCCCTGCCCCCATGGAGCCATATATTTTAGCTTTGTTGATTGCAGTGGGCTTCAAGATAACAAAGCAAAACAACACTATTGCCCCATTATATGTATTTGTTACTGGTTGTGTTCTCTAGAGAAATCTGATTTCCATCCCAGACTCTATGACTATATGATATGGCTTTTCCAGAAGATTAGTCCTGATATTCCAAGCTAAGCTAACACTCCACTTGCAGGCTGTTGACTTTGTGGTTTATACACACAAACACACACATAATATTACTGTCATTACTGTACACAGTTACTGTGGCTCATCTGCAGTTGTAGGTTAAGAATATACAAATATAACTTAGACATGGTTATAACAATAAAAATTCAGTGCACATTTACAAAAACCTGAGATAATTTTGGATAAGCCTCTGGTGTAGATAAATAAAACTCTAACGTGCAAGATTCTAGTCTAGATTACTTTAAAAAATTGCAATTTGTATGCCAAAAAAGTAGATGCTGAAGCTCATTTAAAGTCAAGGTAAATTACATCTGTTACTTCAACTGATATATCAGTCCTATCATTCTGACAGAGAGGAAAATTCAATTAGTCTGACAGAAGTTCACAAAGAATTCTTGATTACTACCTCCTTCTTTTCACATGTTCTCAAAATGATCTGTTGTTAAAATTTCCACTGAGTTTAATAATAGCAAAAGTTTGCTGCTGCTGCTGCTAAGTTGCTTTAGTCATGTCTGACTCTGTGCGACCCCACAGATGGCAGCCCACCAGGCTTCCCAGTCCCTGGGATTCTCCAGGCAAGAACACTGGAGTGGGTTGCCATTTCCTTCTCCAATGCATAAAAGTGAAAAGTGAAAGTGAAGTCAATTTAGTCATGTCCGACTCTAGCGACCCCATGGACTGCAGTCTACCAGGCTCCTACGTCCATGGGATTTTCCAGGCAAGAGTACTGAAGTGGGGTGCCATTGCAAAAGTTTACCCCCTCCCAAAAAATGGTTCGAGGTCAACTGTTCTACCACTTAAAGGAGAAAGTCAGTTAAACACGCCGTTGGCACTTCTCCAGTTTGCAGGCTGAAATGGTTTTGTAAAAAAGTGACTTTGTATCATTTCAATTTTATACTGAACAGTTTTTCCTAAGTGACAAATGAAGTCTTGTTCTATGAACCGAAACTATCTGCTACTCATTTTCATTTCATCTTTGTCTTCAAATAATATAACTCTTGCATTAAAAAACTAGTGGAATATATACACTGCATTTCATATATTAATCTAATTGATACTGAACAAATAATTTAGCAATTATAAAATTGGAGGGGTTGTCTAAAATTTGGAACTGAGGCTCCCACTCAAAGAAAGGAACTAAAAGAAAAGAAAGAAGCAGGATATATATAATAGGAAATATCAGAACTATATAAAGAAAACCCACCCTAAGGCATGAATGATAAAGTGAACCACAGAGGCAATGTTGGGACAAGCACTTTCAATCAAGGGGAGTAAGAATTTTGCTGGAAAGAGAGGATTAAAATAAACAGGAATAAATGAATACAGCAAAAATCTGTCTTAAATAAATATAAAACATTTGAAATATGCTTTAAAGAATGAAGGAAAAAAACAGAGGTAGGATAGTCTTAGTATAGACTCAGTACAGAAAATGGAAATTAGATGGAAATACAATGTAAGATTGTATCAATGGGAGAAGGGCACTGAAGGGTTTACTGCACACCCTCAACCATGGCAAGCATACCCTATGATAAAGGTGCACCTGTCAAGCTTGCTGAGGCTCACGTCACTCTACTTCTTCCCTTGTGAGTCTACATTCCCCAGGCAAGCAACCAACCTAATCCTGGCTCCCTATGTAGACTTTTCTTCAAGAAACTGGATGTGATGGTCAACTAACATTGTTTGATCTACTGGCATTATAAATCTCAAAGTAAATCAGGGATCCTCACTGTGGCTGCATATCAAAATCAGCTGGAAAGTTTTAACTATGTATTTCAGGACCATTCCAGACCAATTAAATCAGAATTGTGTCTAAGCATTGGCATTCTCTGCGTTATTCTCATGGCACTCAGGGCTAAGAAGCCGTGCCATAATTAAACTGGTAATTTGGCTTGAACATCAGCCTCCTGTCTCTTTGGTTATTGTTGGTTATTGTCTCTTCATGATCAAATTCAATACGAACTGGAAAAATTGAGACTTCTGTATTTGCAAAGTTGGAGACTGGTCTCAACTTGCTACGTGAAGCATGGTTTCTCTGAATCAGCAGCATGGGCACTACCTACAAGTCTTTCAAAAATTCAGAATCTCAGGGCAGCCCCAAGACCTACTGAATCAGACTTTGTATTTTAACAAGATTTTTGGTTGATTCTTTTTCCTATTAAAGTTTGAGAAGTACTGTGCACTGATGTTTCAGAGTACAGTTCTTACACCTGTGTATCTGAATGATGCTAGAGACGCACATTACTAAACTTCACCCAGACTGAACACACTGTGAGCCCGACTCCTCTGTCACATCTATTTTATCATCATCATTTTTCCTGAGAGACACAGATAACTATGATCATGAACTGTTTACAAAAGATGAACTTTTTTATAATTAATCAAAATAGTAAAAAAAAAAAAATACTAGAAGACTGTTAATCTTTGATGAATCCATGCCACTTAGAAGTCAGAATGACAATAAAAGTCATTACTAAAAAGGAAGAGAAAAATATTTTTTAAATATATTTTCCATTAAAAATTTTGTCATGGAGTTACGATTATTCATGCAGCTGGCAGAGGCTCTATTTAGAAGAAAATAAACCATCTAGTATTCATATGGAATTGGTCATTCTACCACAGCATTCTGAATAATGTATGAGGAATCCAGGGAAGATTAATTTGAATGAAGGAATATTCTGAATAACTTTCACTTTTTAACTCACATCAAAACTGAAAACAATATTACTGCTAACTCATTCATTCATTTTTGTTTATGTTCTGAAGGTTGCATGGTTGGGAGTCTTTCCCAGGAAAGGATGACAAGCCTTAGAAATTATCCAGTGCACATTCATTTTTCTTTCTTCTTTGATAGATAACAATTCCCTAAATACTCTTTTTTTTTTTTTTTTTTTTTTACAGCAAGGAAATAAAAGATTCTCTCATCATTTAAGGGAGATGCTAAAGGCCAAAAAATATCTGGTCATTAATAAGAGTTCATGATCCTGACCCAGGAAGTGCTTCAGAAAAAGACAGCTATCACTGTAGAATGATTTGATAACAAGCTTTGAAGGTATGATTCCCCCAAACATAGTGTTTGATAGAATAACTGTGTTGAGGTTGCCATACCATGACCATTTTCCAGGAGAGTTCCTACTTTAAATCCTATCTTTAATGTTTGTTTGCCTTAATGAACTGAACAACAACCAAGATATACGTGACACTGGGAAAATCTCCATTGCCTCCATTACTTCAGGCAATAAAGAGAAAAACAAAAATTCTTTCAGCACATTGATCAAGACCACTTCCAAGCCTTAAAATATAAGCTGAGTAGTAAATTCATAAATAAGGTGTGATCTTTTCAATTCAAGGTCAGAGGATACAATTAGCCTTACTCCATGAGTATCTCCTTGATGAATATCATTTTGAATATGTGATTAGGGACAGAAATTTTAAAACTAAACTAGGCAGTGATTCCTCTCCCCTCCCAAACTGGAGAAGTTATCAGATCCAAATGGAAAACTTGTGCCTGCTGCTTCCAGCAGAATGTTCGACCATTAAGTCTTCTTAACATGAAGACTGTTCAGACAGGAAGCACTGGAATTAAGTGTTCAGAGCTCTTTGTGTTTAACCAGAGAATCTATCTGTAGTGGCTAAACACGTCACCCAACTTATCCCACTCAAGATTAGAAGGCACAAACAAATGCTCATTTATCCTAGCAGATTATAAGACAGCTTTGGACTCAGGGGAAGACTTCTAGAACCCTGTGTGTGGAATGTGCTCCACCTAGTGGGAGTTCAAAAATCTAGAACCTTCCATCCCTCAACAAGAGAGCCCTTCAAGAGGAGGAATTTAATGAAAATCTACTACATATAACAGGGATACAATATAGACTGCTGTTCCGTAATGCTATCAGGACAATGATACTGGTTTTCTTTTTTTCACACTGGGAAATGTACCTCAGTTGCATTATCTCTGTATTTCATGTGAGTGATAGAGATTATATATCCAGAAGCCAGGATGCAATTAACTGCAGGGACAAATTTCAGGTATAATACTTCTAAGTATCAAGATAACAGTCAGGCTAATCATCAATGGTACCAAACTAGAGTGAATGTTCCCAAATCAGGGACTGCAGGATAAAAGCAAAATGGACGACTCTCAGAAGCCCACACCATGTCTAATACGGTGGTGCAGATTTTACCTGTATGTAAAGTGAGAGATGAAAATGGGTTGCATTCATTAACCAACTATTTATTGGGTAAAGGTACTGTTCTAGGACCTTGGGACACAGCAATGCAGTTTATGTTTCAGTGGAGGGAGACAGATATTGAGCAAATATATTAAATAAATAATACATATGAAAGAAAATGAAAGTTATAATCTATATACTAATACAAAAATGTAGATTATAAATAAATATGCGGTGTTCTGAGTGGTTTTTAAGAGAAATGAAGTAAATTAAATCCAAGTAAGGGAATGGTTAGGGGTTATTTTTATTTGGTTGGTCCAAGAAAGATCCCTGAATAAGGACACAGATGAACAGAGACCTGGAAGTAAAGACAGAACAAGTCATATACACGTCTGAGGAAGACCATAGTAGAGAGGGGAAGCCACACGTAAAACATGTGCCTGAGGGAAGACTATTCTTGGTGGGTGGAAGGATGGGCAAGGAGGCTAACCTGAGTGCAAAAAGGAGAAAAGTAAGGAGGAGTGGCCAGAGGCCAGATGGCGTAAGGAATTTCAGGCTTTGGTTGAGCACTGTGAATTTTGAGTGAGTTGAAGGTTTTGAGTAGAGAAGTCACAGGAGCCATTTTCTAAAGCACTGTTCTAACAATGTAGGTACAGACGGGCAAGTGCTGGGCAGTGAGACGAGCTGAAGTGTTATTGTACTGGTCGCAATGGGGCATAATGAGACGTGAACCGAGTGTGCGTGTGTGTGTGTAGAGATGGAGAGAAACAGAGACCAAGGCAGAGAGACAAAACAACTCACACCCATCAGAGTCTCCAGAATATTTTTCAAGGGATTATGAAACATTTTTAAAAATGAATCATTTATTAGGATATCAATTAGAACTCAACCAATTCTAACAAGCAGAATAGAAACAGACAGCATCTTTCAATCACAATGAAACTATACTCAATAGAATAGAACACAAATCTAACCCACTGGAAAATCTTTAAAGTCCTTTATATAATGTTTTGCTTATAGCCTGACAGTCCTTACTAAACCAGGATCAATCTGTAGCCAGTCTTCTTGTTTGCCCAGGTATACAGGAAAACTGAGAGACTTACATTTCTCAGATATACATCTCAGGATAATTTTTCTCCAAGTCCAGGGCTTCTTGTGATTTCTCCCCACACCCTATCTCCAACAATTTTTTAAATTTAATTTTTTTATATTTATTTATTTATTCATTATTTATATATAATAAATTTTTAAATTTAAATTTAATTGCAAGCATGTATTTTTAAAATGTATGTCTCTTGGTAAAGCCTCTCCTGCTTCTTTCCTATTGTGGTACTCCGAGTCTGACTTGCCCTGTGCATACAAAGGCTGGAGTTCCACTGAAGACCCCTTCACTGTGACTACAGAATGGGCTACTGTCCAGTATGAGTCTGCTCACATTAATTTTTAAAGGATAAACTATCAACAAAGGCCTTTCCACAATGACTACAGACATAATTTTTCAATCATGTGTTCTCCGTGTGAATACAGGTTAGCTCTCTCACTGACATCTTTCCCACATCCATTATATTTAGTTTTTCTAGTGTGAATTCTCTGGTGTCTGATACATACTCTGGAAGAAGACACTTCCATATCCATTTATAGGGTTTCTCTTCAGTGTTGTTTGTGATGTTGATAGGAGCAGAGTATGAGTCAAGGCTTTCCCACATAGAGACGTGTATGGTTTTCCTCAGTATGAATTTCCTTTAGGCATTTGAAGGATGAAAAATTACTGAAAGCTCTATCGTGTTGCTCATAGACATCAGCTTTCTCTCCCATGTGAGTTCTCTTTACCAGGAGAGGGAACTGTCTTGGGGAACATCCTGTAATTCATGCTGGGAAGCAACTGAGTGAAGTAAATGTTGAATATCTAGTATTTAGACAGCAACACTTGTAAAACATGTGAGGATTCATGTCATGAATGAAGGGTATAAAATAGTATGTCATGAATGAAGGGATGTCTTTAATGATCATTTGACCTTTGGAGGTTTGTGGTTAGTCACTCAGTCATGTCCAGCTCTTGCAACCCCATGGACTGTGGCCTGCCAGGCTCCTCTGTCCATGGAATTTCCCAGGCAAGAATAGTGGAGTGGGTTGCCTTCTCTAGGGGATCTTCCCAACCCAGGGATCGAACTCGGGTCTCTTGCATTGCAGATGGTCTCTTGTATTGCAGGTGGATTCCTTACCAACTGAGCCACTAGGGAAGACCCTAGTCCACATTAAAGATCTCACATTAGTGATATCAATTCTAAAGGAACAGGAGAAAAGTGCAGCTGGAGTTCATATCAGAATATTCATATTGGGAAGATACACAAGGAAAAACTCTTTAGCACCCAAGTGAGCAAAAGCATTAGACTTTCGCTGGATGACCTATGATAGAAAATATGCACAGAGGATAAAGATTTAGTACTCTTAAAAAAGTTGAGCCCAGAATTTGGCAACAAGTAATAAACAACTAGATGAATCTTCTTCAGTATATTTGTATTTGCAATTAAAATTAAGAAAAAGTTGTTGAAAGAACTAAAAGGAAAGTATATCTCTCTACAAACTTGTTTTCAGTTTCTTAAATTTTGCCTTTCTAATTATACACTTAAAGCATTAAAAAAAAAAAAGAAGTGTGTTGATCACCCACTATCAAAGTAAAAATTAATTTAAAATGGTTTTATTGAAATCATCTAAGAGTAAAGACTCATACATTATGTATCTTTGCTTTTGAGAATTAGTCACAATGTTTTCATCCTATTTTATAACGTAGACTTGTAATTTTAAGACTTACTCCTATTTTCATTACCAGTTCTATATCACAACATTTCCATTTGAAGAGTCTTTATTTTCACAGATTTTGTTGTTTGCTTACATTTAAGGAAAGGTACAAGGATGAAACATTTTTTAATCTCATAGACAAATAAGTGACTAGTTGAATAAATTTAGAACTTAATTAGAATTTAGAATCACAGTGTTTTCCCTCAAACTCTGTAGAATAGAAAAATAAATACCGCTTCAATGAATTAAGTATAAGGAAAAAGAATGGGAGGAGATATTTACAGATTAAATTACATTTTAAAGATTTATTAACCAAACAATTTGTAAATGCAAATTCTATCCCAAATAGGATCCTGATTTGAATAAATCAAAAGTAAATGTATAAAGTTGGGGATGACTGATACACTGATCGGCTATTGAATGATATTACAGAAATACAATTTTTTAGGTAGGGTAGTGGACTGTAGTTAAGCTTTCAAAAAAGAGACTTTGTATTTTAGAGACATATATTGAAATATTTATGAAAGAAGTGATATGATATCTTAGAACTGCTTCTAAGCTCAGAGGGATGGTGGCTGGAGATGTGAATGAAACCAGGTTGGCAATGAGTTGATAAATATTGAGCTGGGGAATGGGTACATATGGGTTTATTCTACAAATTTTCTCTAGTTTTATATGTATTTGAAAGTTTTCATAATAGAACAAGAATGGGGAAAAGGCTGATTAGAATTTATTCTTTTCTATAGTTGTGGAATAAAGATCTAAAAATACAGTTTCTTTGTCAAGAAAGGTTTTTTATTCACTATTTTCAGCCAGAATGCTTGTTGAATAGCTTTTCCTTAAATTCCAATATCCTTACTATTTCCACATCTTTATCTTTTAAAATTAACTCTATGAATTTTGTTAAATATCAAATTATATCTTTACCTATGAAATGGTTTCTTCTATGTGTTTTAACATCATTTTAATATGTTTTTATTTCATTGCCAATTCTATGTTGCTTTCCACATCATTTATCTTTTTTTCTGCTCAGCTAAATGTTTGTTATTATTGCATTCTGAGCTCTATAACATTTGTTCAGTTTCCTCTTGTATACTTTGTGCTCTTAATTGGTTTTAAAACATTTAAAATTTTTTCCATAACTTTACATTCATTTATTGCTGATCTCTCTTCAAACTTTGACTTGCCACTTGGATAGCTCCATTTTTTATAACCTCTTTTCTTTTACTTTTTATCTCTCTTCTTATACAGTCTATGATTTCCTCTTTTGTCAAAAAGGACAGAGCAAATAGAATCTGAAATTTCTTGCTGCATATATAAAATATTTTTCAAGAAAATATATTTGTACTGATGGCCAATAGGCATTTGAAAAGATGCTCATCACTGCTAATTATTAGAGAAATGCAAATTAAAACCACAGTGAAATACCACTTCACACCAGTCAGAAAGGCCATCATTAAAAAGTTGACGAACGATAAACTCTGGAGAGGATGCGGAGAAAAGAGATCCCTCTTACACCATTAGGAATGTCAACCGGTGCCGCCACTATGGAAAAGAGTATGGAGGTTCCCCAAAGCACTACAAATAGTTAGCATATGATCCAGCAATCTCACTCCTAGGCACATATCCAGACAAAACTATAATTCAAAAAGATATACACACCACGGTGCTCATAACAGCACCATTTACAACAGCCAAGGCATAGAAGCAACCTAAGTGTCCATCGACAGATGGATAAAGATGATGTGCTATAGATTAATATACAATTAATCAAAGTACAGTGAATAAGTACTCAGCCTTAAAAATAAATGAAACAATGCTACTTTCAGTAACATGGACGGATGTAGAGATTATCATACTAAGTAAATTAGAAACAGAAAGACAAATAACCATATGATATCACTTATATGTGGAATCTAAATAACAACACAAATGAACATATCTACTAAACAGAAGCAGACTCACAGACACGGCCAAGTGGGGAGTGAGGTGGGGGAGGGAAGGATTGGGAGTTGGCACTAGTAGACGCAAACTATTATATACAGGGTGGATAAACCACAAGATCCTACTGTACAGCATAGGGAACCATATTTGATATCAATGTTCATATTAATGTGATTTAAGCCAAATAAATTGATACATATTTTAACTGAATCACTTTATCATATAGCAGAAATCAACACAACACTGTAAATCAACTATACCTCAACAAAAGTTAAAAGAAAAATTAAGTCAGCAGATTAACAATAACAGAAAGAATATGGTTTTGAATGCTTTGGGGATCTTTATTCATAACTGCCAGAACTTGGAAGCAATCAAGATGAACTTCAACAGGTGAATGGATTAATCTGTGGTACATCTAGACCATGAGTATTATTCAGCACTAAAAGAAAATGAGCTATCAAGTCACAAAAAGACACGGAGAAAACTTAAAAACATATTAGTAAGTGGAAAAGCCAGTCTAAAAGGGCTACAAACTATGTGATTTCAACTTGAAAAGGCAAAACTATGAAAATAATGAAAAAGATCAGTGATTGCCAGAGGTTGAAGAAGAGGGCGAGGATGAATAGGCAGGAAGTAGAGGATTTTTACGGAGAAGGCAATGGCACCCCACTCCAGTACTCTTGCCTGGAAAATCCCATGGGCGGAGGAGCCTGGTAGGCTGCAGTCCATGGGGTTGCGAAGAGTCGGACACGACTGAGCGACTTCACTTTCACTTTTCACTTTCGTGCATTGGAGAAGGAAATGGCAACCCACTCCAGTGTTCTTGCCTGGATAGTCCCAGGGACAGGGGAGCCTGGTGGGCTGCCGTCTATGGGGTCGCACAGAGTCAGACACGACTGAAGCGACTTAGCAGCAGCAGCAGCAGAGGATTTTTAGAGTAGTTAAAATCCTCTGGTGTATGTCACACATTTCTCCACACCCACAGAATGCACACCACCAAGAGTGAACTGGGATGGATTAATCAACTACATACTTTGGGTGATAATAATGTGTAAGTGTAGGGCTTCCCAGGTGGCTCTAGTGGTAAAGAATCCTTTTGTGTCACTGCAGGAGACACAAGGGATCGCTGGTTCGATCCCTGGGTTGGGAAGATCCCCTGGGGAAGGAATGGCAACCCACTCCAGTATTCTTGCCTGAAAAATTCCATGGACAGAGGAGCCTGATGGGAAACAGTCCATGGGGGTCACAAAGAGTTGAACACGAGTGAGCGCACACACGCAATGTGTAAGTGTAGACTCCTGGGTTGGGACCAATGACTCTGGTGCAGGGTGTTGATAATGGGGAGGGCAGGGCAACTATGGGAAAACTTCACCTTCTGCTCCATTTTGCTGCTCTAAAAATAAAAGTCTATTTCTTAAAAAATGATTTCCCTCTGCCTCTTGAATACTTCATTTTTTCATAAGCCTCTTGAATTTCTTCTTTTTTTCATTCTTCAAAAGTGGCAAGGCTCTCTATGCCTGGTATTTCCCAACAAAGCCATAGGCTTTCTCATTTTCTACTTGCATACTGTAAGAGAAATTCTTTTAAAGCTCAGTCCAGAGGGCTTACTGCTCATACGCAGACATCCGTGTATGAGATTAGTGGGGCCACTGAGGCTGTGAATGATCCCAGCAGACCCATTTTACCTCTGCCTGCTTTCCTCTCTGTTTGCAGAAGCTTCTGGATCAGGAGTTAGATTGGGTGATACCCAGCTTTCTTCCAGGTGCAGCAACAGTTGTCCTTCTTTGGACCAATCTCACTAACTTCCCAGTCAACAGAACCTCCCACTCAGTATCAAGATACTATGATTCCAGATCCATAGTTCCTGAAATTGATTCCCCAATTCAATCATCATGGAAGTCACTAAAGTGCTAAGCCAAAATCACAGCCGTCATCATTACCGCACAGTTTCTGTTCCCTTTACTTTTCTATTTCCCAGGTTTCGCACAACTACAACTTACAGGAATTCTGCTGATCCATGACAGTCCATGGGGTTGCAAAGAGTCTGACACAACTGAGCACACTTGCACACAGTGTGACTCACGCGGGCCCTCTGGGAGTTGCCAGATCAGTCTCTCAGGGCTTATATCTGCATACTTCCTATACGACAATCCATCTCTTCTGGGCCAGTGACTTATGAGTAATTCCTTCTTTATTCATGCCGCATCTACCGTCATTCTAGCAGAAAGTATTTCAAGTCAGTGGAAGACTTACAGCTTATTCTCTAGTTTCCATTGTTGTTGCAGATTCCTCCCTATTATTATATTTCCTAGAAATTTTTCTTAGGATATGAATTACTCCTTTCCTAAAAATTCTCTAGCCATCATCTTTTCTGGAGAGATTGACCAAATTTCAGATGATAATTCTGAATTGCCTGAAACAGCAGTGTGCTTTGTCTGTCTTTTCTCAACAGGTGTCCTAATGACTTTAAACTGCTTCTGGTTGATCTGGAGACCCTTACCTCCACCATGGGCTTCCCTGGTGGTTCAGCTGGTAAAGAATCCACCTGCAATGTGGGAGACCTGGGTTCGATCCCTGCTTTGGGAAGATCCCTTGGAGAAGGGCGCGGCAACCCACTCCAGTATTCTTGCCTGGGAAATGCCATGAACAGAGGAGCCTGGTGGGCGGCAGTCTATGGGGTTGCAAAGAGTCAGACACAACTAAGTGACTTTTACTTTTACCTCTAACACAGTAAACAGAAAGTTGTCAGTCATGTAGTTTTATCACCTCAAATAAGAGAAGTCTCAATAAACAACAGAACATGAGGTCCAACTACTGTCAAGACAAATGATTTAAGGACTGATATCCTATAAGCAAAAATCTCTATGAAGGAGATATTCTCAAACAATTGCTCTGCAATCATAACATCTTACAGGCTAACCCACTTAGCTGCTCAGAGATGCATTTTTGCAACTTCATTAGTCCTGTTGAATTCATCAAAAAGTTATATTATTTTAAAATAAAAACTCTCAAGGGTCCATTAATGAAAATTTTCTATGGTAGGTGTTAGGTAATAATGTGATGAAATTTTACTAGGTTACAGTTATTAGAGAGATGCTCCATGGAAAAGAATCATGGGGGTTTTATTTTCTAAGTGCTGTTCTCTAAGGAAAGTATTTATCCCTGACCATTTTCTCCCTCAACTTCTGCTATGTGAAGGGGAGATGATTCTCTCTTCAACTTTAACTCTTTCCATCTCATTTTAGATAATTAATTATGCTAGCCACTCAATTGACCATCAAAGCACATGGATTTTCTCCAGGCAGTAGCACAATGAACATGACAGTTTCATATGAAAGAATTCCCTGTTGTCCAAATATTATCGGCATTTCAGTTGTAAGAAATGACATGGCAGGATGTCTGAAGGATAAGCAATGCATTAAGTCCTCTAATACCCTAAATTTTATCCTTGCTTTAGTTAGATCCTCAAAAAGCTGCACGTTTACTCATCTTTCCTTCAGATCCCCATTTAAGTGCCTC
Organism: Bubalus bubalis; assembly: GCF_019923935.1. Lineage (NCBI taxonomy): Eukaryota > Metazoa > Chordata > Mammalia > Artiodactyla > Bovidae > Bubalus > Bubalus bubalis. Next base: position 80,913,849 of record NC_059158.1, read on the forward strand.
CTCTGAATTATAATCTGGTGACATGTCATCACTTTGCTCTGAGAAAAAGAGTAATACTATTGAAAGTAGCAATGATAATGTTGATATTGGTATTATTCTTCCTGAAGCTGGCTATTCCCATAACCTTCCCTCAATCCCTTTCTGACCTTAGCCAGTTAATATCAATTCCATCCTTTCATCGGCTGAGACCAAAAGCTTTGCAGCCTTCACTGTCTCCTCTTTCCCTCTGATATGCCACCTGCAACCCTTCACATCTTGCTGCCTCTCACTTCAAAAGGTTATAGATGTCTCTACTTTTCACCACCTCCACTGCTTCCATCCTGATGCTAGCTTCTATTGCTACTCCCTCACCTGGCCAAGTCCAAAAGCCTCCCGATAGAGGAATCAGATGACTCTTTACAAATGTAAGTTAGATTATATCCATCTTCGACCTGGATTCTCCAGTAGCCTCATCACATTCAGAAGGCAACAGGGGTCGCAAAGTCCCAATGACACTGGTCCCTCATAAGCTCCCTGTTGTCGTTGTTTTTCAGTTGCTCAGTCGTGTCCAACTCTTTGCGACCCCATGGACTGCAGCACGCCAGGCTTCCCTGTCCTTCACCATTTCCTGGAATGTATCTTCTCCTCATTACCTTGTTTCTCCCAACTGGTTTCCTTGTTCCTCAAACACTCATGAACAGCCATCTGCTTTCCCTGCCTGGCCTTCCCTCCTCCAGATACACTCACACCTTCTCTCCAACTCTTCCAGGGAGGCCACTCCAACTATATTATTTAGAACCGAGACAACCCACACTCACTGCTGGCATTATGTAACCTCATTCCTATTTTATGCACAGATTTATGGTTTCATATCATACTATTCCTTTTACGTAAATACTTTGACCATTGCCTGCCTCCTCCTAGAGTAAGTCAAGCTCTCTGAAGGCAGGGATTTTGATCTGCATCTCCAGTGTTTAGAATGGTACCTTGCAAATAGCAAGCATGAAATACAGACAATGCTTCAATACATACGATAAATTATTATGAACGAAGATTACAGGCTAATATCAATTGCCTTTTTGTATTGGCCAGGCATCATCTTTATAGGAATTACTTATGTTCACAATTTTATGAAGTCAGTGATTTTTCCCTCCACGGGAGGAAACTGAGGTTCTCCACAGGAAAAATTTAACTGAGGTCACATAGGTATCAATGGCAGAGCTGAAAGCCAAACCCAGTGTCTTTGTCCTTTACGTCTCCACTTTCAAATCACAACATTGTACTTGCTTTCATCAGAAACTCATTTGATACATGTGTGTGTGTTTTAAGCAGAGAATACTGTTCACTACTTTGAGAAAGTTTCTCCTTAATGTATATCAATAGAAGAAATTTCTCTCAGTTCTCAATAACAGACAAGCTATGTTTCTCAAGATACTTGGCTCATTTTTATCTTTTGGACACTATTAATTATGTAAATGTGTTTCCATCTGGGTTGTTCATTAGGAAACTCAGAAAGAAAAGGTAAGCTAAGTTTTACCATGTAACGTTGGGTGTTAATCTTAACCATGGCTTTATATTACCTTCCCAAAAGTCCCCATTCCCAAACACGTTTCAACTTCCCTTATTATGTATTTTATCTTTGTTGTATATGGTATTTATGTAAAAATCCCATATACCTTTACGATGAAATGCCATGAAGATACATATATCTATTTAGAAATCAAATCAAAGAGTTGTGTTCTGGGTTGGGAAGATCCCCTGAAGAAGGAAACAGCAACCCACTGCAGTATTCTTACCTAGCAAATCCTATGGACAGATGAGCCTGGTGGGTTACAGTTCATGAGGTCGCAAAAGAGTCAGACATGACTTAGCAACTAAACAACAAATAAACAACAACAAACATATCCTTAAAAGAACATAAAGGTGTCTGTGTAAGACAGCAAAGAAAGGGAGGAGGCTTTTGTAGATGGAGAGGAGAGGATGGGGGAACCAGAGAGACCCAGGACAGCAGAGATGGACCCTACCTCTGTTAGCAACTCTGAAAAGTAGCCCTTGTGAGGCTATGGGGAGCATCCACAGGCTAGATCTTAGGCAGCTGCAGAGAGAACACCAGGGTCCCCAGGTTTGCCCATAAGTGGTGAAGAACTGAGGGATTATGCAGCAGGGGAAATGGAGTTTCCCTAAAGCCATCTATTTAGACAATGATCTGGAAAAGAATGGCCACAGCACTCTGAAAGACAACAGAGCTGTGTAATCATCCTAGAGAAAGTAAGAATGCTGGAAGCATAGAGGCTAAATTTTCCACCAGATTCTGAGGGTTTGGGGTCAGAAACTGAGTTAAGTGAGAGAAAATAAATTTTTTTTAAGTGACATCTTTGCAAACCTTAGTTTGTGGACCTAAACATAATAAGCTACTTCAACTTCCTTTTGGAACGAGGCACAGTCAAACTAATCAATCAACCCAATGACAAATCAATACATAAACCAAGAAGAAAATATGCAAATACAGTGATATGAATTACAGATAAAAGAATTTGGAGTTCGAATGATATCATGTTCAAGGTTTGAAGTATAATCTCTAAATGATATTTAAATGATCTTGCTGTTGAGTACCCTGAAGGCTGAATTAAAATCTGTTCTGTCAAATTTCTCTTTCCTACAAGATCTACAGTTTTGTTATATATCTTAATGTAGGAACAACCAATACTTTTTCCAGCTTTATTGGGAAATAATTGATATGCATCACTGTATAATTTTAAGGCATGCAGCATGACTGTTGATTTACACATGTAGTGAAATGAATGCAACAGGCTCAACTAATGATCGTCTTCCTACAGATATAATGAAAAGAAAGGGGAAAAAGAGGGGAAAAAACACAACTTTTTCTTGTGATGAGAATTCCTCAGATTTACTCTCTTAAAACTTTTCCTATATATAAAATGGCAGCGTTGGCTACAGTTGCAACCCAACTACTTATACCTTTTGACCACATTTTTCCAGCTCTCCCTCACCCCATCCTCTAGTAACTGCAAGTCTGATTTTTTTTTCTACGAATTTGGTAGGTTTCCCTTTTTTTTAGACTCCACATATAAGTGAGACAGTATGTGTCTTTCTCTGGTTTATTTTACTTAGCATAATGCCTTCAAGGTGCATCTATGTTGTTGCAAATGGAAGGATTTCCACATATTTTATACTGAATAATATTCTTGTGTGCATGTTGTGTGTGTACACATGTATGCCACTTCTTTATCCATTCACCTATTGAGAGCCGGTTAAGCTGCTTCTGTGTTTTGGCTATTCTAAACAATGCTGCTATAAACATGAGGGTACATGTTATCTTTTTTGAAAAGATATCTTTGAAAAAATATCTCTTCAAGTTAATGTTTTTGCTTCCTTTGGATACATTCCCAGAAGTGGAATTATTGGATCATATGCTGGTTCTATTTTTAATTTTTGAGGATCCTCCACTGCTTTTCCATAACAGCTATACCAATCACAATTCCACCAACAATGTATAATGGTTCCCTTTTCCCCACATCCATGCCAACATTTCTTATCTCCTAACCTTTGTGATGATGGACAATCCGAGAGGCCTGAGGTAATATCTCATCGAAGGTTTAATTTGCATTTCCCCAATGACTAAGTAATAATCAGCATCTTTTCATACATCTATTGGCCTTCTGTGTATTTCCTTTGGAGAAATGTCTATTCAGACCCTTTGCCCATTGCTACAATTATTCTGCTACTGAATTCTTTATATAGTCATCCCTTATCAAATACATGGCTTGCAAATTTTTTTTTTCTAATCCTATAGGCTTATCTTTTCACTTTGCTGATTATTTCTTTGCTGTGCAAAAGCTTTTTAGTTTGATAAACTCCCATTTGCTTATTTTAAATTTTGTTGCCTGTGCCTTGGGTGTCATATCCAAAAAAATCATTAGATCCCAGACCCACGTCAAGGAGATTTATTTCTCATACCATTACTGTTATTGTTGACATTTTTATGTTTTTATGATGTTAATTAGTGTTCTTTCACTCCCACACTAAGAGCCCCCTTCAGCATTTCTCATTAGGCAGGTCTGGAGGTAATAAACTCCCCCAGTTTTTGTTTGTTCAAGCAAGCCTTTGTCTTCCTCCATTTCTGAAGGACAGCTTTACCATGTATAGAATTCTTGGCTTAAATGATCTTCTTTCAATATTTTGAGTATGTCATCCTCATTCTCTCTTTGTCTGAAAAGTTTCTGTTGAGAAATCTGCCCATAGTCTTATGGGGACTCCTGTGTCCCATAGTCTTATAGGGACTCCCTTATGGGGACCACTCTTAAAATTGTCTTTGACTTCTGATGATTTAATCTTAAAGGGTCTCAGTGTAGCTGTATTCAGGTTCAAACTATCTGGGGTTTTTTTTTTTTTTTTTGAGCCTTATGGATCTGGATGTCCATTTCTCTCTCCAGGTTTGGGATGTTTTCAGCCACTGTTGCTTTAAATATACTTTCTGTTCCTTTCTATTCTCCTTCCAGAATTCCTACAATGTAAATATGTTTTTTTTCATTCTGTCTCACAACCCCCTTGGGCTGTTTTCACTCTTTTTCATTCTTTTTGTTTTTGCTCTTCTAACGAAATAGTTTCCAATGTCCTATTGTTCAGGTTTGATCTGCAAGGAGGTCAAACCAGTCAATCCTAAAGGAAATCAATCCTGAATACTCATTAGAAGGAACGATGCTGAAGCTACAATATTTTGGCCACCCTGTGCAAAGAGCCAATTCATTAGAAAAGACCTTGATGCTGGGAAAGAGCATCAAGGGGATGACAGAGAATGAGACAGTTGGATGGCATCACCGACTCAATGGACATGAGTTTAAGCAAGCTCCGGAAAATGGTGAAGGACAGGGAAGCCTGGCGTGCTGCAGTCCATGGGTTCGCAGAGACGGACACGACTGAGCAACTGAACAATAACAATCTTCCAGGTGACTAATTCTTTCTTCTGATAGTCTAGTCTATTTTTGAAACTATTAATTATTCAGTTCAGTTACTGCATGTTCAAATCTTGAATCTTTTTTTTTTATGGTTGCTATTTCCTTGTTGAACTTTTATTTTCATCTTTGTTTTCCTACTTCCTTTTAGTTGTCTCTGTGTTTTCTTGTCATTTGCTAAACTTTTTAAAGAGGATTATTCTGAATTATTTGTCCAACAGCTCCTAGATCTCCATTTCTTTAGGGTCATGACTGCAGCTTTATTAGTTTTCTTTGGTGGGGTCATGTTTATCTGAATTTTCGTGATCCTTGGTTCCTTCCATCAGTATCTGCACATTTGAATGATCAGTCTCTTCTTCCAAACTTTTCAGGTTTTCTTTGGCAGAAACAACTCTTAACCAGTCAGCTCAGTTTGGGTTTCTGGGTGAGTCTGTTGATCATGTCCTTGGGTGGGGTAGGGGGGCGGCTGATAACATTATGGTCTATTTTTTTGATGAGGCAACTGTTCAAGTTCTAAGGACAGGGAAAGGTAGGGGAGGGTGCCACTGGATGAGAACAGTTTGACAGGGCTGTTGGTATGGCTGCCTATCCAAGGCTGAGGATGGTTTCTCCGTTTGTCTGGATTCTCTGGTCAGGCTTACTACATGGTTGGGACTGGGTACTACATTCAGTAGTAGGTGGAGTTTGGAATTAGCTTGCCTGTCCTGGCAGGGCAGCAAGACAGGACACAGTGCCTGAACAGCTCATCATTTGGGAACTTGTATCCAGCCAGAGTGTGCACTGAATCCCTGATCAGACACGGCCACTGATTCTGCTCTGCAGACAAGGGAAGTCACAAGCTGTGCTCTCTCCTCAAATGCCACTCTACAGAGGACTGCTGAATGGGCTTTGCAGCTTTGGTTAGTTTTCCTGGTTGGACACATTAAGGCTTATATTCTGTGGTGAGCAGGGCTATGAATTAGATTCCTTGCCCAGAGGGAGAAGTAGCCTAAAGCTGGTAAAGCTTTGCTGTCTTAACTCAAGCTGACCCACACCTCAAGTTTCCTGCTTAAACAGAGGCCCTGGTTTTACTCTGCAAACTATCAGCTCTGCCTGCCCCTCTCTTGGCTCATCCACTGCTGGGCCAAACAGTTTCCAGGAGCTATTGTCTGCCTTTCTGGTCAGATGGAGCCAAAAGTCACTCTTCACAGTAGATGAGGTTAAGTCACAGTTTCCTTAGCAAGGTGTGCGGGCAGAAGGGTGGGGACGGGCTCTCCAGGCTACTACCAATTTCTCAAGCTCCACTGCTGGGAGTGGCCAAGGTCTATCCTCAGCCTTGGCCATGAATTAGTGGCCAAGCATGGGACCATTCCTCACCCAGGACCTGCAGTACTGACTCTGCTCTGGGGCTGATCAGCTCTGCTCACTTGCTCACTCATCCTACTGCTCAAGCACCGGTGGGCTGCGAAGCTTCCAGGATTTGTTGTCAACCCTGCTGTTCAGACATGGAAACACTCGCCACAGTGCGCGGTTTTGTGAGGAGCTGGGGTAGGAACGGAGGAGTGTTTCTAGTCGACTCTCAATTCCCCACACAGTCTCTTCACAACCAATAATTTAATGTGAAATATTTTATTAGTTTAAGTCTTTGGTAAATAGTTGTTACTATTATTAATTATTTATTTTCATGTCTGTATTCTGAATTTTCAAACATGATCACAGGCACTATTTCCCTTCATTTGTTAATGCAAAAAACTTAAATCATGGTTATAGCACATGGGGAACTGAATGACGATCACATCATGTTCTAAGTTAAAGTACATTTTACCATTAAAATAATCACATAAATGGCCTCCTGTATGTACAGAATAAACATCTTGCAAACTCATGACAGACTCTAGGGCCCTTCCAACTCCACTTCCAGTGTAATTCTGAGATATCATGTCTAAAATCTGGAGCAATTCCATTATTAAGCAGGAAGAGAACATTCTCAGAATGGAGGGTCACAAATAATAACTGCTTTTCCCACTGTTTTTTTTCTCCCCCCACTCCCCTCCCCAGGACAATCTGCCTTTGTTCCTTGTTTCTCTTAGGGACGTGGGATTGGAAAATTTAGCTATCATGGTACTGTCTTTTTTTTTTTTTTTTTCCTTCTTTTTCTTTTTTTTTAAATTTTATTTTATTTTTAAACTTTACATTACTGTATTAGTTGACCAGTGTTTCAAACTCTTTTTAAAGAAAATTGAGATCCACTGTCTTATATAGTACGTCTGAAATGCCCTATATTGATTTCCAGTTTACAAAAAGTATTGGCAAAAATAGTCTTTTAGGCAGAGTTCATTGTGACATTTCAGTTTAGTTTTAATTAAACAGTTGAACCAAAAATTATTAATGTTATAGAAAGGCTTTATAAAAATATCCCAAGTGATTAAAGTTTTAGGCCTAAAAACTTTTACTTATTCATTTATAGAAATTCTAAAGGAACTACGGCAGTGTAAAATGGCATTTTTGTTTTTAGTTTCTATGGTATGTGCCTTTTATAAATGTTAACATTTGTAATGTCATATTATAAATATTTCTGATATTCAAAAATAACTCAGAATTCATGTTAAAAAAGAAAAAGCTAAATTCTTCATTTTAAGGTCATTCTGTAACCTCATAAAAGTTTATGCTGAAATTTTCAATAATTCAGGGACAGACAAACTTTTTGTTCATGGTGGGTTCTTCAGCCCACTGAGTTTCATACCAGCTAAATCTAGTCTGTTTCCTCTGGGCCACAGCATCAGAATCCTATTGATATTTGTTCAGAAGCAAGGCTGCAGGATGGAATGTCAATGTACTCATTGCAACGCTTGGATTTTTGTCTAATGGACTTCTCAATGTTGAAGAACTCCTGCATCGATCTTAATCTTTCATAACAATCTCTATCTGAACACTAATGATTATTTGGCACACAATTCAGCTCATCCTATCCATCCTACTGCAGCTAGACTACAAAGAGAAGCCAGTGAGGAAACCAAAATAAAAAGTTTAATGAAATGAATAGCCCACATGGCTTCAAAGAGAAGAAGCCTGGACTTAAACTGAGAAGGATAGATGCACAATTTTTCCTTAACTTTATTGATAGGAGAGAAATTTCAGAATAACATGCCTTGGTATTGGAAAGAGTTAAGATTGACACTTCTGGCCTTTAACAGTTGGATTTATCTAAACTTAGCCAATTCTTTTTGGCCTCAATGACATCATCTGAATCGTGACAAAGGGTTGGACTACTGCTGACATTAATGGTTTATGATTCTAACAGTAAAAGTGATCATAATAACTTGGTGAGTATTAGTTATCATGAGAAAGTTATTAGTGATTTGTTGTTAGTGATCTACTATAGTTAACTATTCATGCTATATTGTATATTTAGGCAAGTCCTTAAAAGTTCTCATTATAAAAAATATTGTAACTATGTGATGTGTTCACTAAACTTATTCTGGAAAACATATTATTTACACATATGGCTATACCTAACATATATGTACATAAAATCATGTTACATACCTGAAACATATCCACTGTTATATGTTGATTATATCTCAGCAAAGCTGGGGAAAAATGCTACTTTTTGCCAACAGCAGCTTGCGGGGAGAGCTCATAATCAATTTACTGTCCCACTATTTTAAATAGACTCTGGTAATATAAGTTGAATTAAACTTTCTACCGGTTTTATCTTTTTTACTGTGAGGTATATTTACAGAGAATACACGGAGCCTTCATAGAGTCTAATCAATAATTATTCAGTGACCGCTAGTGTAATAATCAGGTTAGAAACAAAACATCACTGACACCCAGATCCCCACCCACATATCCTGTTCCAATCACATCTTTTTCATCCTCATACACGTAGTCATCACCCTGAACTTATAGTAGTAATTTTCATGTTATCTTAATTATGTTATCCCTGCATACTTGATCTAAACAATACAGCTTAGTTTTACTTATTTTTGAAATTTGGATAAATGAAACTATTTTCTGTTCCTTTCTGCTATACAGTTTGATAAAGTATAATACTTGGAAAACTGACCCACAGCGGATCTTTCATTTTAATTGCCATTTCATATTCTACAACGTGACTATATCACACTTATTTATCCATTCTGTGACTGAGGAACATTCAGGTTGAATCCAATTTGGGGATATATGAAACAATGATGTTAGGAACTTATTTTCCCTTACAGCCTGCAGCACACAGCCATACATTTCTCTGGAACATATATCTCAGGGTGGAATGCGGGGTCATAGAGTAGGTGTACCTTAGCTGGTAATACTGCACCATTCTGCAAGGTGGTTTTGCCAGTTTCTACACTTATCAATGGTACATGCACATTCCTGAGAGCTCTGTCACTACCTAACTGTATATTACTTAGGCTATCATACTCATTTGCTCTTCCATCAGTCCACTCATTCATTTGATAACTTTTAAGATTATCTATGCCCCAGTTTGCTAGAAACAAGGAATAGAAAGATGAATACAACAGACATTCTTTCACCGTGTCCATTATAAAATGAAATAATGATAAACAAATCCTTCATGCACGTCAGGATTTAAATTTCTATCAGCACTCTGGCTGGCCTATAAACTAGGAATATGATTTTTCGGGAAAGAATCTTATTGCAGAGGTAAAGAATCTAAGGCATCATCATGGTCATGATTAACATCATACTCAGCCTGGAGACGGAGAAGGTGATGGCACCCCACTCCAGCACTCTTGCCTGGAAAATCCCATGGACGGCGGAGCCTGGTAGGCTGCAGTCCATGGGGTCTCGAAGAGTTGGACACGACTGAGCGACTTCACTTTCACTTTTCACTTTCATGCATTGGAGAAGGAAATGGCAACCCACTCCAGTGTTCTTGCCTGGAGAATCCCAGGGACGGGGGAGCCTGGTGGGCTACTGTGTATGGGGTCTCACAGAGTCGGACACTACTGAAGCGACTTAGCATCAGCATCAGCCTGGAGAAATATCAACAACCTCAGATATGCAGATGATACCACCTTAATGGCAGAAAGTGAAGAGGAACTAAAGAGCCTCTTGATGAAGGTGAAAGAGGTGAGTGAAAAGCTGGTTTAAAACTCAACATTCAAAAAACAATTATGGCATCTGGTCCCATCAGATCAGATCAGATCAGATCAGTCGCTCAGTCGTGTCTGACTCTTTGTGACCCCATGAATCGCAGCACGCCAGGCCTCCCTCTCCATCACCAACTCCCGGAGTTCACTCAGACTCACGTCCATCGAGTCCGTGATGCCATCCAGCCATCTCATCCTCTGTTGTCCCCTTCTCCTCCTGCCCCCAATCCCTCCCAGCATCAGAGTCTTTTCCAATGAGTCAACTCTTTGCATGACGTGGCCAAAGTACTGGAGTTTCAGCTTTAGCATCATTCCTTCCAAAGAACACCCAGGGCTGATCTCCTTCAGAATGGACTGGTTGGATCGCCTTGCAGTCCAAGGGACTCTCAAGAGTCTTCTCCAATGCCACAGTTCAAAAGCATCAATTCTTCGGCGCTCAGCCTTCTTCACAGTCCAACTCTCACATCCATACATGACCACAGGAAAAACCATAACCTTGACTAGATGGACCTTTGTTGGCAAAGTAATGTCTCTGCTTTTCAATATGCTGTCTAGGTTGGTCATAACTTTTCTTCCAAGGAGTAAGCATCTTTTAATTTCATGGCTGCAGTCACCATCTGTAGAGATTTTGGAGCCCAGAAAAATAAAGTCTGACACTGTTTCCACTGTTTCCCCATCTATTCCCATGAAGTGGTGGGACCAGATGCCCTGATCTTCGGTTTCTGGTCCCATCACTTCATGGCAAATAGAAGGGGAAAAAAGTAGAAACAGTGGGGATTTTACTTTCTTGAGCTCCAAAATCACTGTGGATGGTGACTGCAGCCATGAAATTAAAAGATTCTTGCTCCTTGGAAGGAAAGCTATGGCAAACCTAGACAGCATATTAAAAAACAGAGACATTACTTTGCCAACAAAGGTCCGTATAGTCAAAGCTATGGCTATTTTCAGGAGTCATGTATGGAGGTGAGAGTTGGACCACAAAGAAGGCTAAGCACTGAAGAATTGATGCTTTAGAACTGTGGTGCTGAAGAAGATGCTTGAGAGTCCCTTGGACAGTGAGGATATCAAACCAGTCAATCCTAAAGGAAATCAACCCTACCTATTCATTCATTGGAAGGACTGATACTGAAGCTCCAATACTTTGGCCACCTGATGCAAAGAGCCGACTCATTGGAAAAGACCCTCATGCTGGGAAAGATTGAAGGGAAAAGAAGAAGGCAGCAGAGGATGAGATGGTGAGATAACATCACCAACTCAACAGACATGAATTTGAACAAACTCTAGGAAACAGTGAAAGACAGGGAAGCCTGGCGTGCTGCAGTCCACAGGGTCGTAAAGAGTCGGACACAGCTTAGCAACTGACAACAACAGCGCCAGTTCAAGCTGCTTCACTTCTGTTGATTTGGGATGTACATATCATATGCGGAATAATGTGCTTCTTCAATGTCACAGCAAACAACTCCTAGAGAGTTGCTTTGCCAGGTGAAGGTGAAAGAGGAGAGTGAAAAGCTGGTTTAAAACTCAACATTCAAAAAACGAAGATTATGGCATCTGGTCCCATCTGGTCCCATCCCAGGTTGCATGTCTTACCCTGACAAATCACAAATCAAATGAATAAAAGGTACCTCAAAGCAGCAACAAATGGTATATTACACTTCATGTCAGAATAATATTTAATCGGTTCAGTTTTTAAGTCGTCTTTAATTCTGATTTCATTTAAATTCAATGGACACACTTTTCTGAGTGCTTCTGTTTTTACACATGCATCTAATTTGTGCACATAATTACAAAATTAGTGCATATAAGTCATGTACAAAAGCATTGAATCATTATAGCTTTGGTACTGAGATACAAATATACATTTGTGTGAATAAATGCAGAATGAAAAATGAAGAAGAACCAAAGAAAATCTGGTGCTGAATATCAAATAAAAGACCATGCAGCAGAGCAAATTCTCTTATTCCCACACTAATTTGCCAGAGGAGTTAATTCTGATAACCCACTTCTGGCAGTAGTTTGCACAGCATGCAATTGGAAAATTATATATCATCTTAAGATGTATGAGAAAGTGAATTTTTCTCAACCATATTACTACATTGTTCTTAATCCTTTAAAACCCATATTATCTGAGATGAATGCTTCCTTTAAATAGGTGGCTTTTTTACCCTTTGGTGGGATTCATCTAATAGTCCATGGTGGGCCTTTAAACCTGGGCAGACTCTCTTGGTTATTCTGTGTAACTCATCACTGCATTACATCAAGAAAAAAATGAAAAAAGTCTGAATCACATACAAAATAACAACTAAAGCAGTTGCTGCTTCCAAATTTAGTTGAAAGTGGTAAATGGCAACTGCCAATAGAATGTATAAAGCTCCCAGTTTTGGATCTGCACTCAATACAGGACACAAACAGCAGGGTTCTGTCTGCCAGGGACAAATAAAGACTCTGCAGGCTTTGTCAAGTGCCTATCATCCACAGAGGTTGCCAGCCCTGTTTACAGTCACAAATACAAATTATTTACTGCAGCATATTAAGTAATAGGGTAGATTTATTGTAGCAGGAGAGGCTGATAAAACCACTGGCAAGATGTAGCTTTCAGAAGTAAACAAATTAACCAGAAGGAGCAGCTGGGTAAAGAAGTGCAGGCATATGTGTGTGCATTTGGTGAAAATGCAATGCTGACTTCAAAATGATGGGGAAAGAATTCTCTTCCTTCTTCTCTGCTCACCCCAAGGCACAGATGCTTAACAGGATACGTTCAAATTTCATTGTCTGTCTGCTGTTGGAAACTAGGTGTAGTATATGTAAGTCTTCTATTACCACTCATAAGTCCACTATCCTTCACAAAGACCCTCTTGGCTATAAAGGAGACTGGCTGTTACCAAAGTGTATATTTTCATTGTCAGCTATAGAAAAATGAGCAGGGGATGAAAAGAGCCCTAGTGCTTCCAGACTGGCTTGTCTCAATCTAAATATGGCTTGCAAAATATTTTTGCTTCATCATTTTGGAAATCACTACACACACAACACACATTCTGTAGACAACACTTTTGAAAGTTTCAAGTTGGAAAAAAAAGACTCTTCCTCGGATTACATAATTTTAATTATGTCTTCCTTCTGGCATTTTAGCAGGTGGCATTTCAGTGATCAATGAATCTCTGGCATCTGGGCTTCCCTGTGTATTTTGCTAGTCTGCCAGTCCACTGATCTAGAGTTACATTCTTGTCACCATCATTTTTAGATGCCTATAAAAACCAGGTCTTCTGGCACATTTATTCATTGTGTAGCATGAGCATTATCCCAAATTCTCTTATATCTTATTCTTAGGGAACAAAATAGGAAATTCTGTTCCAAAATTTTTTTCTTTTCCTATTTGATTCCACTTAAGACCCTCTCACTTAAAGCATGTGTGGTACTCAAGACAGACTGGAATAGACACATCAAAGCAAAAAACTAAAGATATTAAACACTCAATAAATTGTCACTGAATGATTAGAGATGCCAAATGTACCTGGTTAAAGGTGACACCTGGATATTTCAAACCATTTCCATCCTGCACACTGATACTTGGTGTATACCTTTGGCTTCTGTCTTGCTTGAAACATGTTGTCATGTCTACCACCTCATCTGATCTTCACAGTATTCTTGTGAGTTTGGCAGGAAAGCCACTCATTCAATGTTTATTATCTCTTATGTGCCAGGCACTGTTCTTGGCACTAGGAACACAGAGAGAAACAAATTAGATGCTCCTATTTTAAGGGAAGGGGTTTATATTCTAGACATTATCACTGCCAATCTGCAAATGTGGAAACAGCAGTGCCAAGAATGAAAGGTCCAAGGAAGCAGCTGTAGGGATATAACTAGTAATCAAGTTTTTTGGGCCCTGTTTGTGGTTCACAGGTTACTCATAATCCTCTTTGAATTAGTACTAATTGCTGCAAAGAATAACAGTCACAGCCTTGGGCAGAAATATTCAGTTTGTTTATCTGAAAGGAAACCTTCCGACTGTGCTTAACAATGTATCATGTACACTTTTAAAGGCTCTTGCAGTTCAGTTCAGTTCAGTTCAGTCGCTCAGTTGTGTCTGACTCTTTGCGACCCCATGAATCGCAGCACGCCAGGCCTCCCTGTCCATCACCAACTCCCGGAGTTCACTCAGACTCACGTCCATCGAGTCAGTGATGCCATCCAGCCATCTCATCCTCTGTCATCCCCTTCTCCTCCTGCCCCCAGTCCCTCCCAGCATCAGAGTCTTTTCCAATGAGTCAACTCTTCGCATGAGGTGGCCAAAGTACTGGAGTTTCAGCTTTAGCATCATTCCTTCCAAAGAAATCCCAGGGCTGATCTCCTTCAGAATGGACTGGTTGGATCCCCTTGCAGTCCAAGAGATTCTCAAGAGTCTTCTCCAACACCACAGTTCAAAAGCATCAATTCTTTGGCACTCAGCTTTTTTCACATCTTTACAAAGGTTTTAAATGATTCATTTTACTGGAGAGAAATGCTTTTCTTATTTGTATTTGGTTTAATGCACAAACTAGTCTCAACTATTAGAAAGCAGAAAGAAAATTATTTTGCACCAAGTCCCCTTCATAAATCTCTATATATCATCCTTCCTTTCTGGTTGCTTTCTGGTATTGCAGAGATCAGTCTGGTTTAATGTAATCACTCATCCAGTTAAAAATTTCTCTCCTTCGTTCAGCTGAAGCTTGGACTCAACGCCCCCTTGTGAACAAGGGTGCCATCAACTTCTTTACTCCCCACCCTTGGCTATTCTAGGCTTTTTACCCATTAACAGAGCTGCCTCTGGATCCCTCAGGTTGGACTAGAGAAAAGAAGAAGCAAAAATCCAATAGATTTCACTTGACTGATAGATGAATAGCCTAATAACAGATTTTGATATCTGAATGCTGCTTTTCCTCTTCTAGAATGCTTTTGGGATTTTTAGATTGCTGTTGGGGTTTTTCCAGCTATAATTCTCTGACATAAGTTGTCTCCTCTGGCTTATGCTTCTGTGCTTTTCCTCGGGCCCATCTTGCAATAATTTATCCCACATCACTTTCTCAGTATACCTCACCCCTAAACTCTTGGGTGGGGTCCACTTCAAGATGACCTAAACCTGGCTCTCTTCTGTAGAGTCCACATCAGGCTCGTGGAGGAAGCACATCTTTGCCCTGCCATTCACTGGAAGGGGAGACCATCCCAGAAGCAGAGCTCCCGGCTCCACCACACGCGCTTAGTACCCACATACCAGACAGCGCACTGCCACACCATTAGGAGCTCCATCTCTAATTCTTTTCCTTTGTGCAACAGTACCCAGAATGATGCTCTACTTGTAGTCCGTTATATCATTCTACTCAATAAGTACTGAATGACTTATTTTCACATTATCAAAGATTAGCACTTAACTATGTCTAGTAGGTGATATTACTATAAGTCATTTTTGATAATATTCTAACACCAAATGACATCCCTTTCTATTTTCTACCATAACTCTGCCTATATGCCCTTCTACTTTATGTATAAAGTAGTTGTGGAAGCTAGGACTTAACACAGTGTGCATCATTTGTCCTTCAAAGAAGGTTTAGAGCAATGACTACATGTATTCTGAGACTGAGTCTATGTGTAACTACTAAGATGGACCCAGATAAGACAGTTCATGTGATTTGCAAAGCCAGTCATCATGGAAGATATGGACTGCAATGGCCATGCTGGGCATGAGGTAGTTAATGCGTATTTCAAAATACTTTAGAGATGCAAAGGACATATCTGAGTTAGGCAGCACTCACTAGTCTTCACTGGGGCTAACCCCAGAATATAGTGAATTTTTTCTAGTATTTGGATCTGTCCTTGTTTTTTAGAAACGCACAATGTCTTCATACAAACAACCTGTATCATCTCTGATGACTCTAGGTTGAACTAGACATTCCTGAACTTTACTATTAGCCCTGCATTACTTTCAGTTCATCTAGTAAATTTACACTATTTCTGCTTTTTTGTTAATTTTTGTGGTTACCATTCATTAGTTGGCCAAATCATCTATCCATTATTCACCAGTTTAAGTGGAAAATCATTGACACTGACCTTTAGTGAGTATGCTAAGGGCACATTCTAGGATTTCATTAGATACTAATTCTGTCATTTCAAACAATGGATAGCACATAAGTAATACTGATGCTGATTCATAGAACACTTATGTGAATTCTGGATCAATTCTCAATCTGTTATATATATATATTTATATATGTATTTATACATATATAATATACATATTTATATAAATATGTATTTATATAAATAAATATATATTTTTATATATATATATATATTTTTTTTTTTTTTAAACACTGCTACAAAAACCTTCAGTTTGCTCTAGAGTTTCACTTGGAGTTATGTTCTAAGGGACAGATGAAACCCAGGTATCAGTTTGCTGGGAATAATCTTATAGGAAGTATTCTATTAGGGCTTCCCTGGTGGCTCAGACGGTAAAAGCGTCTGCCTGAAATGCTGGAGACCCAGGTTCGATCCCTGGGTCAGGAAGATACCCTGGAGAAGGAAATGGCAACCCACTCTGGTACTCTTGCCTGGAAGTTCCATGGACTGGAGCCTGGTGGGCTCCAGTCCCTGGGGGCGCAGAGTTGGACACAACTGAGTGACTTCACTTTCACTTTAAATCCTCAGAACAAATCCCACAGGAAAACAAAAAACAATATGTTTTGTTTAACTACTATGGTTTTAGAATTGTTTTAGTTCACTCTGATAATCTCAGGTGATGTATGTAGCATTGTTGGAATCTGCTGGGAAATAGCATTATTATCAGACTCATTGGTTGTGACACAGTCAGGCCCACAGGACTGTTTCTGATTAAAGGTGGTGAACAAGGTCAACAGTCAGTGAAAACAGGAAGTACAATCCTCATTGTGTGTTTCCAGAGCTGAAGAGACTATCAGATACAGCTTGGTGCATTACAACAGATTAATTCAGGTATGATTTAAAATTTTTCATTCTTTGAGTATGAATAATAATACGAATAAAGGTATTCTGTCCCAACATCCCCCTGCTGATCATCCCAGATGTTTCACCTCATATCAGTCCTCCACATTTTCTAAATTCCTATGGTACTTGCTTCTATTACACATTTTAGCAATTTAATGATATCTATTATTATCTCACACACAGACTCTGCTTATGGGCAAAGGAATATGTCTCATACATTTTCTGTATTTTTCATGGTGCCTAGTTTCATGCTAGACAACTAGAAGGCATCTAATAAATACTTGCTTATCAGTAGTATGTACAATACCAAACATTCTTGGGAAGAAGAAACTAGAGTTAAATATTGTCTTTTGCAGGCAAAGACTAAGCACTAACATCAAGTAGGTGCTCCATGCTTTAAATAATTTCCCCAATTTTTCTGTGTGATCATATTTGAAAGCACAGTAGCTCCTAATACATTATATTCTTGGTCTTATTTAGTTCTTTATTCGATAAGATTATAGATCTCCTTTTCATTTAGATATATTGCCCTAAACTGTGGTTAAGCCTTTTTTTTTTTTCATTCTAGTATTCTTAAACCAGAGTCCACTGCATCAGTTTCCTAATGATTTTTTTATCCTGGAAAAGTAAGAAAACCGTTCAACACATCGAATCATCTCGTTCCTGCAGTAGGACACCGACAGAGCAACCACAGCAGCCAGGGGCTGGGTGGTATCTGCCACTCACCAAAAGCAAACACATAATGCTCGCCAATGGAGTAACAGCCACCATGGCAACTGCACTTTTCAATCAAATAACCTGCACCTCCAAGCTCAGATGGGCAGAAAAGAGAGGAGGAGGAGGAGGAGGAAAAAGTGGGAAAGCAGCTTCAGCTCTAGCCCTTGGTAAAGTCACAGCCTTGTTTATGAGAGAAAGTCAAGAACCACTACCAAGGACAAATTCCATTCTACAACTCACTTTGAGGTCACTGGGCTCTATGGAAGCTCTGCAGTATCACTTAAGGCAATGGAAAATT
Source organism: Bubalus bubalis (assembly GCF_019923935.1). Taxonomy (NCBI): domain Eukaryota; kingdom Metazoa; phylum Chordata; class Mammalia; order Artiodactyla; family Bovidae; genus Bubalus; species Bubalus bubalis. Next base: position 80,931,902 of record NC_059158.1, read on the forward strand.
GGTTTTCTCTGGCACTGAAATGACTAGCTTCTCCTCTGCTAAGTTTTCTTTAACCACCATAGAAAAGACATTTGTTCTTCTTTCTCATCATTCTTTCCCTTCACTTAAGCCTTACATCTCTATGTCTTGTTGCCCTCAAGGTTTTAAAGACAACTTTAGACTTTGCATCAAGTTGTTTTCCTTTTAAGTCACGGCTTCCACACCTACACTGAAGGAGAGAAAGTAAAAGAAAGTAGGAATAGTCAGACAGCTAATTCACACATTTCTAGAGATCTGAACTTTCCAGAAGCACTTGAAAAGCACAGGGCCTCAGAGCTGTGTGCCCCTTACGGCATCAGTGGCATGAAGGAGACAAATGTGATTCCTGAAAATGTCTTCAACCAAAAGAGCATAGTGGCCACAAGGTGGAGGTCCAAAATGGAAATAAATCACACACAAATTCTAAGTGAATACTAAACCATGACCCAAATCTGCCATTTTCAGGAGCTAAAAACTCTTCTGCTGAACAGCAAAACACATGGACTTCTGTAACCACAATAAATAGTGCTCACCATCAAGAGAGCATCAGAAGCTGCTACTGCAATATACTGATCATGCCATGAAATTCATATCTTCCACTTATTAGACCAAGGTCTACACAATGGTCATTAGAGCACTGAGTCACCAATGCAATAGGAAAACCGTCATTTTGCCACAGAACTTAGTCTTTGTTTGAGCAGTTAATACTTTGAATAATCATGACCATGAATTTTTGTGATTCACTGGGCCTAATGGGTTAAGTAAAATCATGTAGCTATTCACCATGATTAGACTAACTAATAATGGTAAGACTAACCATTATTCTTGACGCCATCCTTGAATGGTGGGCCAATGAGTCCTAGAAATTTCAAGGAAAACCCTAAATAATACTATTTTCCTTTAATTATTTCTTAAGAGAGCACAGATGCTGACTTCACAGTTGATGGACTATGTAAGTCTGGCCACATGATGTAACCACTCTCAGATGCAGTTTCTAATCTGTAAAAGGTATGGGGGGGTGGGAGTGTAAAATATATCTATCTCATTGGGTTGCTACAAAATTAAACAAGATAATTAATGTAAGACATGTAATGAACACTCAGGAAGTGTGGATTTCCTTCTCACTTGAAAAGCATTTTATGTATCAGTTCAGTTGCTCAGTCATGTACGACTCTTTGCGACCCCATGAATCGCAGCACGCCAGGCCTTCCTGTCCATCACCAACTCCCGGAGTTCACTCAGACTCACGTCCATCGAGTCAGTGATACCATCCAGCCATCTCATCCTCTGTCGTCCCCTTCTCCTCCTGCCCCCAATCCCTCCCAGCATCAGAGTCTTTTCCAATGAGTCAACTCTTCGCATGAGGTGGCCAAAGTACTGGAGTTTCAGCTTTAGCATCATTCCTTCCAAAGAACACCCAGGGCTGATCTCCTTCAGAATGGACTGGTTGGATCTCCTTGCAGTCCAAGGGACTCTCAAGAGTCTTCTCCATCACGACAGTTTAAAAGCATCAATTCTTCGGCCCTCAGCCTTCTTCACAGTCCAACTCTCACATCCATACATGACCACAGGAAAAACCACAGCCTTGGCTAGACGAACCTTTGTTGGCAAAGGAATGTCTCTGCTTTTGAATATGCTATCTAGGTTGGTCATAACTTTCCTTCCAAGGAGTAAGCGTCTTTTAATTTCATGGCTGCAGTCACCATCTGCAGTGATTTTGGAGCCCCCAAAAATAAAGTCTGACACTGTTTCCACTGTATCCCCCTCTATTTGCCATGAAGTGATGGGACCAGATGCCATGATCTTCGTTTTCTGAATGTTGAGCTTTAAGTCAACTTTTTCACTCTCCTCTTTCACTTTCATCAAGAGGCTTTTGAGTTCCTCTTCACTTTCTGCCATAAGGGTGGTGTCATCTGCATATCTGAGGTTATTGATATTTCTCCCGGCAATCTTGATTCCAGCTTGTGCTTCTTCCAGTCCAGCGTTTCTCATGATGTACTCTGCATATAAATTAAATAAGCAGGGTGACAATATACAGCCTTGACATAATCCTTTCCCGATTTGGAACCAGTCTGTTGTTCCATGTCCAGTTCTAACTGTTGCTTCCTGACCTGCATACAAATTTCTCAAGAGGCAGGTCAGGTGGTCTGGTATTCCCATCTCTTTCAGAATTTTCCACAGTTTATTGTGATCCACATAGTCAAAGGCTTTGGCATAGTCAATAAAGCAGAAATAGATGTTTTTCTGGAACTCTCTTGCTTTTTCCATGATCCAGTGGATGTTGGCAATTTGATATCTGGTTCCTCTGTCTTTTCTAAAACCAGCTTGAACATCAGGAAGTTCACGGTTCACATATTGCTGAACCCTGGCTTGGAGAATTTTGAGCATTACTTTACTAGCGTGTGAAATGAGTGCAATTGTGCGGTAGTTTGAGCATTCTTTGGCATTGCCTTTCTTTGGAATTGGAATGAAAACTGATCTTTTCCAGTCCTGTGGCCACTGCTGAGTTTTCCAAATTTGCTGGCATATTGAGTGCAGCACTTTCATAGCATCATCTTTCAGGATTTGAAATAGCTCAACTGGAATGCCATCACCTCCACTAGCTTTGTTCATAGTGATGCTTTCTAAGGCCCACTTGACTTCACATTCCAGGATGTCTGGCTCTAGGTGAGTGATCACACTATTGTGATTATCTGGGTCATGAAGATCTTTTTTTTACAGTTCTTCTGTGTATTCTTGCCATCTCTTCTTAATATCTTCTGCTTCTGTTAGGTCCATACCATTTCTGTCCTTTATCGAGCCCATCTTTGCATGAAATGTTCCGTTGGTATCTCTAGTTTTCTTGAAGAGATCTCTAGTCTTTCCCATTCTGTTGTTTTCCTCAATTTTTTGCATTGATCGCTGAAGAAGGCTTTCTTATCTCTTCTTGCTATTCTTTGGAACTCTGCATTCAGATGCTTATATCTTTCCTTTTCTCCTTTGCTTTTTACTTCTCTTCTTTTCACAGCTATTTGTAAGGCCTCCCCAGACAGCCATTTTGCTTTTTTGCATTTCTTTTCCATGGGGATGGTCTTGATCCCTGTCTCCTGTACAATGTCACGAACCTCATTCCATAGTTCATCAGGCACTCTATCTGTCAGATCCAGGCCCTTAAATCTATTTCTCACTTCCACTGTATAATCATAAGGGATTTGATTTAGGTCATACCTGAATGGTCTAGTGGTTTTCCCTACTTTATTCCACTGAAGTCTGAATTTGGCAATAAGGAGTTCATGGTCTGAGCCACAGTCAGCTCCTGGTCTCATTTTTGCTGACTGTATAGAGCTTCTCCATCTTTGGCTGCAAAGAATATAGTCATTCTGATTTCGGTGTTGACCATCTGGTGATGTCCATATATAGAGTCTCCTCTTGTGTTGTTGGAAGAGGGTGTTTGTTATGACCAGTGCATTTTCTTGGCAAAACTCTATTAGTCTTTGCCCTGCTTCTTGAACAATGTCTGTTAAAAATTAAAACAGCAGTTTGGGCCATGCATTAAGGGAATATACCTCACACTCCTCACACCTGTGGCTGCCAAGATTGTTAATACAGTATTTGTGAAAGCGTGGTGAGAGAGGAAAGCATATTTGAATGAACCCATAGCACCGTTAACTTCCTAGTGGCATTAAAGTGAGCTTCTGATCGATGGTTTCCAGCAGTGTTTACAGTGGGCATTAACCGAGGTTCCTAAGAGTGAGTATGCATTCATTCAAATGTAATAAATCTTTAACATAACTTATCTTTTTAAGATTCCACAGTTCATATAAATGGCTTTTGCTGAGAACGCCCACTTTGCTTTTCCGCACTGACATCTATGATTTGGCATCTTTAATTTACTGTGGTTCTTATAAAAAGCACTGAAACAAGAAGAGGACACATGGTTAATTATGTGCCACTTGAAGAGAAATGTAACACACACGGAACAAGAATGACTTCCATAAAGGAAACATTATAATCTAATTGGTTCCTTGGACCTTATAAATTAGAGGTAATTAGCAAAAAGAAATTTTTGCATCTCAGAACGCTTATGTTGCCTGGCCAGAATTACATGGTCAGTCAATTGGCAAGTCAAGATCTAAGCTTAAGTCTTCTAGTTTAGAAGTTAATATTCAATATATCTGCTGTTCTCTCAAGATGCAATAAGAAGAAAACTAGAGATGTTCTGGGATTTCATGGAAATTGCCACAACTTAATAACCCAAGACTAGACAAAAAGATATTGTCTTCACTGTTTGCATTATCTATAAGAAAAGCAAGGCTGTTCTTTGAAAACTTGAATCTTTCTCTTTTTCTTCAGTTCCTTTATTTAGTAAAAGAGTTTTATAATTTAACCTATATGAGGTGGTATTGTGAAATTAATCTGTAGAGCCAACTTGGAAACATTCATGTTAATAAAGATACCTTAAAACATGTACAACAGAAATATTCACATTTCAAAACAGATATTGGGAGTACATAATTAAGCACTAGAGTGAACAAGATTACCTTCAATAAAAACTTGTTCTAATTTTTAATTAATGCTACCATTTCCTAAAGTCAGTGGATTACATGTAGTGCAAAACCTGTTATATAGATAAAGATAACATTTTAAAATCATATTTCAAAATGAAAAAAATCAATGTAAGCATAATGCTCAGGCATCAAAAGTAAGTTTTTCTCATTCCTCTTTCATAGAAATTGCCCTCTAACCTGAATGGTGTCTTATTTCCATTAACAATTACTGATTAGACAGGAAGAGGTTGGCTATATCTTTCCCACTCTATCAGATCATTAATACAGAGAGACTCTTTTTTCTCAAAAGAAACATAAGAAGTAAAAGCATTTTAATTTTTAATAACTCTTCCTTTTCTGTCTCTTTTGAAAACATTTCCCAAGATTAAAATAACTTGTCATTATGCTTGGAATGTCTAGAGCACAGTTAAAGAAATACAACAGATTGATGATGGAGACATTTCTATTATAAGTTTTATACCTGAATGCTCTTTAATCATTCTGAGAACAACTCCCTGATGGATGTGTGCTGCAGTAAATACCTGAATAAAAATGATTTTGGTAATGTGCTGGGGCAGAGAAATAAACTGAAGACCTAAAAGAAATATGCTGACCTTTTTAAAAAATATCTACAGAAGAGACTCACAGCTTTCAATGTTTCTGAGTGTCAGCCACAAAAGAAATACATCTCACATTTAGATCCAATACACACATACGTCAATATTACATCATCAAAGAATACTTCCCTTAACTACTGAAGTGCTGTTCTTATTAGGGAGAGAAAGTACTATGTTAAATGCAACAATAAGGGTAAATAAACTGAATATGGTTCTTCAGTTTAATCAACTACAAAAATAAATGAAATTAGAAAGAATGAGTCATCAGAAAAAAAACCAACAACTTTAGCTGTTCTAAGAAAGCAAAAATATATTAAAACAAAACAGAATAATACTACAGAGAGTTGATGTGGACAAGAAGACAAAGCAAAGTCCTAATAAACAGCAACTTACATATAAATGACATAAAACAAAAAGACATAAGAACTATAACATTAATAGACTCGAAAAGATATGTCAGACAAATATAAAACTCCCCCAAATCTCCAGTAATATTAATATTTGAAAATACAGAATTTAAGGCAAAAAATACAGTACAAACATGTTATGTACTTTAAAAATGAGCAACAAATAAGATGCATTCATCACAAATACATATGCATCTAACAATACAACTTCAAAATACAAAAGATTAGTAAAACAAAAAAAAGCAGTGATAAATAAAAAAATTTGGATTGAAAATTTTATCATGCTGCTCTCAGAAAATGTCATGCAAAAAAAAAAAAAAAATTCAGTGATACAGACAACCTCAAATAGCTTTGCAGCCATTGCTAGTCTAGCCAGAAGACATATATGAAATTCTGTCAAATCAGAATGCACAATCTATTAAAACAAACATAATATTTACAATATTGGCCATTTATTAGGTCAAAAAATGCCTTAGAAATTCCAAAGGATGAATATAAAGCTGATAGTATTCTCCACTTTTTTTTTCCATTTTCATCTATTCCTTCTCTCTCTTTCTCTTTCTGTCCCTCCAGCCCTCTCACACTCATTCCATCTGTAAGTTTTATTGTGGCAAAATCTACATACAGAAAAGAAGACAAATCATAACTGTACACTCAATTAATGTCCAAAACATGAACAAATAGTGTAACCAGTCTTCCAAACAAGAAACAGAATATTACCAGAATCCAAGAAGCCCTTTTCTTGTCTGTTTCTAGATGTTAGCCTTCTACGAGGAATATTCTGATTTCTCATACAATAGATGAGTCATATAATATGTACTTTTTTGTATGATGTGTTTTGCTCAATGTTATTGCTGGGTTACGAGGGACGCCTCTAATGGCAGAAAGCAAAGAGGATCTAAAGAGTATCTTGATAAGGGTGAAAGAGGAGAGTGAAAAGAATGGCTTAAAACTCAACATCCAAAAGATTAAGATCATGGCATCCAGTCCCATCACTTCATGGAAAATAGATTGGGAAAAAGTCGAAGCAGTGAGATTTTATTTTCTTGGGCTCCAAAATCAGTGTGGATGGTGACTGCAACCATGAAATGAAAAGACTCTTACTCCTTGGAAGACCTTGAAATCTATGACAAACCTATGGAGCATATTAAAAAGCACAGACATCACTTTGCTGACAAAGGTCTATATAGTCAAAGCTATGGTTTTTCCAGTAGTCACATAGAGATGTGAGAGTTGGACCATAAAGACGATTGAGTGCCAAAGAATTGATCCTTTCAAACTGTGGTGTTGGAGAAAACTCTAGAGTTCCTTGGACAGCATGGAGATCAAACCAGTCAATCCTAAAGGAAATCAACCCTAAATATTCACTGGAAGGACTGATGCTGAAGCTGCAACTCCAATGCTGTGGCCACCTGATATGAAGAGCTGACTCACTGGAAAACATCCTGATGCTGGGGAAGATTGAGGGCAGGAGAAGGGGGAGACAGAGGATGAGATGGTTGGATGGCATCACCAACTCAATAGACATGAGTTTGAACAAACTCCAGGAGAGAGTGAGGGACAGGGAAGCTTAGCATGCTGCAGTCCATAAGGTCACAAAGAGTTGGACAAGATTGAGCAACTGATCAACAGCAGTAACAAGGGATGATAAAATTATGGAGAAGAAAATGGCAACCCATTCCAGTACTCTTGCCTGGGAAATCACTTGGACAGAGGAGCCTGGCGGAATACAGTCCACAGGGTCACAAAGAGTCAGACGCAACTTAGCAACTAAACAACGAAAAATGGTAAACTTAAGTAAATAATTGTAAACAATTTTCCAAAGTGCTTATACCAGTTCATATACTCTTACTGATGTATGAGGGTTTCATTTGCTTCACAGCCTTGCCAACACTTAGTATGGTTTTTCTTTTTATAGGAATCATTTGGTAAGTATGCATGGTGTTCTGTTGCAAATTAAATTTTTGTTTTGGTTATCAATTTATTAGTTGAACATATATTTAAAATACTGCTTACTTGTTCTTTTTTGCAAAGTGCTTATTTAAGACTTTTGCCCACTTCTATATTTGATTGTCTGTGTTTTGAGTATTAATTTGTAGAAATTCATCACATATTCTGGATATAAATCCCTAACTAGTTAAAAGATATTGCAAATATGTTTTGCAATTCTATGAGTAGGTTTTTTTTAACCACTTAGAAGCCATTTGCTAAACAAAAACTTGTAGTTAAAATGTAATTTAGTTTATTTTACTTCTTTTTCATTTTTTCTAAACAGTTAGTGCTTTTTATATGCTATATAAGTAACCTCTGCCAATAATATGTCATGAAAAGTTTCCTCTATGCTTTCTTTTTTACAGCCTTATTCTTCTGCCTTTCATATTTATTTCTAAAATCCATCTGGAGTCAATTCACCTCTTTTTTGTAACTTAAATTTCCTGAAGTTGGGGTATAGCTTTAGGTATTACCTTCAGTTGCAAAGTAAATATTGCATGGTGCCACCAATATAAAATAAAAACATAGATGAAACCTAGAAATCGTTTTTTAAACTTCAGTATTCTTTGAACAATGACATGCTGTACTGTGTGGGACTGGAAATCAGGTGATCTGTAATCTACCACAGCTGTCAAATGGAAGCTAATCAATTTCTAGATATCATTCTCCTCAGCCAAAATGTATACTTTTTTTGATCCAAAGTCCCTGCTAGATCTTTTCTTCTAGTTCTATTTCTTTCTTCCCTCTTGAATACTTTTATGCCATCCTGCTTAAAGGCAAGAAATTGCACCAGGTGCTCTCTGTGATTATTTTCAAATATTTAAATTATGCTCATGCTTAACAAAAAAGATTTCCCCAAATACCATCATTTCTTACTCAACAGCTTTTTTATTTCCCAGTGTTTCCTTGTATTTTTTTCTTCCTTTCTGTACAGTCATTCCCCTTGGTATTCACTGGGATTGGCGCCAGGTCCCCATCAGATCAGAAAATCAAAGTGTGCTCATGTGTCTGAAATAAACTGGTGTAGTATTGATATTTACATATAATCTATGTACATCCTCACATATATTTAAATCATCTCTAGATTACTTACAATAGTTAATACAATGTAAATGGTATTCTAATTACAATATAAAAGCTATGTATATGATTGCCTCTGCACCAAATTCAAGTTTTACTTTTTGGAAGTTTTCACAATTTTTTTCCCCAGATATTTTTGACCTGAGCCTAGCTGAAACTGTGGATGCGAAATCTGCGAATACAATGGGCTGACCACACTTAACCAAACATGTTTACGTACTTCATTTATTCAACAATAATTTTTGAATACAGGCATAACTTGTTTTATTGTATTTTGTTCTGTGCATTTTACAAATTGAAGATCATTCACTTTATGTTGAATTTATAAAATTTGTATGACTCATTTTATTGTGATAGTCCCTTTACTGGGTGGTTTGGAAAGGAACCTGCAATATCTCTAAGGTATGCCTGTATGATACTACCCTTTGGGCATTAGAATGTTTAATTTACTATGGATTATTAGAGTTTTTCCGGAAAGAGATTTAGTTCATTATTCTTCATGGGGAAGTTCCATTTAAATCACATTTAAAATAAGGTTTAAAATAAAAGAGACTGAATCGAACTATGTAATATATATAATATTATACATTTTACATAAAAAGGGAAAGCACAAGTAATCCAATAATTAAGTATTCCTGTAACTGTATTTATGTGAAGTAAATCCTTTAATAATATAACAAATTTGATAAAGATTATCTGGTAAGAGCTCATCTTGCCTTTCACATGAACTTTTAAATGATTTCCTTATAAGGAATAACAACACCTCAGCTTCTGACCCTTTCTGACCCAACAGTAACATCCCAAGAAATTGGGCTTATTATAATTTAAAAAATTATTGCTTAACAATAGAATTTGGAAAATAATTATTGCACTGTGATAGTTAACATTAACAACCCTCAGAAACTCAACATCCTCTAAGCATTCCTAATGTAATAAATTGGCTATATTTCAGATCACTAAAGGAATCTGGTTCCATCACTTCATGGGAAATACATGGGGAACAGTGGAAACAGTGTCAGACTTTATTTTTTTTGGCTCCAAAGTCACTGCAGATGGTGACTGCAGCCATGAAATTAAAAGACGCTTACTCCTTGGAAGAAAAGTTATGACCAACCTAAATAGCATATTGAAAAGCAGAGACATTACTTTGCCAACAAAGGTCCGTCTAGTCAAGGCTATGGTTTTCCAGTGGTCATGTATGGATGTGAGAGTTGGGCTGTGAAGAAAGCTGAGCGCGGAAGAATTGATGCTTTTGAGCTGTGGTGCTGGAGAAGACTCTTGAGAGTCCCTTGGACTGCAAGGAGATCCAACCAGTCCATTCTGAAGGAGATCAGCCCTGGGATTTCTTTGGAAGGTATAATGCTAAAGCTGAAACTCCGGTACTTTGGCCACGTCATGCAAAGAGTTGACTCATTGGAAAAGACTCTGATGCTGGGAGGGATGGATTGGGGGCAGGAGAAGAAGGGGACGACAGAGGATGAGGTGGCTGGATGGCATCACTGACTCGACGGAAGTGAGTCTGAGTGAACTCCGGGAGTTGGTGATGGACAGGGAGGCCTGGCGTGCTGCGATTCATGGGATCGCAAATAGTCGGACACAACTGAGTGACTGAACGGAACTATTAAAATATAATCCTTTTACTTGATAATAATTATTTAATAATACTGAATAGGATAAAATATCTGCCCCCGATGTAATTGAAAGCTACTTTATAACTTACAGATATTTTCATATTTGCATTTGAAAGCTGGTTGCATCCATAATACATCTCGAGTTCTTACTGTATAAAAATTATTATAGTGGTAGAATGCTTACTTATCATGGTCAAAGGGACACAAGCATGAAATGCCGTCACTCAAAGGAATCCTTTCTAAGAAGAGGGCCAAATGTACCTTTAGTAACAGCTGGCACAAAATTAATAAAAGAGTGACTTACTGACATTCAGGATGATTTACATGTACTTGTAACAGCAAAAATGAGTTTATAAATTACCTGTGCATGGTTTGAAATCTGCTCTTTACCTGCCACAATCCAGTGGAAATAAAAGGACAGCAATTAAACAAGCATCCTAATTATCATAAACTCTGAGGAATACATGAACTGAGCGTCAGGAGGCATTCGCTTACTTTCAGGCCAGGATGTGCTTTCTTTAAGCACAGTACAAGTCACTGCAGCATTCTGGTAAGACATTCTTGGTTAATGGAGAGGTCTTTGAGCAAACTGCACTGAGTGAACAATGAGTATGCCACCCAACATCAATTCTCACTGCAAAAAGAGGACTTCCATCACAGCGAACATGTTGATAAAGAATGTAATGCATTTTCACAATTTCAAAATCAGTCAAGATCGGCATATTGGCCAAAAGCATCCAGCCAAAAAAACAGGGCAAACAAGTTGTATTGAACAGAGAAGAAACAAAACAATGAAACCAGACAACCTACTAATTACCTGAAATTTCTCCAGTTTAATACTTGAACAATCACTAATCTCAAAACCGGGTTTCCCAGGTGGTGCTAGTTGTCAAGAACACGTCTGCCAATGCAGGAGATAAGAGACGTGGGTTATATCCCTGAGTCAGGAAGAACCCCTGGAGGAGGGCATGGCAACCCATTCCAGTGTTCTGGCCTGGAGAATCCCATCGACAGAGAAGCCTAGTGGGTCACAGTCCATATGGTCGCAAAGAGGCAGACACGACTGAAGTGACTTAGCATAGCACAGCACAATCTCAAAGTAGTCTGTTCCACACCTTCTATTTCTATCCATCTCTCCTTACCTCTTGGGACGAAGCAGAAAATAAAAAAAAAATTCTAATCACTTTTCATGGATAGAAGTTAACCTTTACATTAAAAAAAATAAAAAAATAAAAACCTCATGTTCTCTCTTCTTCCCAAGGTAATAGTCAACTGTTCTTCACCAACCTGGTTTCTAATTCTCTTTATTATACACTGAGCTGTCTCCCTCATGAACATGTTCGGTTTGTCCATAACTGTGCAGTGTTCTAGCCTGGTCATTCCAGCATAGGTGTGGTGGGGTGTCTATTCCCTGATCCCAGTCACTCTTCTTACACTCATCATCAGAAGTTCACCGGCCACATCATAATACTGATCACATAACTCTCTGGCCTGACTCAACCAAAGCCATATCTGTGCAAACCAGTATCTGAGTCTTCTAAATTTTTTTTTTCTATTTAACCAAATCTCACTCATTACGTATAGGCAAATGCAATGGGTGGGAGGTCCTGTCATTATTCCATATTGGGCTTTTCAGAAAAAAACTTAATTTAAATCATACCCTTAGAGCTGCACTGCTAAGTGCTTCCTAACACCTTTCAATCATCTTCCAAAACCTCATGCCGTGGAATTGCGACTAACTCGGGGACTTCAGAAATCCATCTTAATGAACCCACTCAAATATCATGAAAATACCAAGAAACTGGGCTTATTTCTGCCCATTCTGTTTTTTTCCCCTGTCCCTGAATTGCCAACTCAAATATCATGAAAACTTAACAGTTCACAAGGGTCTAGTCACTTCCACCAGCACAATGATTAAGAGTCCTGCCACTAGATGTCTTGATCCATAATTCAAGTTTTGTGTTCTTGAAGCCATATTGACACAATAGAAATGATAAAGTAACAACACTATCCCCTCACAGGTTTTACTTATGAAGTTTCATTTAATTAAAATATATTAGTTACTCAGAAAGCATCTAGTAGGTCCAGTTCCACATTCCTTCAGATAATGGATTTTCAGAATATGTAATGCTTATCAATGGCTTTGCTTAGATGCGTATTTCCAGGCTCCACCTGATTTGTTTTTTGACATTTTATTTTGAAAGTAGGCTATTTATTGTTCAGTTGCCAGGCTGTGTCCGACTTTCTGCCACCCCATAAACTGCAACACACCGTGCTTCCCTGTCCTTCACTATCTCCCAGAGTTTGCTCAAACTCTTGTCCATTGAGTTGGTGATGCCATCCAACCATCTCATCCTCCAAAGCCCCCTTCTCCTCTTGCCCTCAATCTTTCCCAGTATCAGGGTCTTTTCCAATAAGTCAGCTCTTCGCATGAGGTAGCTAAAGTAATAGAGCTTCAGCTTCAGATTCAGTCCTTCCAATGAATATTAAGGGTTGACTTCCTTTAGGATTGGCTGGGTTGATTTCCTTGCTCTCCATGGGACTCTCAAGAGTCGGCTCCAGCACCACAATTAATAGAAATTTGTTGTAGTTACTAAATTCAGAATTATAAAACTTCGAATTATTTAGGTTAATATTTCATCATTCATAAATGTGGTAATCAAGCATAGTTCATAATTTTTTCTAGAAATTACAATTATCATATTAGTGGAAAAATTAATTGTAGATATTTTAACAATTCCTTCCATTTAGCTCTCCTAATGAAATTGTTTATATTTTCATCATGTAATTAAACTTTGAGCCAATTCTTACTCAAATATATGCTGTCTGAATTTCTTAAAAGCCAGTCCAGTTTCAGCTTTGTCTGAGAACCTTTTATATCCAAATTAGTGACAATCTCAAATCATTTATTGGTAACAACTCATTTATTTCCACTCAATTTCTTGCTTTTTATGAAATTCTACTCCAGTTGCAGATTTCAAGCCTAAAGTTCACAGAGTTTTAAAGAATCATTCAAACTTTTTAGTCAATGCTGTGTTCAATTAACCTGTGCCTAACAGGGTTTTAAGACATGCCTTTTCCTGTATCAGTTTTAGTTAAGGTGTGAAGGCCATAGGTGATGTTGGCCAAGGAGAATTTTGACAGTAGTAAGCGTCCCATGTCTGCTAAAATTAGGGAGGAGGATTTTTTTGAAGAGAACAGGTCTAGGAGTCATTTCCCTGAGGCAGAAGGGGCAAGGAGGGGCCACACTCTAACTCCAAGCAAAAGTAACCAAGAATTCTGAGAGCACTCAGAGAAATTGATGTGTATTCCCTGCAGTTATGGACACAGTGGATTGGTGAAAAGATCCTTCTCAAAAGGATCTTGCCAAAGAAGATAGCCTGCCAAGACAAGAGGACCCCGATTGTAAAAGTTTGTGGATGACACAGTGGAGACTGAAGCTGGGAGCTCAGGAGAAGCTGGGCAAAGAAGGCATGATGTCCACCTGAAGGGAGCTGCAGAGAGAAAACCCACTACAAAATTATTCACAGAATTCACAAAAGTCCCCATGAGAGAGCCAGTTTTAAACATTGGTTAAGCTCAGAAAACACATAAACATCCTTCCCTTTGCTTTCTTTAAACTCCAGTTGTTGATTAATCAAATGAAATTATCAAACTGAAGATTAATAAAATTGATATCATCCTGCTGAGAACAGAGGAGCAAGAAAGGATGGCAGATTAATCTTACATAAAGTTTAAAAATATTAAATACAATCTGGGACCAAGTAGTTATAATTATTTAATCAAGATTATTTTGGTAATTTAAAGTGACTTTTGGTTCAGCCAGGACTGTTCCAGTGGCAGGAACATAAAGTCACTCACCTAGCAGATTTAAAGAAAGAGTGGAAGACAAAAACAATGATGATATCTAAATATATCCTATGAGATCTGCCTACTCAAATTGATTACATATATGTCCATGAAAAAAGGGAACTAAAAAAGTAGACAAGCAAAATAAAATGTTCACCCTGTATTAGTCACTAGCAAGTCTGCTAGAAGTTCCAGTTATTGAAATTCTTATTTAATTCAGTTCTGTGAAGTTTAGGTTGTAGTCATTATTTCCTATCTGTGACTGATCTTTTTGGATAGATTTCTTACAAAAAGCCAGGTATTCTAGTTGGCTCTTCGTCCAGTTAAGCTATTGAAAATGTGTATCCTGTTCGGTTCAAAATGGCCAAATTGCTACAGAATTTTTTCCCTCTAACCCTTTCCAAATCCCACTAAATTGACAGAAAAAGTGTACAAGAGTATAAATCTGCATTAGTGATGGAGACAGAACTGAGAGGGGAGATCTTCAGTGAATGAGCTTACAACAACTTTCTGAAAATTATGTATCTCTAGGGTGTATTCAGGGTTCAGGAACCCACAGCTGTCCCTCAACTTACGCCACTGAAAAATCCTAGAAACCTGTTGCATTTCTTTATAACAACAGTGAAATATCAGAAAGGAAAAGTAAAAAAAAACAAAACAAAAACCCTCCTAAAATCATATCAAAATAAGTTAAAAAAAATTTAGGAATAAACATGATCAAGGTGAAAGACTTATTTGCTGCTACTGCTACTGCTAAGTCACTTCAGTTGTGTCCGACTCTGCACAACCCCATAGATGGCAGCCCACCAGGCTCCCCCATCCCTGGGATTCTCCAGGCAAGAACACTGGAGTGGGTTGCCATTTCCTTCTCCAATGCATGAAAGTGAAAAGTGAAAGTGAAGTCACTCAGTCGCGTCCGACTCTTTGTGACCCCATGGACTGCAGCCTACCAGGCTCCTCCGCCCATGGGATTTTCCAGGCAAGAGTACTGGAGTGGGGACTTATTTGCTAAGAACTATAAAACATTGATAAAAGAAATTAAAGAAAACTGAAAGAAATGGAAAGATATACCATTCTCTTGGACTGGAAGAATTAATTTTGTTCAATGGGCATACTACCCAAAGCAATCTACAGATTTAACATTATCCCTATCAAATTACCTATGACATTTTTTACAGAACTGGAACAAACAATCTTAAACTTTATATGGAACCATAAAAGACCCAGAATTGCCAAAGCGATCCTGAGGAAAGAGAACAAAGTAGGTGATATAACCCTCTCAGACTTCAGATAATACTACAAAGCTACAGTAATCAAAACATCAAACAGCATGATATTGGCACAAACATATAGACACATGGATCAACGGAACAGAATAGGAGAGCCAGAATAAACTCACACACTGTGGTCAATTAATCTTCAACAATGGAGACAAGAATATACAATGGAGAAAAGCCAGTTTCTTCAGCAGGTGGTGCTGGGAAAGCTGGACAGCTGCATGTAAATCAATGAAGTTACAACACTCCCTTATATCACACAGAAAAGTAAATTCAAAAATGGTTTGAAGACTTACATATAAGACATGAAACCACAAAACTCCTAGAAGAAAAACATAAGCAATATATTTTGTGGTATAAACCATACCAAGGTTTTCTAAGGCTAGTGTCCCGAAAGCAAAAATAGACAAATGGGATCTAATCCAAATTAAAACTTTTGCACAGAAAAGGAAACCATCAACAAAATAAAAAGACCACCTACAGACTGGTAGAAAATATTTACAAACCATGAGACCAACAAGGGCTTAATTTCCAAAATACAGAAATAGCTCATATATCTCGATAACAAAAAACAAAACAACTCAATAAAAAATAGGCAGAAGACCTAAACAAACATTTCTCCAAAGACATACAGATGGCCAATAGGTACATGAAAAGATGCTCATCATTACCATTTGAGAAATGCAAATCAAAGGTATCACCTCACACTGGCAGGAATAACCATCATCAAAGAGTTCACAAGTAACAAACACTGGAGAAAATGTGGATAAAAGGGAACCCTCCTACACTGTTGGTGATAATGTAAATTGGTACAGCCACTATTGAAAATGGTATTCCTAAAAAACCTAAAAATAGAGTTGTTATATGATCCAACAATCTCACTCCCTAGCATAAATTCAGGGAAAACCATACTTTGAAAAGATACTGTACCACATGTGTAGTGAAGCACTATTTACAATAGCCAAGACACGGAAGCAACCTGATTGGCCAATGACAGATGGATGGATAAAGAAGATGTGGTACATATTTACACAAAGGAATAGTACTCAGCCATACAAAGAACGAACTACTGCCATTTGCAGCAACATAGATGGACTTAGAGATTATCACACTAAGTGAAGTAAGTCAGAAAGAAAAAGACAAAGACCATATGATATCACTTGCATGTGGAATCTAAAATAGGACTCAGATGAATTTATTTATAAAACAGAAGCAGATTCACAGACATAGAAAGCAAACTTATGTTTATGAAAGGAGAAAAGGGTGGGGGACGGATAATATTAGGGAAGTTAGATAATACTAAAATAAGATGTTAATTTTTAAAGAAAATGCTTTTGTATTTGTAATTTTACGTCCAAGTTATTAATAAAGGTAACATAATAACACTTTCTGACATGAAACTACCTTTTACTTCTTTGCTCTTCACTTCATACTTCTAAGAAACTAACTTCAGGGTGTGTATGTGAGTATATGTTATATATATATTTTTTCCTAGCAGAGTGAGAGCTAAACAAGATAGAAGACGGTATAAAATTTCAGAAAGCAATGTCTGTAACCTAAAAGAAATCCCATAATGACAACTATGAAGTATGCCTAAAAAAATCAAACAACTCATTGTAAAGCAGTAGATCAAAGACTATGGGAGAGATCTCACTGGGAGGAAAAAGAATTGCCTATATAATTGAAAAAATAAACAATTCTGAAGAATAAAGGAATATGCTTTTCCTATGAACCAGCAAACAAATAACAGCAATAAAAAATGCAGGGAAAACTGAAAGCAGAACAATGAGTATTAGAATATGAAACAAGTATATCACAATTTTAAACAGTTAAAAGAAAACTATAATGAGAGAAAGAGAATGAGGATGAGCCATCTGGCCTCGATACTAGAAATATGGCACAGGTGTTACTATATTATTTATACTTAAGAGAAAAAAGAGCTGCTTAAATTTTGTTTTATCTAATTTATTTCTATCCATGCTATAAATTAACACATATTCTGACCTCTAAGAAACACAAGACATTTGATACATTCTAAGAGACCCTGGTTGCTTGTTTTGAAGATGACCCTTGATGGGGTGCAGGGTGGGGGACATGTTCAACTCAATTATTAGTTTGTGCTACTGCTGGCCCCTGTGTTTCTAGAATTTCAAGGGCTGTGGCTGACTGCACTCTGTAAAACTCAACTAACGAAACCACCTGCATCATATTTACCTAATGCATCTCAATTAAATGACAAGTCTGCCCTGTAACAACTATACAAAAGTTTCTGCCAGACATGGTCATGGCAGTCTGCCACATTTACAGTAGCTCAAAATTATGGGGATCTGTGAATGTTGACGACTGGAGTCAATAATGTAGCATATGAACGTCTGTGTTGTCAGATGTCACTGTGGTTTTTAGATATACTAGTGTTAGAACAGAGATCTCTGAGACAGAATTCCAGCAAGGAAATGCAAAACCCACTATAGGACATAGGTTGTGGTGGATGAAAACTAAGTTTCCTTTGTTCTGTAGCTACACTCATTAGCATAAATCTTGATATACTAATAGTAAGCACCTAAGATATGTTTGCTGAATGAAGAGAGGACGGATAAATTAAATAAAACTAAGCAAATGATATTCTGACCACTTAGTTTCATCAGACATATAATCTTAGTGGACATTTCTCTCATGAATATCCTTACTGGGTATTCCTCTCATAAAACAGTCTTTTGGACTCTGTGGGAGAGGAGAAGGTGGGATGATTTGGGAGAATGGCATTGAAACATGTATAATATCATATATGAAACTAATTGCCAGTCCAAGTTCGATGCATGATAATGGTTGCTTGGGGCTGGTGCACTGGGACGACCCAGAGGGATGGAACGGGGATGGAGGAAGGAGGAGGATTCGGGATGGGCAACACGTGTATACCTGTGGCGGATTCATGTTGATGTATGGCAAAACCAATACAATATTGTAAAGTAATTAACCTCCAATTAAAATAAATAAATTAAAAAAAAATGAAATGCATAGTGAAGTTTATTTTTCATAACTTTTCAATGTAAAACAATTGCTTTGTTTCCATTTTATCATCCCTTCAAATCTAAATAAAATTCATGTAGATTTATAACTGGAACATGTTAATACTCAGTAAAGATTAGCTATTATTTCTTAAGAGTTGGGCAATAATAGAGATAGAAACTGAGAAGGCAATGGCAACCCACTCCAGTACTCTTGCCTGGAAAATCTCATGGACGGAGGAGCCTGGTAGGCTGCAGTCCATGGGGTCGCTAAGAGTCGGACATGACTGAGCGACTTCACTTTCACTTTTCACTTTCATGCATTGGAGAAGGAAATGGCAACCCACTCCAGTGTTCTTGCCAGGAGAATCCCAGAGACGGGAGAGACTGGTGGGCTGCCATCTATGGGGTGGCACAGTCGGACACGGCTGAAGCGACTTAGCAGCAGCAAAGATAGAAAGCAGCACAGAGGTAGAGATAGAGAGGCATAGCTCTAGCAATAGATGAAAGAAGAAAGGGAGACAGAAGAAAGACTAGAAAGGCAAAATAAATGTTTCTCTCATTATCTAATGGAATTTGTAACTGCCAGGTCTGGACTAACAAGTGAGGATCTAAGACTTTTGGTCATTCCTTGGAACCTGATCCATTCAACCTAATCTATTGGACTGACTCTGATTATATCCTCAAAGACTGAACCATAAACTGTGTTCAAGTTACTAAATCAGTTCAGTTGCTCAGTTGTGTCTGACTCTTTGTGACCCCCATGGACTGCAGCATGCCAGGCTTCCCTGTCCATCACGAACTCCCAGAGCTCAAGTCCATAGAGTTGGTGATGCCATCTAACCATCTTATCTTCTGTCATTTAGTAAATAAAATACACTATTTTTAGCTATAAACTAGTGGATTACATTTCAAATACAGGTGCATATCAAAAGGTTCCCTGTCATTATTTTGTGTGGGCAAAAAAGATTAACTGCTACATAACACTTGAGGTATAAGAAATGCCACACTATTTTGTGAGTCAAAGCTAATGCTGAAGCCGTTCAACCAACTGAATAAGAAGTCCAATCTCAGAGTCTTTTGCCTTCTTTCTTAGATTGTAACAGAATGAGGACTACCCTCCCTTGAGAAAGAGGGAGAGAATATTTTGCTCATTGATACGCCTTCTTTAACTGATGAAGATGTTCTCGGATAGAATGAAGGTAAATTCCATTCACCCACGGGAGAGCAAAATCCAGAAACAGAGAACACAAACTGAAGAACATAAAGGCATGCAGGGGAAAATAAATTTTCATGTTTTAGGTGACAAGTCTATAATATCAAGAAAAGACAAGACACCATTTCTGAATTATTCACTAGTTACGTGTGCAGTATGGAACATTTGAGTAGAAAACGATCACTCCCCCTTCATTCTCTTTCATTCCCTTTCTTAACTGTCCAAGAATCTGTATGCATTGAGGGATGGTTAGTGCAATCAGGGAGCCAGTGAGAACAGGATGTTCTAAGACATTTTCAAAATATATAAATGACATTCCAATACACTGCCTTCTGAGTTAAGAGGAAAATGTTTTTCCCTCATGTCTTCAATAACTTGAGAGATATTTAAAAAGTTTGCTCCATATTTTTCCAGAAAACAGGCTCAGCATTTTAGATTCAACTTTGACCAGTTAGGTACAGTAAAAGGAAGGAGGGATGGAAGAAAGGAAAAAAAGGATGAAGCGAGGGAAGGAGAGAAGGGAAGAATGAAGTAAAAAGAGAAAGGGAAGATGGAAAAAGGGAAGATTTTTTAAAATGGAAAAAAGAAGGGAAGGAAGAAAGAGAAATGAGGCAGGGAATGAAAAATCTTCATTCTAAACAAAAGATGATTAATAAACCAAAAATCAGATTTCACCTAGTAAAGAAACAAATTCAAATCCTATTCTAAACATTATATTGCCTATAAAGAGATCCAATTCCTTTTAGGAAGACTTGAATTTGAAGACCTGGCATATTCTCATTAATAAGACAATTTTATTCAAACTTTACTCTGATTTTCTGCCATTAACCAATATAGCCAATATAAAGGCTCTTTATTTGAACAAACCTTAGAAAATCATTGGAATAATAATCCTAAGGATGCTGTTGAGGCCTTTGCAGACTGCATTAAAACATGACATTTTAATGAAAACCTTCTAAGGGAATATAAGATAAGTCATATTTTTTATTCATACACACTAAATCATATCACCTTTGTTTCTACTACTTTTTAGAAAGATCACACTTATACTTGTGACCCTATGAGGGCATATTCTGGACCTCATATAGACTCATGTTTTGCACATCTCAACAAGCTTATTCTTGTGTTCTTGAGCTTTGGTCCAGAAAAATAGTCTTATGGCTAATACAGTATCACTAAGGAAAAGTTCATTTGTATTTCATGTTATCTAAAAATCACAAATATATATATATATATGATTTTATATATTGTAAGAGTTTCCTTATAAATTGTTAAAGTCAAAATATAAGCATATATATAAATATATATACCATGAAAGTACAAATATATATGACTTTTTGCTTAAAAGGAAAAATTCCATCCAAAAAATGTTTCAGTCTGAAACAACTTATTTGCTTGCGAGTTCCAGGTAGTAAAAGCTTTCCAAAGGCTCACTCTACTTAGTAAGCATTCCAAAACAGTACATCAAAACAGGAAATGTTCTGCAGAATAAAATTAATAAGTGATATATTGGCTTTTAGCATGATTAATCTTCAGATGAAGAAACTTTTGGATTCATAATAATCAACTCTGTTACCATTCAACTGTTTTCCATGAGAAATTCAAATCAAATTATGCTAAATAGCAATTAGTTATAAAGTCTTCAGAGGAATTATTTGGTTTTATTTCCAGTAAAAAGTCAAGTCTTCATAAAAGCCATTAATTAGTGTATCTTTTGTCTCAGCAGGGAAACTAAGAATGGAAGCCCTTGAACTCCATTTAACCTTCAAAAGGGTCTCTGCAGGTCCAACTTGAAATACTCTGGAGGAGTGGGGGTGGGTGACACAGAAGAGAAAACATCCAGGAAAACCAAATGAAAAGGGGTTTCAATGCAGTTTTTTTGGATATTAGACAAAATAGTCCTGTCAACCTGTAAAACTCCTCTTCTAATTGTTAGCCAGCAAGACACACAGTGAATATTCATGACCTTTACTTCTCCAACTCCCACCACCTTTACACAGAGTTACCTTCTGTATTTGTTTTTTTCAAGAAGTATAAAAATTATTTGGCCCATTTTTTGATTGGGCTGCTTATTTTTTTGCAATTGAGCTGCAGGAGTTGCTTGTATGTTTTTGAGATTAGTTCTGTCAGTTGCTTCATTTGCTATTATTCTCTCCCATTCTGAAGGCTGTCTTTTCACCTTGCTTATAGTTTCCTTCATTGTGCAAAAGCTTTTAAGTTTAATTAGGTCCCATTTGTTTATTTTTGCTTTTATTTCCATTACTCTGGGAGGTGGGTCATAGAGGATCCTGGGCCAAAGAACTAAACAGACATTTCTTCAAAGAAGACAGATGGCTAACAAACATATGAAAAGATGCTCAACATCACTCATTATCAGAGAAATACAAATCAAAACCACAATGAGGTACCATCTCATGCAGGTCAGAATGGCTGCTACCAAAAGTCTACAAACAATAAATGCTGGAGAGGATGTGGAGAAATAGGAACACTTTTACACTGTTGGTGAGAATGCAAACTAGTACAGCCACTATGGAGAACAGTGTGGAGATTCCTTAAAAAACTGGAAATAGAACTGCCATACGACCCAGCAACCCCACTGCTGGGCATACACACCAAGGAAACCAGAATTAAAAGAGACACGTGTACCCCAATGTTCATCGCAGCACTGTTTATAATAGCCAGGACATGGAAGCAACCTAGATGTCCATCAGCAGATGAATGGATAAGAAAGCTGTGGTACATATACACAATGGAGTATTACTCAGCTATTAAAAAGAATGGATTTGAATCAGTTCTAATGAGGTGAATGAAACTGGAGCCTATTATACAGAGTGAAGTAAGTCAGAAAGAAAAACACCAAAAATGTATATTTATGGAATTTAGAAAGACGGTAACGATGACCCTATATGTGAGACAGCAAAAGAGACACAGATGTAAAGAACAGTCTTTTGGACTCTGTAGGAGAAGACGAGGGTGGGAAGATTTGAGAGAATAGCATTGAAACATCTATATTATCATACGTGAAATAGATCGCCAGTCCAGGTTCGATGCATGAGACAGGGTGCTCAGGTCTGGTGCACTGGGATGACCCTAAGGGATAGGATGGGGAAAGAGGTGGGAGGGAGGGTCAGGATGGGGAACACATGTACACCCATGGCTGATTAATGTGAACGTATGGCAAAAACCACCACAATATTGTAAAGTAATTAGCTTTCAATTAAAATTAAAACACACACACACACACACAAAGAAAAAGTGATATCTAAAAAAAATAAAATTAATAAAATTAAAAATAATAAAATTAATATCCAAGGAATATCAGTTCTCTGCCAGAATCCATTATAAAGCAGTTTCATATGGACCCTCTGTCTTAGGTTCCTATTGCTGTTGTACCAAATCATTAAAAACTGAGAGGTGTTAAACAACATGAATTTATTATGTTTGAATTCTGGAAGTCAGAGGAAGTCTGAAATCAGTTTCACTGAGCTGAAGTTAAACTGTCAGCAGAGCTGCATTCTTTCTGGAAGTTCTAGGGAGTAACTGGTTTCCTTGCTTTTTCCAGCTTCTTGTTGCCACTTGCATCCCTTGGTTTGTAGCCTCTTCTTCCATCTTCAAAACACATTATTCAAATTTCTGCCACAATCATCACATCACTTTTCCCTCTAACTCTGAGTCATCTTCTGACCCTTTTATATGAACCCTTGTCATTATACCAGACCCATCTAGATAATCTAGGATAATCTCCCAATCTCTAAATCCTTAATTTGATTGCTTCCCAAAGTTCTGTTTGCCTTGTAAACTAGCCTTCATAAGTTTTAGGGACTAGGACATGGAGGATACAGCCTACTACAGTGCCCTTCTGGCCCCCAGAGATTCAGATCCATCCCAGATATAAGGTACTTTCATCCCATACCAATACTCCCCAACTCATTACAGCATCTGCTCAAAGTGAAAGCTCATCTAAATATCATCAGCTCAGAAACCCCAAACCTCATCATCTAAACCAGATGTGGCTGAGACTCTGGGGATGAGACTCTTTGCCTATTCTGAGGCAAAATTCTGCTTTATCTGAAGACTTGTGAGATTAGAGGATGAATGATCTGCTCCCAAATACAACAGTGGAACAGCACAGGACAAAAGCTATAGACAAGTCCATTCCAATGAGAAGAAAGGATTTGCTGGTCCTCAACAATGTGCCTGGATTCCCTGGTGGCTCGATTAGTAAAGAATCTGCCTGCAATGCAGGAGATATAGGTTCAATCCCTGGGTCGGGAAGATCCCCTGGAGAAGGAAATGGCAACCCACTCCAATATTCTTGCCTGGGAAATCCCAAGGACAGAGAAGCCTGGCGGGCCACAGTCCATGGGGTCACAAGAGTTGGACATGACTAAGCAACTAAACCACCACCACCAAACAATGTTCTATCCAACTAGGTAAACTCCACTAGGTTTCCATTCCTGGGAATAGTTCTCTGCGGTTCAGCCTGTGGGACATTTCTCTATCCCTAAACTACCTCATTTGCAATTTCCATGGTTGGGGAGTAGAACGTATTTGGTGAAGTGTGTATCAGAATGAAGGGAAAATATATTGCATTCTGTAATGAAATGCTGAAAATAATGTATATGTTTATATACATATATATAATGTATATGTGTATATATATACATACACATATGCTGAAAATATGTATATATTAAATGTATAACATATAAAAAATGTCCTCATACCAAACTGCTTTTAGCTAAAAGACGACTTCAAAGCATACCCCTCCTTAAAAAATAAAAAAGGTTCTTCCCTCAATAGGACTGCATCAAAGCTGCAGTATCAAAAATCATGCACACATCTGGAGTAATATATTTTAAAGAACCTCCTTTGCTACAATTACCTATTCAGTTCAGTTGCTCAGTCATGTCCGACTCTTAGCGACCCCAGGGACTGCAGTACACCAGGCCTCCCTGTCCATCACCAACTCCTGGAACTTACTCAAACTCATGCCCATTGAGTCAGTGATGCCATCCAACCATCTCATCCTCTGTCATCCCCTTCTCCTCCTGCCTTCAATCATTCCCAGCATAAGGGTCTTTTCAAATGAGTCAGTTCTGTACTGCTCCAGAAATACAGCAGAGCACATCTTCAGTTCAGTTCAGTCACTAAGTCATGTCCAACACTTTGCGACACCATGAACCAGAGTGCACCAGGCCTCCCTATCCATCACCAACTCCCGGAGTCCACCCAAACCCATGTCCATAGAGTTGGTGATGCCATCCAACCATCTCCTCCTCTGTCATCCCTTTCTCCTCCTGCCCTCAATCTTTCCCAGCATTAGGGGCTTTTCCAATGAGTCAGCTCTTTGCATCAGGTGGCCAAAGTATTGGAGTTTCAGCTTCAACATCAGTCCCTCCAATGAACACCCAGAACTGATCTCCTTTAGGATGGACTGGTTGGATCTCCTTGCAGTCCAAGGGACTCTCAAGAGTCTTCTCCAACACCACAGTTCAAAAGCATCAATTCTTCAGCATTCAACTTTCTTTATAGTCCAACTCTCACACCCATACATGACCACTGGAAAAACCATAGCCTTGACTAGATGGACCTTTGTTGGCAAAGCAATGTCTCTGCTTTTGAATATGCTGCCTAGGTTGGTCATAATTTTCCTCCCAAGGAGTAAGCATCTTTTAATTTCATAGCTGCAACCACCATCTGCAGTGATTTTGGAGCCCCTCCAAAATAGTCGGCCACTGTTTCCACGCTTTCCCCATCTATTTGCCATGAAGTGATGGGACCGGATGCCATGACCTTAGTTTTCTGAATGTTTATCTTTAAGCCAACTTTTTCACTCTCCTCTTTCACTTTCATCAAGAGGCTCTATAGTTCTTCTTCACTTTCTGCCTAAGAGTGGTGTCATCTGCATATCTGAGGTTGTTGATATTTCTCCCAGTAATCTTGATTCCAGCTTGTGCTTCATCCAGCCCAGTGTTTCTCATGATGTACTCTGTATATAAGTTAAATAAGCAGGGTGACAATATACAGCCTTGACGTACTCCTTTTCCTATTTGCAACCAGTCTGTTGTTCCATGTCCAGTTCTAACTGTTGCTTCCTGACCTGCATACAGATTTCTCAAGAGGCAGGTCAGGTGGTCTGCTATTCCCATCTCTTCCAGGATTTTCCACAGTTTATTGTGATCCACACATCTTGCATAATGAAAATCTGGGTATGGCACTTTTGTGTTGAAACTAAATGTGATGATTACTTTGGGATAATCTGGCTTTCGTAATGATAAATGAAATTTAGAAGAACTGCCAAATCTCTTCTGCATAGAGAAAACAATGCCTGTCTGACCTGAAACCATGTGTGTTTAAATCAGCAGAAGGAATGGTTAATTTGTAACTTTTTTCCTGACCCCAAAATTTTGTTGGATACAACCGCATCAGAAATCTTTATAACTCAGAGCATTTATTGTTAACAGGTACATACTAAGGCTGCAATTTATTGTGATAATTGTGTTTAGTTGCTCAGTCATGTCCGACACTTTACAACCTCATGGACTGTGTAGCCCGCCAGGCTCCTGTCTGTGGGTATTCTCCAGGCAAGAATACTAGAGTCGGTTGCCGTGCCCTCCTCCAGGGGATCTTCCCAACCCAGGGATTGAACCTAGTTTTCATGTTTACTTTGGATTAATTTCACAACTAAATTGAATATGACAAATGGCATGTTTATTTTATATAAGAATTCTAAGCAAAAAAAAGTTGTGATGTCTCTGTAATGTTAGCCATTTCTGCCTTTAACAAACTAGCTCCAATAAAGGAATGGGACATTTGGTAGTATGATAGATGCAGATTAATAAGCTATAAAAAGTTCTTATATTTAAGTATAATGATAAAGGACAATATTGTTCACTCCATGTCCAATTTAGAATAATTTGGAGCAAAGTCAGACAAATAAATAGTCTCTAAAACATGAGGCATGTCTGTTCCATTTATGGCCTTAAAGTCCTGCCCTATGTAATGAGATTAAGAGTGACATTTGGAGGCCTACCACTGAAAAAAATACATTATGCTGAAAAATTCTCCAAGATGATCTCCAAAATATTACAAAATAGATTTGTGTCTCATTGAAAGCAGGGCATCTTTACTGACAGAATAATTCCTAATTTCAAAAAGAGAAATGTATGAAGTTAAATTGTTTTCAAAATTGTTTACTTTTAAAAAATACTATGCAGTTGCATTTATTTTTAAGAAAAGAAGGCAAATGGCTATGTAGACTGATGTTTGGTTGTTTTGTTTTCTACGTGTAGTTGTTTCATGCAGGACTTATGTTAGGAGAGAGAGACACAATGTGAAACAGATCCCTATCTACCTCCAACTACTCTTAGCATGAAACTCTCCCTCCCTTTGAACACCTTGATTTTGCCCAAATCAGTTAAAATGAATCTCAATTCTTCCATCAGATTACAGATTATAAAACAAACAAAATTAAAAAATAAATAAATATTTTGTAATGGCTCATTTTCAGCCCAGAAAATGCATGGATTTTTTAGAAGTGTTTATTCTAAAGGAGAGCATGTTATGGTCTATCCATCAATATCATATGCATTATAAATTACTTTTGGCAAGGCTGATGAAATAGAATTTTGAAAATATACTGAGTTAAATGTATTAAAATAGTGTCTCTGTTATTATCCTAAGTTTTAATATTCTTTTATGCTGTTTCACGCCATCTTTCAAAAAACTAAAGTTGTCTAAGACAGAGTAGCTACTTTAAAAGATTTACTGACCAAGTGATTTTAATTACATCTTTTAATTGTTGTTGTTTAGTTTAAGTCAGTTCAGTTGCTCAGTCATGTCCGACTCTTTGTGACCACATGAACTGCAGCTCACCAGGCCTCCCTGTCCATCACCAACTCCTGGAGTTTACCCAAACCCATGTCCATTGAGTCAGTGATGCCATCCAACCACCTCATCCTCTGCCGTCCCCTTCTCCTCTTGCCCTCAATCTTTCCCAGCATCAGGGGCTTTTCAAATGAGTCAGCTCTTCACATCAGGTGGCCAAAGTATTGGAGTTTCAGCCTCAATATCAGTCCTTCCAATGAACACCCAGGACTGATCTCCTTTAGGATGGACTGGTTGGATCTCCTTGCAGTCCAAGGGACTCTCAAGAGTCTTCTCCAACACCACAGTTCAAAAGCTTTAATTCTTCAGCACTTAGCTTTCTTTAGAGTCCAACTCTCACACCCATATATGACCACTGGAAAAACCATCGCCTTGACTAGACAGACCTTTGCTGACAAAGTAATATCTCTGCTTTTTAATATGCTGTCTAGGTTGGTCATAACTTTCCTTCCAAGGAGGAACTGTCTTTTAATTGCATTGCTGCGATCGCCATCTGCAGTGATTTTGGAGCCCAAAAAGTAAAGTCAGCCACTGTTTCCACGCTTTCCCCATCTATTTGCCATGAAGTGATGGGACCAGATGCCATGATCTTAGTTTTCTGAATATTGAGCTTTAAGCCAACTTTTTCACTCTCCTCTTTCACTTTCATCAAGAGGTTCTTTAGTTCTTCATTTTCTGCCATAAGGGTGATATCATCTGCATTTCTGAGGTTTTCCATATTTCTCCTGGCACTCTTGATTCCAGCTTGTACTTCTTCCAGCCCAGCATTTCTCACTAAGTCATATGCGACTCTTTTGCGAACCCATGGATTGCAGCCTGCCAGGCTCCTCTGTCCATGGGATTTCCTGGGTAAGAATACTGACATTTCCTTCTTCAGGGAATTTTCCCAACCCAGGCAGATTCTTTACCACTGAGCCATCAGAGAAACCAAATTATATCCTATTTGATTTTTTAAATAATTCAACTTTAAAACAGTGATGATACATCTCAAGATAGAATTGATGAAGACTCTGGAGCTCCAGAGACTAAAAAGTCAAATGTGAAAATGATGCAGGAGAGGTCAACATTTAGTCACTTTAAAAATGTGTGCACTTTCTAATCAGATTCACCCTCACTTTATTCAAAGTGGGACAGTAGTTAAAGTTACATCATTCAATGGTATTTAATTCAACAGGTGTTTATTGCATGCTTTCCTTGTCTTAGGCTCTGCTTTAGGTACCAGAGATCCAAAGTTGAGACACAGTAGACATTCTGCTTCCTTATAGAAATTATAGCCCACTTACAATGGGATGGAAAATAAATCACAAAAACTCGAATTAAAGGTAGAAATGAAAATTAAGTTTTCATCAACAAAGAACCAAAAAATATAATGGTAGTTGGGAAGACAATGCTCAGACATTACTGATTCTCTAAAAACAAGAAACATGGAAAACTCATGTTTGCCATAAAAATCTATTCACTCAGGTTAATCTAGATTGAGCTTTCGCAAAATTACACCTACTAATGAAAGTTACCATTAAAGCAACCAGCAGTGGGTGTAATAGCATTCATTATTCTTTCATCAGTTATTCCCATGATTCATGAAAGTGTTCTTCATCAACCAATTTATTAGGCTTAACATCCAGTATTATGAGGTAATTCTAAGTCTTATCAAAGCACGAAGCTGTTATATAAGAGTTTCTGAATAATAAGTGAGCTATAATAAAGGAATGAAAAACAAGTTCCAGGGAGCTCACAGAATCAAAATATAATCATGATATAGTAACCACAGAACTATAATTAAAATTGCCACGTAAATATACTGTTATCCAGTGCATTCACTCATCTGTATAGTACTGCTTGTTTTGAGGAAACAGAATTTCTGTCATATAATACAACTAGATGATAGTGGATCATAGAACCAAAGGAATCACCTCCATCTTTGGGAAGCCAATCCACAGGATTCTTTTCCATAGCATTCATGTTCTTCTCCCTTGAAGAATTCGAGGCGACAGAGATGAGAAGTTTTGTCTCATAGCAAGTCTCATACTGTATTTCAGAATGAATATAGACCTGTCGCAACCTTCTATATCATCATCTCATC